>NW_028274868.1:0-300616 GCF_037043125.1 Eumetopias jubatus
ATTATGCAGCCTTCAAAAGGAATGAGATGTTGCCATTTGCAAAGACGTGGATGGAACTGGAGGGTGTTATGTTGAAGTGAAATAAGTCAATCAGAGAAAGACATGTATCGCATGACCTCACTGATATGAGGAATTCTTCATCTCAGGAAAAACACTGAGTGTTCCTGGAGTGGTTGGGGGTGGGAGGGATGGGGTGGCTGGGTGATAGACATTGGGGAGAGTATGTGCTACGGTGAGCGCTGTGAACTGTGCAAGACTGTTGAATCACAGATCTGTACTTCCTGAAACAAATAAAGCAACATATTTTAAGAAAAAGTAAAAGAAGGAGATAATAGGAGAGGAAGAGAAGGGGAGTATGTCAGAGGGGGAGACGAACCATGACAGATGATGGACTCTGAAAAACAAGTGAGGGTTCTAGAGGGGAGGGCGGTAGGGGTCGGGTTAGCCTGGAGATGGGTATTGGGGAGGGCACGTTCTGCATGGAGCACTCGGTGTTATGAACAAACAATGAAATCATGGAACACTGCACCAAAAACTAATGATGTAATATATGGTGATTAACATAACAATAAAAAAAGCTTTTGCACAGCAAAAGGAACAGTCCACAAAACCAAAAGACAACCGACAGAATGGGAGAAAATATTTGCAAATGACATATCAGATAAAGGGCTAGTCTCCAAAATCCATAAGGAACTTATCAAACTCAACACCCAAAGAACAAATAATCCAATCAAGAAATGGGCCGAAGACATGAACAGACATTTTTCCAAAGAAGACCTCCAAATGGCCAATAGGCACATGAAAAAGTGCTCAACATCGCTCGGCATGACGGAAATCCAAATCAAACCCTCAATGAGATACCACCTCACACCCGTCAGAATGGCTAAAATTAACAAGTCAGGGAATGACAGATGTGGCGGGAAGTGGAGAAAGGGGAACCCTACTCCACTGTTGGTGGGAAGGCAAGCTGGTGCAACCACTCTGGAAAACACTATGGAGGATCCTCAAACAGTTGAAATTAGAGCTACCATTCGATCCAGCAATTGCACTACTCGGTATTTACCACAAAGATACAATGTAGGGACCCGAACGGGTACGTGTACCCCAATGTTTATAGCAGCAATGTCCAAAATAGCCAAATTGTGGAAAGAGGAAGATGTCCATCGACAGATGAACGGATAAAGAAGAAGTGGTGTATATACACAATGGAATATTATACAGCCGTCAAAAGGAATGAGATCTTGCCATTTGCAACGACGGGATGGAACTGGAGGGTGTTATGTTGAGTGAAATAAGTGAATCAGAGAAATACACCTATCGCATGACTCACTGATATGAGGAATTTTTAATCTCAGGAAAGAAACTGTTTGAATGGAGTGGTTGGGGCTGGGAGGGATGGGTTGGCTGGGTGATAGACATTGGGAGGTATGTGCCACGGTGAGCGCTGTGAATTGTGCAAGACTGTTGAATCACAGATCTGTACTCTGAATCAAATAACGCAACATATTTTAAGAAAATAGAAAAAAAGAAATAGATGACAGGAGATGAAGAGAGGGGGAGTATGTCAGACGGGGAGACGAACCATGAGAGATGATGGACTCTGAAAAACAAACTGAGGGTTCTAGAGGGGAGGGGGGTATGGGGATCGGTTAGCCTGGTGATGGGTATTGAGGAGGGCACGTTCTGCATGGAGCAGTGGGTGTTATGAACAAACAATTAATCATGGAACAGTGCACCAAAAACTAATGATGTAATATATGGTGATTAACATAACAATAAAAAAATAAAAAAAAAAGATTTGCACAGCAAAAGAAACAGTCCACAAAACCAAAGACAACCGACAGAATGGGAGAAAATATGTGCAAATGACATATCAGATAAAGGGCTAGTATCCAGAATCGATAAAGAACTTATCAAACTCAACACCCAAAGAACACATTAATCCAATCAAGAAATGGGCCGAAGACATGAACAGACATTTTTTCAAAGAAGACATCCAAATGGCCAACAGGCACATGAAAAAGTGCTCAACATAGCTCGGTATCAGGGAAATCCAAATCAAAACCTCAATGAGATACCACCTCACACCCGTCAGAATGGCTAAAATTAACAAGTCAGGGAACGACAGATGTTGGCGGGCATGTGGAGAAAGGGGAACCCTCCTACACTGTTGGTGGAAAAGCAAGCTGGTGCAACCACTCTGGAAAACACTTATGGAGGATCCTCAAACAGTTGAAATTAGCCTACCGTTCGATCCAGCAATTGACTACTGGGTATTTAACACAAAGATACAAATGTAGGGACCCGAAGGTGTACGTGTACCCCAAAGTCTATAGCAGCAATGTCCACAATAGCCAAACTGTGGAAAGAGCCAAGATGTCCATCGACAGATGAATGGATAAAGAAGAGGTGGTATATATACACAATGGAATATTATGCAGCCTTCTAAAGGAATGAGATGTTGCCATTTGCAAAGACGTGGATGGAACTGGAGGGTGTTATGTTGAGTGAAATAAGTCAATCAGAGAAAGACATGTATCGCATGACCTCACTGATATGAGGAATTCTAATCTCAGGAAACAAACTGGGTTTTACTGGAGTGGTTGTGGGTGTGGAGGGCTGGGGTGGCTGGGTGATAGACATTGGGGAGGATATGTGCTACGGTGAGCACTGTCAGATTGTGCAAGACTGTTGAATCACAGATCTGTACTTCTGAAACAAATAAAGCAACATATTTTATGAAAAAGAAAAAGAAGAAGATAACAGGAGAGGAAGAGAAGGGGAGTATGTCAGAGGGGGAGGACGAACCATGACAGATGATGGACTTTGAAAAACAAAATGAGGGTTCTAGAGGGGAGGGCGGTAGGGGTTCGGGTTTGCCTGGTGATGGGTATTGAGGAGGGCACGTTCTGCATGGAGGGACTGGGTGTTATGACAAACAATGAATCATGGAACACTGCACCAAAAACTAATGATGTAATATATGGTGATTAACATAACAATAAAAAAGCTTTTGCACAGCAAAAGAAACAGTCCACAAAACCAAAAGACAACCGACAGAATGGGAGAAAATATTTGCAAATGACATATCAGATAAAGGGCTAGTATCCAAAATCTATAAAGAACTTATCAAACTCAACACCCAAAGAACACATAATCCAATCAAGAAATGGGCCGAAGACATGAACAGACATTTTTCCAAAGAAGACCTCCAAATGGCCAATAGGCACATGAGAAAGTGCTCAACATCGCTCGGCATGAGGGAAATCCAAATCAAAACCTCAATGAGATACCACCTCACACCCGTCAAAATGGCTAAAATTAACAAGTCAGGGAACGACAGATGTTGGCGGGGATGTGGAGAAAGGGGAAGCACTGTTGGGTGGGAAGGCAAGTCTTGTTTTAAGCACTCTTGGAAAACAGTATGGAGGTTCCTCAAAGAGTTGAAATTAGAGCTACCGTTCGATCCAGCAATTGACTACTGGGTATTTACCACAAAGATACAAATGTAGGGACCCGAAGGGGTACGTGTACCCCAAAGTTTATAGCAGCAATGTCCACAATAGCCAAACTGTGGAAAGAGCCAAGATGTCCATCGACAGATGAATGGATAAAGAAGAAGTGGTATATATACACAAGGGAATATTATGCAGCCGTCAAAAGGAATGAGATCTTGCCATTTGCAATGACGTGGATGGAACTGGAGGGTGTTATGTTGAGTGAAATAGGTCACTCAGAGAAAGACACGTATCGCATGACCTCACTGATATGAGGAATTCTTAATCTTAGGAAACAAACTGAGTGTTACTGGAGTGGTTGGAGGTGGGAGGGATGGGTTGGCTGGGTCTTAGACATTGGGGAGGGTATGTGCCACGGTGAGCGCTGTGAATTGTGCAACACTGTTGAATCACAGATCTGTACTTCTGAATCAAATAACGCAACATATTTTAAGAAAAAAGAAAAAGAATTAGATAACAGGAGATGAAGAGAGGGGGAGTATGTCAGACGGGGAGAAGAACCATGAGAGATGATGGACTCTGAAAAACAAACTGAGGGTTCTAGAGGGGAGGGGGGTAGGGGGATCGGTTAGCCTGGTGATGGGTACAGAGGAGGGCAGGTTCTGCATGCAGCATTGGGTGTTCTGAAGAAACAATGAATCATGGAACACTGCACGAAAAACTAATGATGTAATATATGGTGCTTCACATAACAATAAAAAATTTAAAAAAAAAGCTTTTGCAGAGCTAAAGAAACAGTCCCACAAAACCAAAAGACACCCGACAGAATGGGAGAAAATATTTGCAAATGACATATCAGATAAAGGGCTAGTATCCAAAATCTATAACTAACTTATAAAACTCAACACCCAAAGAACATATAATCCAATGAAGAAAGGGGCCGAAGATATGAACAGACATTTTTCCAAAGAAGACATCCAAAATGGCCAACAGGCACATGAAAAAGTGCTCAACATCGCTCGGCATCAGGGAAATCCAAATCACAACCTCAATGAGATACCACCTCACACCCGTCAGAATGGCTAAAATTAACAAGTCAGGGAACGACAGATGTTGGCGGGGATGTGGAGAAAGGGGAACCGTCCTCCACTGTTGGTGGGAATGCAAGCTGGTACAACCACTCTGGAAAAGAGTATGGAGGATCCTCAAACAGTTGAAATTAGTGCTACCGTTCGATCCAGCAATTGACTACTGGGTATTTAACACAAAGATACAAATGTAGGGACCCGAAGGGGTACGTGTACCCCAAAGTCTATAGCAGCAATGTTCACAATAGCCAAACTGTGGAAAGAGCCAAGATGTCCATCGACAGATGAATGGATAAAGAAGAGGTGGTATATATACACAATGGAATATTATGCAGCCTTCAAAAGGAATGAGATGTTGCCATTTGCAAAGACGTGGATGGAACTGGAGGGTGTTATGTTGAGTGAAATAAGTCAATCAGAGAAAGACACGTATCGCATGACCTCACTGATATGAGGAATTCTTAATCTCAGGAAACAAACTGAGTGTTACTGGAGTGGTTGTGGGTGGGAGGGATGGGGTGGCTGGGTGATAGACAATGGGGACAGAATGTGCTACGGTGAGCGCTGTGCATTGTGCAAGACTGTTGAATCACAGATCTGTACTTCTGAAACAAATAACGCAACATATTTTAAGAAAAAGAAAAAGAAGATAACAGGAGAGGAAGAGAAGGGGAGTATGTCAGTGGGGGACACGAACCATGAGAGATAATGGACTCTGAAAAACAAAGGGAGGGTCTAGAGGGGAGGGCGGGAGGGGTTTGGGTTATCCTGGTGATGGGTAATGAGGAGGGCACGTTCTGCATGGAGCACTGGGTGTTATGAACAAACAATGAATCATGGAACACTGTAGGAAAAACTAATGATGTAATATATGGTGATTAACATAACAATAAAAAATTTAAAAAAAAGCTTTTGCACAGCTAAAGGAACAGTCCACAAAACCAAAAGACACCCGACAGAATGGGAGAAAATATTGACAAATGACATAGCAGATAAAGGGCTAGTATCCAAAATGTATAAAGAACTTATCAAACTCAACACCCAAAGAACATATAATCCAATCAAGAAATGGGCCGAAGACATGAACAGACATTTTTCCAAAGAAGACATCCATGGCCAACAGGCACATGAAAAAGTGCTAAACATCGCTCGGCATCAGGGAAATCAATCAAAACCTCAATGAGATACCACCTCACACCCGTCAGAATGGCTAAAATTAACAAGTCAGTGAAGACAGATTTTGGCGGGGTTGTGGAGAAAGGGGAACCCTCCTACACTGTTGGTGGGAATGCAAGCTGGTGCAACCACTCTGGAAAACACTATGGAGGATCCTCAAACAGTTGAAATTAGTGCTACAATTCGATCCAGCAATTGACTACTGGGTATTTAACACCAGTTTGCAATGTAGGGACCCGAAGGGGTACGTGTACCGCAATGTTTATAGCAACAATGTCCACAATAGCCAAAATGTGGAAAGAGCCAAGATGTCCATCGACAGACGAATGGATAAAGAAGTGGTGGTATATATACACAATGGAATATTATGCAGCCTTCAAAAGGAATGAGATGTTGCCATTTGCAAAGACGTGGATGGAACTGGAGGGTGTTATGTTGAGTGAAATAAGTCAATCAGAGAAAGACATGTATCGCATGACCTCACTGATATGAGGAATTCTTCATCTCAGGAAAAACACTGAGTGTTCCTGGAGTGGTTGGGGGTGGGAGGGATGGGGTGGCTGGGTGATAGACATTGGGGAGAGTATGTGCTACGGTGAGCGCTGTGAACTGTGCAAGACTGTTGAATCACAGATCTGTACTTCTGAAACAAATAAAGCAACATATTTTAAGAAAAAGTAAAAGAAGGAGATAATAGGAGAGGAAGAGAAGGGGAGTATGTCAGAGGGGGAGACGAACCATGACAGATGATGGACTCTGAAAAACAAAGTGAGGGTTCTAGAGGGGAGGGCGGTAGGGGTTCGGGTTAGCCTGGAGATGGGTATTGGGGAGGGCACGTTCTGCATGGAGCACTCGGTGTTATGAACAAACAATGAATCATGGAACACTGCACCAAAAACTAATGATGTAATATATGGTGATTAACATAACAATAAAAAAAGCTTTTGCACAGCAAAAGGAACAGTCCACAAAACCAAAAGACAACCGACAGAATGGGAGAAAATATTTGCAAATGACATATCAGATAAAGGGCTAGTCTCCAAAATCCATAAGGAACTTATCAAACTCAACACCCAAAGAACAAATAATCCAATCAAGAAATGGGCCGAAGACATGAACAGACATTTTTCCAAAGAAGACCTCCAAATGGCCAATAGGCACATGAAAAAGTGCTCAACATCGCTCGGCATGACGGAAATCCAAATCAAACCCTCAATGAGATACCACCTCACACCCGTCAGAATGGCTAAAATTAACAAGTCAGGGAATGACAGATGTTGGCGGGAAGTGGAGAAAGGGGAACCCTACTCCACTGTTGGTGGGAAGGCAAGCTGGTGCAACCACTCTGGAAAACACTATGGAGGATCCTCAAACAGTTGAAATTAGAGCTACCATTCGATCCAGCAATTGCACTACTCGGTATTTACCACAAAGATACAAATGTAGGGACCCGAACGGGTACGTGTACCCCAATGTTTATAGCAGCAATGTCCAAAATAGCCAAATTGTGGAAAGAGGGAAGATGTCCATCGACAGATGAACGGATAAAGAAGAAGTGGTGTATATACACAATGGAATATTATACAGCCGTCAAAAGGAATGAGATCTTGCCATTTGCAACGACGCGGATGGAACTGGAGGGTGTTATGTTGAGTGAAATAAGTGAATCAGAGAAATACACCTATCGCATGACTCACTGATATGAGGAATTTTTAATCTCAGGAAAGAAACTGTTTGAATGGAGTGGTTGGGGCTGGGAGGGATGGGTTGGCTGGGTGATAGACATTGGGGAGGTATGTGCCACGGTGAGCGCTGTGAATTGTGCAAGACTGTTGAATCACAGATCTGTACTTCTGAATCAAATAACGCAACATATTTTAAGAAAATAGAAAAAAAGAAATAGATGACAGGAGATGAAGAGAGGGGGAGTATGTCAGACGGGGAGACGAACCATGAGAGATGATGGACTCTGAAAAACAAACTGAGGGTTCTAGAGGGGAGGGGGGTATGGGGATCGGTTAGCCTGGTGATGGGTATTGAGGAGGGCACGTTCTGCATGGAGCAGTGGGTGTTATGAACAAACAATTAATCATGGAACAGTGCACCAAAAACTAATGATGTAATATATGGTGATTAACATAACAATAAAAAAATAAAAAAAAAAGATTTTGCACAGCAAAAGAAACAGTCCACAAAACCAAAAGACAACCGACAGAATGGGAGAAAATATGTGCAAATGACATATCAGATAAAGGGCTAGTATCCAGAATCGATAAAGAACTTATCAAACTCAACACCCAAAGAACACATAATCCAATCAAGAAATGGG
The DNA here is from genome assembly GCF_037043125.1 of Eumetopias jubatus. Taxonomy (NCBI): domain Eukaryota; kingdom Metazoa; phylum Chordata; class Mammalia; order Carnivora; family Otariidae; genus Eumetopias; species Eumetopias jubatus. Next base: position 8,052 of record NW_028274868.1, read on the forward strand.
CCGAAGACATGAACAGACATTTTTTCAAAGAAGACATCCAAATGGCCAACAGGCACATGAAAAAGTGCTCAACATAGCTCGGTATCAGGGAAATCCAAATCAAAACCTCAATGAGATACCACCTCACACCCGTCAGAATGGCTAAAATTAACAAGTCAGGGAACGACAGATGTTGGCGGGCATGTGGAGAAAGGGGAACCCTCCTACACTGTTGGTGGAAATGCAAGCTGGTGCAACCACTCTGGAAAACACTATGGAGGATCCTCAAACAGTTGAAATTAGCGCTACCGTTCGATCCAGCAATTGACTACTGGGTATTTAACACAAAGATACAAATGTAGGGACCCGAAGGTGTACGTGTACCCCAAAGTCTATAGCAGCAATGTCCACAATAGCCAAACTGTGGAAAGAGCCAAGATGTCCATCGACAGATGAATGGATAAAGAAGAGGTGGTATATATACACAATGGAATATTATGCAGCCTTCTAAAGGAATGAGATGTTGCCATTTGCAAAGACGTGGATGGAACTGGAGGGTGTTATGTTGAGTGAAATAAGTCAATCAGAGAAAGACATGTATCGCATGACCTCACTGATATGAGGAATTCTTAATCTCAGGAAACAAACTGGGTTTTACTGGAGTGGTTGTGGGTGGGAGGGATGGGGTGGCTGGGTGATAGACATTGGGGAGGATATGTGCTACGGTGAGCACTGTCGATTGTGCAAGACTGTTGAATCACAGATCTGTACTTCTGAAACAAATAAAGCAACATATTTTATGAAAAAGAAAAAGAAGAAGATAACAGGAGAGGAAGAGAAGGGGAGTATGTCAGAGGGGGAGACGAACCATGACAGATGATGGACTTTGAAAAACAAAATGAGGGTTCTAGAGGGGAGGGCGGTAGGGGTTCGGGTTTGCCTGGTGATGGGTATTGAGGAGGGCACGTTCTGCATGGAGGACTGGGTGTTATGAACAAACAATGAATCATGGAACACTGCACCAAAAACTAATGATGTAATATATGGTGATTAACATAACAATAAAAAAGCTTTTGCACAGCAAAAGAAACAGTCCACAAAACCAAAAGACAACCGACAGAATGGGAGAAAATATTTGCAAATGACATATCAGATAAAGGGCTAGTATCCAAAATCTATAAAGAACTTATCAAACTCAACACCCAAAGAACACATAATCCAATCAAGAAATGGGCCGAAGACATGAACAGACATTTTTCCAAAGAAGACCTCCAAATGGCCAATAGGCACATGAGAAAGTGCTCAACATCGCTCGGCATGAGGGAAATCCAAATCAAAACCTCAATGAGATACCACCTCACACCCGTCAAAATGGCTAAAATTAACAAGTCAGGGAACGACAGATGTTGGCGGGGATGTGGAGAAAGGGGAAGCCTCCTACACTGTTGGTGGGAAGGCAAGCTTGTTTAAGCACTCTGGAAAACAGTATGGAGGTTCCTCAAAGAGTTGAAATTAGAGCTACCGTTCGATCCAGCAATTGACTACTGGGTATTTACCACAAAGATACAAATGTAGGGACCCGAAGGGGTACGTGTACCCCAAAGTTTATAGCAGCAATGTCCACAATAGCCAAACTGTGGAAAGAGCCAAGATGTCCATCGACAGATGAATGGATAAAGAAGAAGTGGTATATATACACAAGGGAATATTATGCAGCCGTCAAAAGGAATGAGATCTTGCCATTTGCAATGACGTGGATGGAACTGGAGGGTGTTATGTTGAGTGAAATAGGTCACTCAGAGAAAGACACGTATCGCATGACCTCACTGATATGAGGAATTCTTAATCTTAGGAAACAAACTGAGTGTTACTGGAGTGGTTGGAGGTGGGAGGGATGGGTTGGCTGGGTCTTAGACATTGGGGAGGGTATGTGCCACGGTGAGCGCTGTGAATTGTGCAACACTGTTGAATCACAGATCTGTACTTCTGAATCAAATAACGCAACATATTTTAAGAAAAAAGAAAAAGAATTAGATAACAGGAGATGAAGAGAGGGGGAGTATGTCAGACGGGGAGAAGAACCATGAGAGATGATGGACTCTGAAAAACAAACTGAGGGTTCTAGAGGGGAGGGGGGTAGGGGGATCGGTTAGCCTGGTGATGGGTACAGAGGAGGGCAGGTTCTGCATGCAGCATTGGGTGTTCTGAAGAAACAATGAATCATGGAACACTGCACGAAAAACTAATGATGTAATATATGGTGCTTCACATAACAATAAAAAATTTAAAAAAAAGCTTTTGCAGAGCTAAAGAAACAGTCCACAAAACCAAAAGACACCCGACAGAATGGGAGAAAATATTTGCAAATGACATATCAGATAAAGGGCTAGTATCCAAAATCTATAACTAACTTATAAAACTCAACACCCAAAGAACATATAATCCAATGAAGAAAGGGGCCGAAGATATGAACAGACATTTTTCCAAAGAAGACATCCAAATGGCCAACAGGCACATGAAAAAGTGCTCAACATCGCTCGGCATCAGGGAAATCCAAATCACAACCTCAATGAGATACCACCTCACACCCGTCAGAATGGCTAAAATTAACAAGTCAGGGAACGACAGATGTTGGCGGGGATGTGGAGAAAGGGGAACCGTCCTCCACTGTTGGTGGGAATGCAAGCTGGTACAACCACTCTGGAAAAGAGTATGGAGGATCCTCAAACAGTTGAAATTAGTGCTACCGTTCGATCCAGCAATTGACTACTGGGTATTTAACACAAAGATACAAATGTAGGGACCCGAAGGGGTACGTGTACCCCAAAGTCTATAGCAGCAATGTTCACAATAGCCAAACTGTGGAAAGAGCCAAGATGTCCATCGACAGATGAATGGATAAAGAAGAGGTGGTATATATACACAATGGAATATTATGCAGCCTTCAAAAGGAATGAGATGTTGCCATTTGCAAAGACGTGGATGGAACTGGAGGGTGTTATGTTGAGTGAAATAAGTCAATCAGAGAAAGACACGTATCGCATGACCTCACTGATATGAGGAATTCTTAATCTCAGGAAACAAACTGAGTGTTACTGGAGTGGTTGTGGGTGGGAGGGATGGGGTGGCTGGGTGATAGACAATGGGGACAGAATGTGCTACGGTGAGCGCTGTGCATTGTGCAAGACTGTTGAATCACAGATCTGTACTTCTGAAACAAATAACGCAACATATTTTAAGAAAAAGAAAAAGAAGATAACAGGAGAGGAAGAGAAGGGGAGTATGTCAGTGGGGGACACGAACCATGAGAGATAATGGACTCTGAAAAACAAAGGGAGGGTCTAGAGGGGAGGGCGGGAGGGGTTTGGGTTATCCTGGTGATGGGTAATGAGGAGGGCACGTTCTGCATGGAGCACTGGGTGTTATGAACAAACAATGAATCATGGAACACTGTAGGAAAAACTAATGATGTAATATATGGTGATTAACATAACAATAAAAAATTTAAAAAAAAGCTTTTGCACAGCTAAAGGAACAGTCCACAAAACCAAAAGACACCCGACAGAATGGGAGAAAATATTGACAAATGACATAGCAGATAAAGGGCTAGTATCCAAAATGTATAAAGAACTTATCAAACTCAACACCCAAAGAACATATAATCCAATCAAGAAATGGGCCGAAGACATGAACAGACATTTTTCCAAAGAAGACATCCATGGCCAACAGGCACATGAAAAAGTGCTAAACATCGCTCGGCATCAGGGAAATCAATCAAAACCTCAATGAGATACCACCTCACACCCGTCAGAATGGCTAAAATTAACAAGTCAGTGAAGACAGATTTTGGCGGGGTTGTGGAGAAAGGGGAACCCTCCTACACTGTTGGTGGGAATGCAAGCTGGTGCAACCACTCTGGAAAACACTATGGAGGATCCTCAAACAGTTGAAATTAGTGCTACAATTCGATCCAGCAATTGACTACTGGGTATTTAACACCAGTTTGCAATGTAGGGACCCGAAGGGGTACGTGTACCGCAATGTTTATAGCAACAATGTCCACAATAGCCAAAATGTGGAAAGAGCCAAGATGTCCATCGACAGACGAATGGATAAAGAAGTGGTGGTATATATACACAATGGAATATTATGCAGCCTTCAAAAGGAATGAGATGTTGCCATTTGCAAAGACGTGGATGGAACTGGAGGGTGTTATGTTGAGTGAAATAAGTCAATCAGAGAAAGACATGTATCGCATGACCTCACTGATATGAGGAATTCTTCATCTCAGGAAAAACACTGAGTGTTCCTGGAGTGGTTGGGGGTGGGAGGGATGGGGTGGCTGGGTGATAGACATTGGGGAGAGTATGTGCTACGGTGAGCGCTGTGAACTGTGCAAGACTGTTGAATCACAGATCTGTACTTCTGAAACAAATAAAGCAACATATTTTAAGAAAAAGTAAAAGAAGGAGATAATAGGAGAGGAAGAGAAGGGGAGTATGTCAGAGGGGGAGACGAACCATGACAGATGATGGACTCTGAAAAACAAAGTGAGGGTTCTAGAGGGGAGGGCGGTAGGGGTTCGGGTTAGCCTGGAGATGGGTATTGGGGAGGGCACGTTCTGCATGGAGCACTCGGTGTTATGAACAAACAATGAATCATGGAACACTGCACCAAAAACTAATGATGTAATATATGGTGATTAACATAACAATAAAAAAAGCTTTTGCACAGCAAAAGGAACAGTCCACAAAACCAAAAGACAACCGACAGAATGGGAGAAAATATTTGCAAATGACATATCAGATAAAGGGCTAGTCTCCAAAATCCATAAGGAACTTATCAAACTCAACACCCAAAGAACAAATAATCCAATCAAGAAATGGGCCGAAGACATGAACAGACATTTTTCCAAAGAAGACCTCCAAATGGCCAATAGGCACATGAAAAAGTGCTCAACATCGCTCGGCATGACGGAAATCCAAATCAAACCCTCAATGAGATACCACCTCACACCCGTCAGAATGGCTAAAATTAACAAGTCAGGGAATGACAGATGTTGGCGGGAAGTGGAGAAAGGGGAACCCTACTCCACTGTTGGTGGGAAGGCAAGCTGGTGCAAACACTCTGGAAAACACTATGGAGGATCCTCAAACAGTTGAAATTAGAGCTACCATTCGATCCAGCAATTGCACTACTCGGTATTTACCACAAAGATACAAATGTAGGGACCCGAACGGGTACGTGTACCCCAATGTTTATAGCAGCAATGTCCAAAATAGCCAAATTGTGGAAAGAGGGAAGATGTCCATCGACAGATGAACGGATAAAGAAGAAGTGGTGTATATACACAATGGAATATTATACAGCCGTCAAAAGGAATGAGATCTTGCCATTTGCAACGACGCGGATGGAACTGGAGGGTGTTATGTTGAGTGAAATAAGTGAATCAGAGAAATACACCTATCGCATGACTCACTGATATGAGGAATTTTTAATCTCAGGAAAGAAACTGTTTGAATGGAGTGGTTGGGGCTGGGAGGGATGGGTTGGCTGGGTGATAGACATTGGGGAGGTATGTGCCACGGTGAGCGCTGTGAATTGTGCAAGACTGTTGAATCACAGATCTGTACTTCTGAATCAAATAACGCAACATATTTTAAGAAAATAGAAAAAAAGAAATAGATGACAGGAGATGAAGAGAGGGGGAGTATGTCAGACGGGGAGACGAACCATGAGAGATGATGGACTCTGAAAAACAAACTGAGGGTTCTAGAGGGGAGGGGGGTATGGGGATCGGTTAGCCTGGTGATGGGTATTGAGGAGGGCACGTTCTGCATGGAGCAGTGGGTGTTATGAACAAACAATTAATCATGGAACAGTGCACCAAAAACTAATGATGTAATATATGGTGATTAACATAACAATAAAAAAATAAAAAAAAAAGATTTTGCACAGCAAAAGAAACAGTCCACAAAACCAAAAGACAACCGACAGAATGGGAGAAAATATGTGCAAATGACATATCAGATAAAGGGCTAGTATCCAGAATCGATAAAGAACTTATCAAACTCAACACCCAAAGAACACATAATCCAATCAAGAAATGGGCCGAAGACATGAACAGACATTTTTTCAAAGAAGACATCCAAATGGCCAACAGGCACATGAAAAAGTGCTCAACATAGCTCGGTATCAGGGAAATCCAAATCAAAACCTCAATGAGATACCACCTCACACCCGTCAGAATGGCTAAAATTAACAAGTCAGGGAACGACAGATGTTGGCGGGCATGTGGAGAAAGGGGAACCCTCCTACACTGTTGGTGGAAATGCAAGCTGGTGCAACCACTCTGGAAAACACTATGGAGGATCCTCAAACAGTTGAAATTAGCGCTACCGTTCGATCCAGCAATTGACTACTGGGTATTTAACACAAAGATACAAATGTAGGGACCCGAAGGTGTACGTGTACCCCAAAGTCTATAGCAGCAATGTCCACAATAGCCAAACTGTGGAAAGAGCCAAGATGTCCATCGACAGATGAATGGATAAAGAAGAGGTGGTATATATACACAATGGAATATTATGCAGCCTTCTAAAGGAATGAGATGTTGCCATTTGCAAAGACGTGGATGGAACTGGAGGGTGTTATGTTGAGTGAAATAAGTCAATCAGAGAAAGACATGTATCGCATGACCTCACTGATATGAGGAATTCTTAATCTCAGGAAACAAACTGGGTTTTACTGGAGTGGTTGTGGGTGGGAGGGATGGGGTGGCTGGGTGATAGACATTGGGGAGGATATGTGCTACGGTGAGCACTGTCGATTGTGCAAGACTGTTGAATCACAGATCTGTACTTCTGAAACAAATAAAGCAACATATTTTATGAAAAAGAAAAAGAAGAAGATAACAGGAGAGGAAGAGAAGGGGAGTATGTCAGAGGGGGAGACGAACCATGACAGATGATGGACTTTGAAAAACAAAATGAGGGTTCTAGAGGGGAGGGCGGTAGGGGTTCGGGTTTGCCTGGTGATGGGTATTGAGGAGGGCACGTTCTGCATGGAGGACTGGGTGTTATGAACAAACAATGAATCATGGAACACTGCACCAAAAACTAATGATGTAATATATGGTGATTAACATAACAATAAAAAAGCTTTTGCACAGCAAAAGAAACAGTCCACAAAACCAAAAGACAACCGACAGAATGGGAGAAAATATTTGCAAATGACATATCAGATAAAGGGCTAGTATCCAAAATCTATAAAGAACTTATCAAACTCAACACCCAAAGAACACATAATCCAATCAAGAAATGGGCCGAAGACATGAACAGACATTTTTCCAAAGAAGACCTCCAAATGGCCAATAGGCACATGAGAAAGTGCTCAACATCGCTCGGCATGAGGGAAATCCAAATCAAAACCTCAATGAGATACCACCTCACACCCGTCAAAATGGCTAAAATTAACAAGTCAGGGAACGACAGATGTTGGCGGGGATGTGGAGAAAGGGGAAGCCTCCTACACTGTTGGTGGGAAGGCAAGCTTGTTTAAGCACTCTGGAAAACAGTATGGAGGTTCCTCAAAGAGTTGAAATTAGAGCTACCGTTCGATCCAGCAATTGACTACTGGGTATTTACCACAAAGATACAAATGTAGGGACCCGAAGGGGTACGTGTACCCCAAAGTTTATAGCAGCAATGTCCACAATAGCCAAACTGTGGAAAGAGCCAAGATGTCCATCGACAGATGAATGGATAAAGAAGAAGTGGTATATATACACAAGGGAATATTATGCAGCCGTCAAAAGGAATGAGATCTTGCCATTTGCAATGACGTGGATGGAACTGGAGGGTGTTATGTTGAGTGAAATAGGTCACTCAGAGAAAGACACGTATCGCATGACCTCACTGATATGAGGAATTCTTAATCTTAGGAAACAAACTGAGTGTTACTGGAGTGGTTGGAGGTGGGAGGGATGGGTTGGCTGGGTCTTAGACATTGGGGAGGGTATGTGCCACGGTGAGCGCTGTGAATTGTGCAACACTGTTGAATCACAGATCTGTACTTCTGAATCAAATAACGCAACATATTTTAAGAAAAAAGAAAAAGAATTAGATAACAGGAGATGAAGAGAGGGGGAGTATGTCAGACGGGGAGAAGAACCATGAGAGATGATGGACTCTGAAAAACAAACTGAGGGTTCTAGAGGGGAGGGGGGTAGGGGGATCGGTTAGCCTGGTGATGGGTACAGAGGAGGGCAGGTTCTGCATGCAGCATTGGGTGTTCTGAAGAAACAATGAATCATGGAACACTGCACGAAAAACTAATGATGTAATATATGGTGCTTCACATAACAATAAAAAATTTAAAAAAAAGCTTTTGCAGAGCTAAAGAAACAGTCCACAAAACCAAAAGACACCCGACAGAATGGGAGAAAATATTTGCAAATGACATATCAGATAAAGGGCTAGTATCCAAAATCTATAACTAACTTATAAAACTCAACACCCAAAGAACATATAATCCAATGAAGAAAGGGGCCGAAGATATGAACAGACATTTTTCCAAAGAAGACATCCAAATGGCCAACAGGCACATGAAAAAGTGCTCAACATCGCTCGGCATCAGGGAAATCCAAATCACAACCTCAATGAGATACCACCTCACACCCGTCAGAATGGCTAAAATTAACAAGTCAGGGAACGACAGATGTTGGCGGGGATGTGGAGAAAGGGGAACCGTCCTCCACTGTTGGTGGGAATGCAAGCTGGTACAACCACTCTGGAAAAGAGTATGGAGGATCCTCAAACAGTTGAAATTAGTGCTACCGTTCGATCCAGCAATTGACTACTGGGTATTTAACACAAAGATACAAATGTAGGGACCCGAAGGGGTACGTGTACCCCAAAGTCTATAGCAGCAATGTTCACAATAGCCAAACTGTGGAAAGAGCCAAGATGTCCATCGACAGATGAATGGATAAAGAAGAGGTGGTATATATACACAATGGAATATTATGCAGCCTTCAAAAGGAATGAGATGTTGCCATTTGCAAAGACGTGGATGGAACTGGAGGGTGTTATGTTGAGTGAAATAAGTCAATCAGAGAAAGACACGTATCGCATGACCTCACTGATATGAGGAATTCTTAATCTCAGGAAACAAACTGAGTGTTACTGGAGTGGTTGTGGGTGGGAGGGATGGGGTGGCTGGGTGATAGACAATGGGGACAGAATGTGCTACGGTGAGCGCTGTGCATTGTGCAAGACTGTTGAATCACAGATCTGTACTTCTGAAACAAATAACGCAACATATTTTAAGAAAAAGAAAAAGAAGATAACAGGAGAGGAAGAGAAGGGGAGTATGTCAGTGGGGGACACGAACCATGAGAGATAATGGACTCTGAAAAACAAAGGGAGGGTCTAGAGGGGAGGGCGGGAGGGGTTTGGGTTATCCTGGTGATGGGTAATGAGGAGGGCACGTTCTGCATGGAGCACTGGGTGTTATGAACAAACAATGAATCATGGAACACTGTAGGAAAAACTAATGATGTAATATATGGTGATTAACATAACAATAAAAAATTTAAAAAAAAGCTTTTGCACAGCTAAAGGAACAGTCCACAAAACCAAAAGACACCCGACAGAATGGGAGAAAATATTGACAAATGACATAGCAGATAAAGGGCTAGTATCCAAAATGTATAAAGAACTTATCAAACTCAACACCCAAAGAACATATAATCCAATCAAGAAATGGGCCGAAGACATGAACAGACATTTTTCCAAAGAAGACATCCATGGCCAACAGGCACATGAAAAAGTGCTAAACATCGCTCGGCATCAGGGAAATCAATCAAAACCTCAATGAGATACCACCTCACACCCGTCAGAATGGCTAAAATTAACAAGTCAGTGAAGACAGATTTTGGCGGGGTTGTGGAGAAAGGGGAACCCTCCTACACTGTTGGTGGGAATGCAAGCTGGTGCAACCACTCTGGAAAACACTATGGAGGATCCTCAAACAGTTGAAATTAGTGCTACAATTCGATCCAGCAATTGACTACTGGGTATTTAACACCAGTTTGCAATGTAGGGACCCGAAGGGGTACGTGTACCGCAATGTTTATAGCAACAATGTCCACAATAGCCAAAATGTGGAAAGAGCCAAGATGTCCATCGACAGACGAATGGATAAAGAAGTGGTGGTATATATACACAATGGAATATTATGCAGCCTTCAAAAGGAATGAGATGTTGCCATTTGCAAAGACGTGGATGGAACTGGAGGGTGTTATGTTGAGTGAAATAAGTCAATCAGAGAAAGACATGTATCGCATGACCTCACTGATATGAGGAATTCTTCATCTCAGGAAAAACACTGAGTGTTCCTGGAGTGGTTGGGGGTGGGAGGGATGGGGTGGCTGGGTGATAGACATTGGGGAGAGTATGTGCTACGGTGAGCGCTGTGAACTGTGCAAGACTGTTGAATCACAGATCTGTACTTCTGAAACAAATAAAGCAACATATTTTAAGAAAAAGTAAAAGAAGGAGATAATAGGAGAGGAAGAGAAGGGGAGTATGTCAGAGGGGGAGACGAACCATGACAGATGATGGACTCTGAAAAACAAAGTGAGGGTTCTAGAGGGGAGGGCGGTAGGGGTTCGGGTTAGCCTGGAGATGGGTATTGGGGAGGGCACGTTCTGCATGGAGCACTGGGTGTTATGAACAAACAATGAATCATGGAACACTGTAGGAAAAACTAATGATGTAATATATGGTGATTAACATAACAATAAAAAATTTAAAAAAAAGCTTTTGCACAGCTAAAGGAACAGTCCACAAAACCAAAAGACACCCGACAGAATGGGAGAAAATATTGACAAATGACATAGCAGATAAAGGGCTAGTATCCAAAATGTATAAAGAACTTATCAAACTCAACACCCAAAGAACATATAATCCAATCAAGAAATGGGCCGAAGACATGAACAGACATTTTTCCAAAGAAGACATCCATGGCCAACAGGCACATGAAAAAGTGCTAAACATCGCTCGGCATCAGGGAAATCAATCAAAACCTCAATGAGATACCACCTCACACCCGTCAGAATGGCTAAAATTAACAAGTCAGTGAAGACAGATTTTGGCGGGGTTGTGGAGAAAGGGGAACCCTCCTACACTGTTGGTGGGAATGCAAGCTGGTGCAACCACTCTGGAAAACACTATGGAGGATCCTCAAACAGTTGAAATTAGTGCTACAATTCGATCCAGCAATTGACTACTGGGTATTTAACACCAGTTTGCAATGTAGGGACCCGAAGGGGTACGTGTACCGCAATGTTTATAGCAACAATGTCCACAATAGCCAAAATGTGGAAAGAGCCAAGATGTCCATCGACAGACGAATGGATAAAGAAGTGGTGGTATATATACACAATGGAATATTATGCAGCCTTCAAAAGGAATGAGATGTTGCCATTTGCAAAGACGTGGATGGAACTGGAGGGTGTTATGTTGAGTGAAATAAGTCAATCAGAGAAAGACATGTATCGCATGACCTCACTGATATGAGGAATTCTTCATCTCAGGAAAAACACTGAGTGTTCCTGGAGTGGTTGGGGGTGGGAGGGATGGGGTGGCTGGGTGATAGACATTGGGGAGAGTATGTGCTACGGTGAGCGCTGTGAACTGTGCAAGACTGTTGAATCACAGATCTGTACTTCTGAAACAAATAAAGCAACATATTTTAAGAAAAAGTAAAAGAAGGAGATAATAGGAGAGGAAGAGAAGGGGAGTATGTCAGAGGGGGAGACGAACCATGACAGATGATGGACTCTGAAAAACAAAGTGAGGGTTCTAGAGGGGAGGGCGGTAGGGGTTCGGGTTAGCCTGGAGATGGGTATTGGGGAGGGCACGTTCTGCATGGAGCACTCGGTGTTATGAACAAACAATGAATCATGGAACACTGCACCAAAAACTAATGATGTAATATATGGTGATTAACATAACAATAAAAAAAGCTTTTGCACAGCAAAAGGAACAGTCCACAAAACCAAAAGACAACCGACAGAATGGGAGAAAATATTTGCAAATGACATATCAGATAAAGGGCTAGTCTCCAAAATCCATAAGGAACTTATCAAACTCAACACCCAAAGAACAAATAATCCAATCAAGAAATGGGCCGAAGACATGAACAGACATTTTTCCAAAGAAGACCTCCAAATGGCCAATAGGCACATGAAAAAGTGCTCAACATCGCTCGGCATGACGGAAATCCAAATCAAACCCTCAATGAGATACCACCTCACACCCGTCAGAATGGCTAAAATTAACAAGTCAGGGAATGACAGATGTTGGCGGGAAGTGGAGAAAGGGGAACCCTACTCCACTGTTGGTGGGAAGGCAAGCTGGTGCAACCACTCTGGAAAACACTATGGAGGATCCTCAAACAGTTGAAATTAGAGCTACCATTCGATCCAGCAATTGCACTACTCGGTATTTACCACAAAGATACAAATGTAGGGACCCGAACGGGTACGTGTACCCCAATGTTTATAGCAGCAATGTCCAAAATAGCCAAATTGTGGAAAGAGGGAAGATGTCCATCGACAGATGAACGGATAAAGAAGAAGTGGTGTATATACACAATGGAATATTATACAGCCGTCAAAAGGAATGAGATCTTGCCATTTGCAACGACGCGGATGGAACTGGAGGGTGTTATGTTGAGTGAAATAAGTGAATCAGAGAAATACACCTATCGCATGACTCACTGATATGAGGAATTTTTAATCTCAGGAAAGAAACTGTTTGAATGGAGTGGTTGGGGCTGGGAGGGATGGGTTGGCTGGGTGATAGACATTGGGGAGGTATGTGCCACGGTGAGCGCTGTGAATTGTGCAAGACTGTTGAATCACAGATCTGTACTTCTGAATCAAATAACGCAACATATTTTAAGAAAATAGAAAAAAAGAAATAGATGACAGGAGATGAAGAGAGGGGGAGTATGTCAGACGGGGAGACGAACCATGAGAGATGATGGACTCTGAAAAACAAACTGAGGGTTCTAGAGGGGAGGGGGGTATGGGGATCGGTTAGCCTGGTGATGGGTATTGAGGAGGGCACGTTCTGCATGGAGCAGTGGGTGTTATGAACAAACAATTAATCATGGAACAGTGCACCAAAAACTAATGATGTAATATATGGTGATTAACATAACAATAAAAAAATAAAAAAAAAAGATTTTGCACAGCAAAAGAAACAGTCCACAAAACCAAAAGACAACCGACAGAATGGGAGAAAATATGTGCAAATGACATATCAGATAAAGGGCTAGTATCCAGAATCGATAAAGAACTTATCAAACTCAACACCCAAAGAACACATAATCCAATCAAGAAATGGGCCGAAGACATGAACAGACATTTTTTCAAAGAAGACATCCAAATGGCCAACAGGCACATGAAAAAGTGCTCAACATAGCTCGGTATCAGGGAAATCCAAATCAAAACCTCAATGAGATACCACCTCACACCCGTCAGAATGGCTAAAATTAACAAGTCAGGGAACGACAGATGTTGGCGGGCATGTGGAGAAAGGGGAACCCTCCTACACTGTTGGTGGAAATGCAAGCTGGTGCAACCACTCTGGAAAACACTATGGAGGATCCTCAAACAGTTGAAATTAGCGCTACCGTTCGATCCAGCAATTGACTACTGGGTATTTAACACAAAGATACAAATGTAGGGACCCGAAGGTGTACGTGTACCCCAAAGTCTATAGCAGCAATGTCCACAATAGCCAAACTGTGGAAAGAGCCAAGATGTCCATCGACAGATGAATGGATAAAGAAGAGGTGGTATATATACACAATGGAATATTATGCAGCCTTCTAAAGGAATGAGATGTTGCCATTTGCAAAGACGTGGATGGAACTGGAGGGTGTTATGTTGAGTGAAATAAGTCAATCAGAGAAAGACATGTATCGCATGACCTCACTGATATGAGGAATTCTTAATCTCAGGAAACAAACTGGGTTTTACTGGAGTGGTTGTGGGTGGGAGGGATGGGGTGGCTGGGTGATAGACATTGGGGAGGATATGTGCTACGGTGAGCACTGTCGATTGTGCAAGACTGTTGAATCACAGATCTGTACTTCTGAAACAAATAAAGCAACATATTTTATGAAAAAGAAAAAGAAGAAGATAACAGGAGAGGAAGAGAAGGGGAGTATGTCAGAGGGGGAGACGAACCATGACAGATGATGGACTTTGAAAAACAAAATGAGGGTTCTAGAGGGGAGGGCGGTAGGGGTTCGGGTTTGCCTGGTGATGGGTATTGAGGAGGGCACGTTCTGCATGGAGGACTGGGTGTTATGAACAAACAATGAATCATGGAACACTGCACCAAAAACTAATGATGTAATATATGGTGATTAACATAACAATAAAAAAGCTTTTGCACAGCAAAAGAAACAGTCCACAAAACCAAAAGACAACCGACAGAATGGGAGAAAATATTTGCAAATGACATATCAGATAAAGGGCTAGTATCCAAAATCTATAAAGAACTTATCAAACTCAACACCCAAAGAACACATAATCCAATCAAGAAATGGGCCGAAGACATGAACAGACATTTTTCCAAAGAAGACCTCCAAATGGCCAATAGGCACATGAGAAAGTGCTCAACATCGCTCGGCATGAGGGAAATCCAAATCAAAACCTCAATGAGATACCACCTCACACCCGTCAAAATGGCTAAAATTAACAAGTCAGGGAACGACAGATGTTGGCGGGGATGTGGAGAAAGGGGAAGCCTCCTACACTGTTGGTGGGAAGGCAAGCTTGTTTAAGCACTCTGGAAAACAGTATGGAGGTTCCTCAAAGAGTTGAAATTAGAGCTACCGTTCGATCCAGCAATTGACTACTGGGTATTTACCACAAAGATACAAATGTAGGGACCCGAAGGGGTACGTGTACCCCAAAGTTTATAGCAGCAATGTCCACAATAGCCAAACTGTGGAAAGAGCCAAGATGTCCATCGACAGATGAATGGATAAAGAAGAAGTGGTATATATACACAAGGGAATATTATGCAGCCGTCAAAAGGAATGAGATCTTGCCATTTGCAATGACGTGGATGGAACTGGAGGGTGTTATGTTGAGTGAAATAGGTCACTCAGAGAAAGACACGTATCGCATGACCTCACTGATATGAGGAATTCTTAATCTTAGGAAACAAACTGAGTGTTACTGGAGTGGTTGGAGGTGGGAGGGATGGGTTGGCTGGGTCTTAGACATTGGGGAGGGTATGTGCCACGGTGAGCGCTGTGAATTGTGCAACACTGTTGAATCACAGATCTGTACTTCTGAATCAAATAACGCAACATATTTTAAGAAAAAAGAAAAAGAATTAGATAACAGGAGATGAAGAGAGGGGGAGTATGTCAGACGGGGAGAAGAACCATGAGAGATGATGGACTCTGAAAAACAAACTGAGGGTTCTAGAGGGGAGGGGGGTAGGGGGATCGGTTAGCCTGGTGATGGGTACAGAGGAGGGCAGGTTCTGCATGCAGCATTGGGTGTTCTGAAGAAACAATGAATCATGGAACACTGCACGAAAAACTAATGATGTAATATATGGTGCTTCACATAACAATAAAAAATTTAAAAAAAAGCTTTTGCAGAGCTAAAGAAACAGTCCACAAAACCAAAAGACACCCGACAGAATGGGAGAAAATATTTGCAAATGACATATCAGATAAAGGGCTAGTATCCAAAATCTATAACTAACTTATAAAACTCAACACCCAAAGAACATATAATCCAATGAAGAAAGGGGCCGAAGATATGAACAGACATTTTTCCAAAGAAGACATCCAAATGGCCAACAGGCACATGAAAAAGTGCTCAACATCGCTCGGCATCAGGGAAATCCAAATCACAACCTCAATGAGATACCACCTCACACCCGTCAGAATGGCTAAAATTAACAAGTCAGGGAACGACAGATGTTGGCGGGGATGTGGAGAAAGGGGAACCCTCCTCCACTGTTGGTGGGAATGCAAGCTGGTGCAACCACTCTGGAAAACAGTATGGAGGATCCTCAAACAGTTGAAATTAGTGCTACCGTTCGATCCAGCAATTGACTACTGGGTATTTAACACAAAGATACAAATGTAGGGACCCGAAGGGGTACGTGTACCCCAAAGTCTATAGCAGCAATGTCCACAATAGCCAAACTGTGGAAAGAGCCAAGATGTCCATCGACAGATGAATGGATAAAGAAGAGGTGGTATATATACACAATGGAATATTATGCAGCCTTCTAAAGGAATGAGATGTTGCCATTTGCAAAGACGTGGATGGAACGGTAGGGTGTTATGTTGAGTGAAATAAGTCAATCAGAGAAAGACACGTATCGCATGACCTCACTGATATGAGGAATTCTTAATCTCAGGAAACAAACTGAGTGTTACTGGAGTGGTTGTGGGTGGGAGGGATGGGGTGGCTGGGTGATAGACAATGGGGACGGTATGTGCTACGGTGAGCGCTGTGCATTGTGCAAGACTGTTGAATCACAGATCTGTACTTCTGAAACAAATAACGCAACATATTTTAAGAAAAAGAAAAAGAAGATAACAGGAGAGGAAGAGAAGGGGAGTATGTCAGTGGGGGACACGAACCATGAGAGATAATGGACTCTGAAAAACAAAGGGAGGGTCTAGAGGGGAGGGCGGGAGGGGTTTGGGTTATCCTGGTGATGGGTATTGAGGAGGGCACGTTCTGCATGGAGCACTGGGTGTTATGAACAAACAATGAATCATGGAACACTGTAGGAAAAACTAATGATGTAATATATGGTGATTAACATAACAATAAAAAATTTAAAAAAAAGCTTTTGCACAGCTAAAGGAACAGTCCACAAAACCAAAAGACACCCGACAGAATGGGAGAAAATATTGACAAATGACATAGCAGATAAAGGGCTAGTATCCAAAATGTATAAAGAACTTATCAAACTCAACACCCAAAGAACATATAATCCAATCAAGAAATGGGCCGAAGACATGAACAGACATTTTTCCAAAGAAGACATCCATGGCCAACAGGCACATGAAAAAGTGCTAAACATCGCTCGGCATCAGGGAAATCAATCAAAACCTCAATGAGATACCACCTCACACCCGTCAGAATGGCTAAAATTAACAAGTCAGTGAAGACAGATTTTGGCGGGGTTGTGGAGAAAGGGGAACCCTCCTACACTGTTGGTGGGAATGCAAGCTGGTGCAACCACTCTGGAAAACACTATGGAGGATCCTCAAACAGTTGAAATTAGTGCTACAATTCGATCCAGCAATTGACTACTGGGTATTTAACACCAGTTTGAAATGTAGGGACCCGAAGGGGTAGGTGTACCGCAATGTTTATAGCAAAAATGTCCACAATAGCCAAAATGTGGAAAGAGCCAAGATGTCCATCGACAGACGAATGGATAAAGAAGTGGTGGTATATATACACAATGGAATATTATGCAGCCTTCAAAAGGAATGAGATGTTGCCATTTGCAAAGACGTGAATGGAACTGGAGGGTGTTATGTTGAGTGAAATAAGTCAATCAGAGAAAGACATGTATCGCATGACCTCACTGATATGAGGAATTCTTCATCTCAGGAAAAACACTGAGTGTTCCTGGAGTGGTTGGGGGTGGGAGGGATGGGGTGGCTGGGTGATAGACATTGGGGAGAGTATGTGCTACGGTGAGCGCTGTGAACTGTGCAAGACTGTTGAATCACAGATCTGTACTTCTGAAACAAATAAAGCAACATATTTTAAGAAAAAGTAAAAGAAGAAGATAAAGGAGAGGAAGAGAAGGGGAGTATGTCAGAGGGGGAGACGAACCATGACAGATGATGGACTCTGAAAAACAAAGTGAGGGTTCTAGAGGGGAGGGCGGTAGGGGTTCGGGTTAGCCTGGAGATGGGTATTGGGGAGGGCACGTTCTGCATGGAGCACTCGGTGTTATGAACAAACAATGAATCATGGAACACTGCACCAAAAACTAATGATGTAATATATGGTGATTAACATAACAATAAAAAAAGCTTTTGCACAGCAAAAGAAACAGTCCACAAAACCAAAAGACAACCGACAGAATGGGAGAAAATATTTGCAAATGACATATCAGATAAAGGGCTAGTCTCCAAAATCCATGAAGAACTTATCAAACTCAACACCCAAAGAACAAATAATCCAATCAAGAAATGGGCCGAAGACATGAACAGACATTTTTCCAAAGAAGACCTCCAAATGGCCAATAGGCACATGAAAAAGTGCTCAACATCGCTCGGCATGAGGGAAATCCAAATCAAACCCTCAATGAGATACCACCTCACAACCGTCAGAATGGCTAAAATTAACAAGTCAGGGAATGACAGATGTTGGCGGGAAATGGAGAAAGGGGAACCCTACTCCACTGTTGGTGGGAAGGCAAGCTGGTGCAACCACTCTGGAAAACACTATGGAGGATCCTCAAACAGTTGAAATTAGAGCTACCATTCGATCCAGCAATTGCACTACTGGGTATTTACCACAAAGATACAAATGTAGGGACCCGAACGGGTACGTGTACCCCAATGTTTATAGCAGCAATGTCCAAAATAGCCAAATTGTGGAAAGAGCGAAGATGTCCATCGACAGATGAACGGATAAAGAAGAAGTGGTGTATATACACAATGGAATATTATACAGCCGTCAAAAGGAATGAGATCTTGCCATTTGCAACGACGCGGATGGAACTGGAGGGTGTTATGTTGAGTGAAATAAGTGAATCAGAGAAATACACCTATCGCATGACTCACTGATATGAGGAATTTTTAATCTCAGGAAAGAAACTGTTTGAATGGAGTGGTTGGGGCTGGGAGGGATGGGTTGGCTGGGTGATAGACATTGGGGAGGTATGTGCCACGGTGAGCGCTGTGAATTGTGCAAGACTGTTGAATCACAGAACTGTACTTCTGAATCAAATAACGCAACATATTTTTAGAAAATAGAAAAAAAGAAATAGATGACAGGAGATGAAGAGAGGGGGAGTATGTCAGACGGGGAGACGAACCATGAGAGATGATGGACTCTGAAAAACAAACTGAGGGTTCTAGAGGGGAGGGGGGTATGGGGATCGGTTAGCCTGGTGATGGGTATTGAGGAGGGCACGTTCTGCATGGAGCAGTGGGTGTTATGAACAAACAATTAATCATGGAACAGTGCACCAAAAACTAATGATGTAATATATGGTGATTAACATAACAATAAAAAAATAAAAAAAAAAGATTTTGCACAGCAAAAGAAACAGTCCACAAAACCAAAAGACAACCGACAGAATGGGAGAAAATATGTGCAAATGACATATCAGATAAAGGGCTAGTATCCAAAATCTATAACGAACTTATCAAACTCAACACCCAAAGAACACATAATCCAATCAAGAAATGGGCCGAAGACATGAACAGACATTTTTTCAAAGAAGACATCCAAATGGCCAACAGGCACATGAAAAAGTGCTCAACATAGCTCGGTATCAGGGAAATCCAAATCAAAACCTCAATGAGATACCACCTCACACCCGTCAGAATGGCTAAAATTAACAAGTCAGGGAACGACAGATGTTGGCGGGCATGTGGAGAAAGGGGAACCCTCCTACACTGTTGGTGGAAATGCAAGCTGGTGCAACCACTCTGGAAAACACTATGGAGGATCCTCAAACAGTTGAAATTAGCGCTACCGTTCGATGCAGCAATTGACTACTGGGTATTTAACACAAAGATACAAATGTAGGGACCCGAAGGTGTACGTGTACCCCAAAGTCTATAGCAGCAATGTCCACAATAGCCAAACTGTGGAAAGAGCCAAGATGTCCATCGACAGATGAATGGATAAAGAAGAGGTGGTATATATACACAATGGAATATTATGCAGCCTTCTAAAGGAATGAGATGTTGCCATTTGCAAAGACGTGGATGGAACTGGAGGGTGTTATGTTGAGTGAAATAAGTCAATCAGAGAAAGACATGTATCGCATGACCTCACTGATATGAGGAATTCTTAATCTCAGGAAACAAACTGGGTTTTACTGGAGTGGTTGTGGGTGGGAGGGATGGGGTGCCTGGGTGATAGACATTGGGGAGGATATGTGCTACGGTGAGCACTGTCGATTGTGCAAGACTGTTGAATCACAGATCTGTACTTCTGAAACAAATAAAGCAACATATTTTATGAAAAAGAAAAAGAAGAAGATAACAGGAGAGGAAGAGAAGGGGAGTATGTCAGAGGGGGAGACGAACCATGACAGATGATGGACTTTGAAAAACAAAATGAGGGTTCTAGAGGGGAGGGCGGTAGGGGTTCGGGTTTGCCTGGTGATGGGTATTGAGGAGGGCACGTTCTGCATGGAGGACTGGGTGTTATGAACAAACAATGAATCATGGAACACTGCACCAAAAACTAATGATGTAATATATGGTGATTAACATAACAATAAAAAAGCTTTTGCACAGCAAAAGAAACAGTCCACAAAACCAAAAGACAACCGACAGAATGGGAGAAAATATTTGCAAATGACATATCAGATAAAGGGCTAGTATCCAAAATCTATAAAGAACTTATCAAACTCAACACCCAAAGAACACATAATCCAATCAAGAAATGGGCCGAAGACATGAACAGACATTTTTCCAAAGAAGACCTCCAAATGGCCAATAGGCACATGAGAAAGTGCTCAACATCGCTCGGCATGAGGGAAATCCAAATCAAAACCTCAATGAGATACCACCTCACACCCGTCAAAATGGCTAAAATTAACAAGTCAGGGAACGACAGATGTTGGCGGGGATGTGGAGAAAGGGGAAGCCTCCTACACTGTTGGTGGGAAGGCAAGCTTGTTTAAGCACTCTGGAAAACAGTATGGAGGTTCCTCAAAGAGTTGAAATTAGAGCTACCGTTCGATCCAGCAATTGACTACTGGGTATTTACCACAAAGATACAAATGTAGGGACCCGAAGGGGTACGTGTACACCAAAGTTTATAGCAGCAATGTCCACAATAGCCAAACTGTGGAAAGAGCCAAGATGTCCATCGACAGATGAATGGATAAAGAAGAAGTGGTATATATACACAAGGGAATATTATGCAGCCGTCAAAAGGAATGAGATCTTGCCATTTGCAATGACGTGGATGGAACTGGAGGGTGTTATGTTGAGTGAAATAGGTCACTCAGAGAAAGACACGTATCGCATGACCTCACTGATATGAGGAATTCTTAATCTTAGGAAACAAACTGAGTGTTACTGGAGTGGTTGTGGGTGGGAGGGATGGGTTGGCTGGGTCTTAGACATTGGGGAGGGTATGTGCCACGGTGAGCGCTGTGAATTGTGCAACACTGTTGAATCACAGATCTGTACTTCTGAATCAAATAACGCAACATATTTTAAGAAAAAAGAAAAAGAATTAGATAACAGGAGATGAAGAGAGGGGGAGTATGTCAGACGGGGAGAAGAACCATGAGAGATGATGGACTCTGAAAAACAAACTGAGGGTTCTAGAGGGGAGGGGGGTAGGGGGATCGGTTAGCCTGGTGATGGGTACAGAGGAGGGCAGGTTCTGCATGCAGCATTGGGTGTTCTGAAGAAACAATGAATCATGGAACACTGCACCAAAAACTAATGATGTAATATATGGTGCTTCACATAACAATAAAAAATTTAAAAAAAAGCTTTTGCAGAGCTAAAGAAACAGTCCACAAAACCAAAAGACACCCGACAGAATGGGAGAAAATATTTGCAAATGACATATCAGATAAAGGGCTAGTATCCAAAATCTATAACTAACTTATAAAACTCAACACCCAAAGAACATATAATCCAATGAAGAAAGGGGCCGAAGATATGAACAGACATTTTTCCAAAGAAGACATCCAAATGGCCAACAGGCACATGAAAAAGTGCTCAACATCGCTCGGCATCAGGGAAATCCAAATCACAACCTCAATGAGATACCACCTCACACCCGTCAGAATGGCTAAAATTAACAAGTCAGGGAACGACAGATGTTGGCGGGGATGTGGAGAAAGGGGAACCCTCCTCCACTGTTGGTGGGAATGCAAGCTGGTGCAACCACTCTGGAAAACAGTATGGAGGATCCTCAAACAGTTGAAATTAGTGCTACCGTTCGATCCAGCAATTGACTACTGGGTATTTAACACAAAGATACAAATGTAGGGACCCGAAGGGGTACGTGTACCCCAAAGTCTATAGCAGCAATGTCCACAATAGCTAAACTGTGGAAAGAGCCAAGATGTCCATCGACAGATGAATGGATAAAGAAGAGGTGGTATATATACACAATGGAATATTATGCAGCCTTCTAAAGGAATGAGATGTTGCCATTTGCAAAGACGTGGATGGAACGGTAGGGTGTTATGTTGAGTGAAATAAGTCAATCAGAGAAAGACACGTATCGCATGACCTCACTGATATGAGGAATTCTTAATCTCAGGAAACAAACTGAGTGTTACTGGAGTGGTTGTGGGTGGGAGGGATGGGGTGGCTGGGTGATAGACAATGGGGACGGTATGTGCTACGGTGAGCGCTGTGCATTGTGCAAGACTGTTGAATCACAGATCTGTACTTCTGAAACAAATAACGCAACATATTTTAAGAAAAAGAAAAAGAAGATAACAGGAGAGGAAGAGAAGGGGAGTATGTCAGTGGGGGACACGAACCATGAGAGATAATGGACTCTGAAAAACAAAGGGAGGGTCTAGAGGGGAGGGCGGGAGGGGTTTGGGTTATCCTGGTGATGGGTATTGAGGAGGGCACGTTCTGCATGGAGCACTGGGTGTTATGAACAAACAATGAATCATGGAACACTGTAGGAAAAACTAATGATGTAATATATGGTGATTAACATAACAATAAAAAATTTAAAAAAAAGCTTTTGCACAGCTAAAGGAACAGTCCACAAAACCAAAAGACACCCGACAGAATGGGAGAAAATATTGACAAATGACATAGCAGATAAAGGGCTAGTATCCAAAATGTATAAAGAACTTATCAAACTCAACACCCAAAGAACATATAATCCAATCAAGAAATGGGCCGAAGACATGAACAGACATTTTTCCAAAGAAGACATCCATGGCCAACAGGCACATGAAAAAGTGCTAAACATCGCTCGGCATCAGGGAAATCAATCAAAACCTCAATGAGATACCACCTCACACCCGTCAGAATGGCTAAAATTAACAAGTCAGTGAAGACAGATTTTGGCGGGGTTGTGGAGAAAGGGGAACCCTCCTACACTGTTGGTGGGAATGCAAGCTGGTGCAACCACTCTGGAAAACACTATGGAGGATCCTCAAACAGTTGAAATTAGTGCTACAATTCGATCCAGCAATTGACTACTGGGTATTTAACACCAGTTTGAAATGTAGGGACCCGAAGGGGTACGTGTACCGCAATGTTTATAGCAAAAATGTCCACAATAGCCAAAATGTGGAAAGAGCCAAGATGCCCATCGACAGACGAATGGATAAAGAAGTGGTGGTATATATACACAATGGAATATTATGCAGCCTTCAAAAGGAATGAGATGTTGCCATTTGCAAAGACGTGAATGGAACTGGAGGGTGTTATGTTGAGTGAAATAAGTCAATCAGAGAAAGACATGTATCGCATGACCTCACTGATATGAGGAATTCTTAATCTCAGGAAAAACACTGAGTGTTACTGGAGTGGTTGGGGGTGGGAGGGATGGGGTGGCTGGGTGATAGACATTGGGGAGAGTATGTGCTACGGTGAGCCCTGTGCATTGTTCAAGACTGTTGAATCACAGATCTGTACTTCTGAAACAAATAAAGCAACATATTTTAAGAAAAAGTAAAAGAAGAAGATAACAGGAGAGGAAGAGAAGGGGAGTATGTCAGAGGGGGAGACGAACCATGACAGATGATGGACTCTGAAAAACAAAGTGAGGGTTCTAGAGGGGAGGGCGGTAGGGGTTTGGGTTAGCCTGGAGATGGGTATTGGGGAGGGCACGTTCTGCATGGAGCACTCGGTGTTATGAACAATGAATCATGGAACACTGCACCAAAAACTAATGATGTAATATATGGTGATTAACATAACAATAAAAAAGCTTTTGCACAGCAAAAGAAACAGTCCACAAAACCAAAAGACAACCGACAGAATGGGAGAAAATATTTGCAAATGACATATCAGATAAAGGGCTAGTCTCCAAAATCCATAAAGAACTTATCAAACTCAACACCCAAAGAACAAATAATCCAATCAAGAAATGGGCCGAAGACATGAACAGACATTTTTCCAAAGAAGACCTCCAAATGGCCAATAGGCACAGGAAAAAGTGCTCAACATCGCTCGGCATGAGGGAAATCCAAATCAAACCCTCAATGAGATACCACCTCACACCCGTCAGAATGGCTAAAATTAACAAGTCAGGGAATGACAGATGTTGGCGGGAAGTGGAGAAAGGGGAACCCTCCTACACTGTTGGTGGGAAGGCAAGCTGGTGCAACCACTCTGGAAAACACTATGGAGGATCCTCAAACAGTTGAAATTAGAGCTACCATTCGATCCAGCAATTGCACTACTGGGTATTTACCACAAAGATACAAATGTAGGGACCCGAACGGGTACGTGTACCCCAATGTTTATAGCAGCAATGTCCAAAATAGGTAAATTGTGGAAAGAGCGAAGATGTCCATCGACAGATGAACGGATAAAGAAGAAGTGGTGTATATACACAATGGAATATTATACAGCCGTCAAAAGGAATGAGATCTTGCCATTTGCAACGACGCGGATGGAACTGGAGGGTGTTATGTTGAGTGAAATAAGTGAATCAGAGAAATACACCTATCGCATGACTCACTGATATGAGGAATTTTTAATCTCAGGAAAGAAACTGTTTGAATGGAGTGGTTGGGGCTGGGAGGGATGGGTTGGCTGGGTGATAGACATTGGGGAGGTATTTGCCACGGTGAGCGCTGTGAATTGTGCAAGACTGTTGAATCACAGATCTGTACTTCTGAATCAAATAACGCAACATATTTTAAGAAAATAGAAAAAAAGAAATAGATGACAGGAGATGAAGAGAGGGGGAGTATGTCAGACGGGGAGACGAACCATGAGAGATGATGGACTCTGAAAAACAAACTGAGGGTTCTAGAGGGGAGGGGGGTATGGGGATCGGTTAGCCTGGTGATGGGTATTGAGGAGGGCACGTTCTGCATGGAGCAGTGGGTGTTATGAACAAACAATTAATCATGGAACAGTGCACCAAAAACTAATGATGTAATATATGGTGATTAACATAACAATAAAAAAATAAAAAAAAAAAGATTTTGCACAGCAAAAGAAACAGTCCACAAAACCAAAAGACAACCGACAGAATGGGAGAAAATATGTGCAAATGACATATCAGATAAAGGGCTAGTATCCAGAATCGATAAAGAACTTATCAAACTCAACACCCAAAGAACACATAATCCAATCAAGAAATGGGCCGAAGACATGAACAGACATTTTTCCAAAGAAGACATCGAAATGACCAACAGGCACATGAAAGAGTGCTCAACATCGCTCGGCATCAGGGAAATCCAAATCAAAACCTCAATGTGATACAACCTCACAGCCGTCAGAATGGCTAAAATTAACACGTCAGGGAACGACAGATGATGGCGGGGATGTGGAGAAAGGGGAACCCTCCTCCACTGTTGGTGGGAATGCAAGCTGGTGCAACCACTCTGGAAAACAGTATGGAGGATCCTCACACAGTTGAAATTAGTGCTACCGTTCGATCCAGCAATTGACTACTGGGTATTTAACACAAAGATACAAATGTAGGGACCCGAAGGGGTACGTGTACCCCAAAGTTTATAGCAGCAATGTCCACAATAGCCAAACTGTGGAAAGAGCCAAGATGTCCATCGACAGATGAATGGATAAAGAAGAAGTGGTATATATACCAAGGGAATATTATGCAGCCGTCAAAAGGAATGAGATCTTGCCATTTGCAATGACGTGGATGGAACTGGAGGGTGTTATGTTGAGTGAAATAGGTCACTCAGAGAAAGACACGTATCGCATGACCTCACTGATATGAGGAATTCTTAATCTTAGGAAACAAACTGAGTGTTACTGGAGTGGTTGGAGGTGGGAGGGATGGGTTGGCTGGGTCTTAGACATTGGGGAGGGTATGTGCCACGGTGAGCGCTGTGAATTGTGCAACACTGTTGAATCACAGATCTGTACTTCTGATTCAAATAACGCAACATATTTGAAGAAAAAGAAAAAGAATTAGATAACAGGAGATGAAGAGAGGGGGAGTATGTCAGACGGGGAGAAGAACCATGAGAGATGATGGACTCTGAAAAACAAACTGAGGGTTCTAGAGGGGAGGGGGGTAGGGGGATCGGTTAGCCTGGTGATGGGTACAGAGGAGGGCAGGTTCTGCATGCAGCATTGGGTGTTCTGAACAAACAATGAATCATGGAACACTGCACGAAAAACTAATGATGTAATATATGGTGCTTCACATAACAATAAAAAATTAAAAAAAAAGCTTTTGCAGAGCTAAAGAAACAGTCCACAAAACCAAAAGACACCCGACAGAATGGGAGAAAATATTTGCAAATGACATATCAGATAAAGGGCTAGTATCCAAAATCTATAACTAACTTATAAAACTCAACACCCAAAGAACATATAATCCAATGAAGAAAGGGGCCGAAGATATGAACAGACATTTTTCCAAAGAAGACATCCAAATGGCCAACAGGCACATGAAAAAGTGCTCAACATCGCTCGGCATCAGGGAAATCCAAATCACAACCTCAATGAGATACCACCTCACACCCGTCACAATGGCTAAAATTAACAAGTCAGGGAACGACAGATGTTGGCGGGGATGTGGAGAAAGGGGAACCCTCCTCCACTGTTGGTGGGAATGCAAGCTGGTGCAACCACTCTGGAAAACAGTATGGAGGATCCTCAAACAGTTGAAATTAGTGCTACCGTTCGATCCAGCAATTGACTACTGGGTATTTAACACAAAGATACAAATGTAGGGACCCGAAGGGGTACGTGTACCCCAAAGTCTATAGCAGCAATGTCCACAATAGCCAAACTGTGGAAAGAGCCAAGATGTCCATCGACAGATGAATGGATAAAGAAGAGGTGGTATATATACACAATGGAATATTATGCAGCCTTCAAAAGGAATGAGATGTTGCCATTTGCAAAGACGTGGATGGAACGGTAGGGTGTTATGTTGAGTGAAATAAGTCAATCAGAGAAAGACACGTATCGCATGACCTCACTGATATGAGGAATTCTTAATCTCAGGAAACAAACTGAGTGTTACTGGAGTGGTTGTGGGTGGGAGGGATGGGGTGGCTGGGTGATAGACAATGGGGACGGTATGTGCTACGGTGAGCGCTGTGCATTGTGCAAGACTGTTGAATCACAGATCTGTACTTCTGAAACAAATAACGCAACATATTTTAAGAAAAAGAAAAAGAAGATAACAGGAGAGGAAGAGAAGGGGAGTATGTCAGTGGGGGACACGAACCATGAGAGATAATGGACTCTGAAAAACAAAGGGAGGGTCTAGAGGGGAGGGCGGGAGGGGTTTGGGTTATCCTGGTGATGGGTATTGAGGAGGGCACGTTCTGCACGGAGCACTGGGTGTTATGAACAAACAATGAATCATGGAACACTGTAGGAAAAACTAATGATGTAATATATGGTGATTAACATAACAATAAAAAATTTAAAAAAAAGCTTTTGCACAGCTAAAGAAACAGTCCACAAAACCAAAAGACACCCGACAGAATGGGAGAAAATATTGACAAATGACATAGCAGATAAAGGGCTAGTATCCAAAATGTATAAAGAACTTATCAAACTCAACACCCAAAGAACATATAATCCAATCAAGAAATGGGCCGAAGACATGAACAGACATTTTTCCAAAGAAGACATCCATGGCCAACAGGCACATGAAAAAGTGCTAAACATCGCTCGGCATCAGGGAAATCAATCAAAACCTCAATGAGATACCACCTCACACCCGTCAGAATGGCTAAAATTAACAAGTCAGTGAAGACAGATTTTGGCGGGGTTGTGGAGAAAGGGGAACCCTCCTACACTGTTGGTGGGAATGCAAGCTGGTGCAACCACTCTGGAAAACACTATGGAGGATCCTCAAACAGTTGAAATTAGTGCTACAATTCGATCCAGCAATTGACTACTGGGTATTTAACACAAGTTTGAAATGTAGGGACCCGAAGGGGTACGTGTACCGCAATGTTTATAGCAACAATGTCCACAATAGCCAAAATGTGGAAAGAGCCAAGATGTCCATCGACAGACGAATGGATAAAGAAGTGGTGGTATATATACACAATGGAATATTATGCAGCCTTCAAAAGGAATGAGATGTTGCCATTTGCAAAGACGTGGATGGAACTGGAGGGTGTTATGTTGAGTGAAATAAGTCAATCAGAGAAAGACATGTATCGCATGACCTCACTGATATGAGGAATTCTTAATCTCAGGAAAAACACTGAGTGTTACTGGAGTGGTTGGGGGTGGGAGGGATGGGGTGGCTGGGTGATAGACATTGGGGAGAGTATGTGCTACGGTGAGCCCTGTGCATTGTTCAAGACTGTTGAATCACAGATCTGTACTTCTGAAACAAATAAAGCAACATATTTTAAGAAAAAGTAAAAGAAGAAGATAACAGGAGAGGAAGAGAAGGGGAGTATGTCAGAGGGGGAGACGAACCATGACAGATGATGGACTCTGAAAAACAAAGTGAGGGTTCTAGAGGGGAGGGCGGTAGGGGTTTGGGTTAGCCTGGAGATGGGTATTGGGGAGGGCACGTTCTGCATGGAGCACTCGGTGTTATGAACAATGAATCATGGAACACTGCACCAAAAACTAATGATGTAATATATGGTGATTAACATAACAATAAAAAAAGCTTTTGCACAGCAAAAGAAACAGTCCACAAAACCAAAAGACAACCGACAGAATGGGAGAAAATATTTGCAAATGACATATCAGATAAAGGGCTAGTCTCCAAAATCCATAAAGAACTTATCAAACTCAACACCCAAAGAACAAATAATCCAATCAAGAAATGGGCCGAAGACATGAACAGACATTTTTCCAAAGAAGACCTCCAAATGGCCAATAGGCACAGGAAAAAGTGCTCAACATCGCTCGGCATGAGGGAAATCCAAATCAAACCCTCAATGAGATACCACCTCACACCCGTCAGAATGGCTAAAATTAACAAGTCAGGGAATGACAGATGTTGGCGGGAAGTGGAGAAAGGGGAACCCTCCTACACTGTTGGTGGGAAGGCAAGCTGGTGCAACCACTCTGGAAAACACTATGGAGGATCCTCAAACAGTTGAAATTAGAGCTACCATTCGATCCAGCAATTGCACTACTGGGTATTTACCACAAAGATACAAATGTAGGGACCCGAACGGGTACGTGTACCCCAATGTTTATAGCAGCAATGTCCAAAATAGGTAAATTGTGGAAAGAGCGAAGATGTCCATCGACAGATGAACGGATAAAGAAGAAGTGGTGTATATACACAATGGAATATTATACAGCCGTCAAAAGGAATGAGATCTTGCCATTTGCAACGACGCGGATGGAACTGGAGGGTGTTATGTTGAGTGAAATAAGTGAATCAGAGAAATACACCTATCGCATGACTCACTGATATGAGGAATTTTTAATCTCAGGAAAGAAACTGTTTGAATGGAGTGGTTGGGGCTGGGAGGGATGGGTTGGCTGGGTGATAGACATTGGGGAGGTATTTGCCACGGTGAGCGCTGTGAATTGTGCAAGACTGTTGAATCACAGATCTGTACTTCTGAATCAAATAACGCAACATATTTTAAGAAAATAGAAAAAAAGAAATAGATGACAGGAGATGAAGAGAGGGGGAGTATGTCAGACGGGGAGACGAACCATGAGAGATGATGGACTCTGAAAAACAAACTGAGGGTTCTAGAGGGGAGGGGGGTATGGGGATCGGTTAGCCTGGTGATGGGTATTGAGGAGGGCACGTTCTGCATGGAGCAGTGGGTGTTATGAACAAACAATTAATCATGGAACAGTGCACCAAAAACTAATGATGTAATATATGGTGATTAACATAACAATAAAAAAATAAAAAAAAAAAGATTTTGCACAGCAAAAGAAACAGTCCACAAAACCAAAAGACAACCGACAGAATGGGAGAAAATATGTGCAAATGACATATCAGATAAAGGGCTAGTATCCAGAATCGATAAAGAACTTATCAAACTCAACACCCAAAGAACACATAATCCAATGAAGAAATGGGCCGAAGACATGAACAGACATTTTTCCAAAGAAGACATCGAAATGACCAACAGGCACATGAAAGAGTGCTCAACATCGCTCGGCATCAGGGAAATCCAAATCAAAACCTCAATGTGATACCACCTCACAGCCGTCAGAATGGCTAAAATTAACACGTCAGGGAACGACAGATGATGGCGGGGATGTGGAGAAAGGGGAACCCTCCTCCACTGTTGGTGGGAATGCAAGCTGGTGCAACCACTCTGGAAAACAGTATGGAGGATCCTCACACAGTTGAAATTAGTGCTACCGTTCGATCCAGCAATTGACTACTGGGTATTTAACACAAAGATACAAATGTAGGGACCCGAAGGGGTACGTGTATCCCAAAGTTTATAGCAGCAATGTCCACAATAGCCAAACTGTGGAAAGAGCCAAGATGTCCAGCGACAGATGAACGGATAAAGAAGATGTGGTATATATTCACAATGGAATATTATGCAGCCGTCAAAGGAATGAGATCTTCCCATTTGCAACGACGTGGATGGAACTGGTCGGTGTTATGTTGAGTGAAGTAAGTCAATCAGAGAAAGACACGTATCGCATGACGTCACTGATATGAGGAATTCTTAATCTCAGGAAACAAACTAAGTGTTACTGGAGTGGTTGGGGGTCGGAGAGATGGGGTGGCTGGGTGATAGACATTGGGGAGGGTATGTGCTACGGTGAGCGCTCTGAATTGTGCAAGACTGTTGAATCACAGATCTGTACTTCTGAATCAAATAACGCAACATATTTTAAGAAGAAAGAAAAAGAAGAAGATAACAGGAGAGGAAGGGAAGGGGAGTATGTAAGAAGGGAGACGAACCATGAGAGATGATGGACTCTGAAAAACAAACTGAGGGTTCGATAGGGGAGGGTGGTAGGGGCATGTGTTAGCCTGGTGATGGGTATTGAGGAGGGCACGTTCTGCATGGAGCACTGGGTGTTATGAACAAACAATGAATCATGGAACACTGCACCAAAAACAAATGATTTAATATATGGTGATTAACATAACAATTAAAAAAATTAAAAAAAACCACTGAGGGAATGGAAGGCCGGTGTCAGATACGCCTCTCGGCTCAGCTCTTCTTCCTGTGGCTAGTACCCTTGCCCCGGTGTACTTGCAGGCCGAGAGCCAACCAACTAACTCGGTGGAAACTCACTGCAGAAAACACCGATTTCGGCCAATTTGGCCTTCCTGAGGGGGGAAACCTTTTGCTCTGTGAATGCGGGCGAGCACTGCCAGCGAGTCCAAAACCATTTTCGAGGGAGCCTGAGGCTGCGATAGAAGGGAGAACAGAACTCCCCACTTCTTTCCTGAAGCCAGCCCAGCGGCCGCCCCCTTGAGCATACAAGTCTCACTGCTCGCGTACCAACGCAAGGAAACAGTAAGTTAAGGACCGTGTTGTACAGAGCCTCACTGTTCCAGAGAGTGGAAACACTTGTAGTGTGTGGGCGTGAGAGCCCGGAAGACGAGTCCCCTACTTTACTGGGCGAGTGAAACGAACACGGGCAGGCGGACGTCTCCCACCAGCTCTCAGTGGTAGAATGCTAGCATTCCTTCGGCATGTGTGCGTGCAGGCCTAAGTTGCAGGCCCAAGTTGCAGGCCCCTCCCTGGAAGGCACAACACTGTGGAGAAACCGCGCTTTACCTCCTGCCGTTCCCTAGCGGAGAGGACGCTGTATGCTGTGCGCTGTGCCTGAGAGTCCGGCGAACGTCTTCCCTATGTAAAACCGAGGGAAAGAAAGGCCGGTGCCGGAGACGCCTCTGGGCTCAGCTCTTGTTCCTGAGGTAGTACCCTTGCCCCGGTGTGCTTGCAGCCCGAGAGCCAACCTCCTAGGTCCAGGGAACCACACTGTAGAAATTCCTTACTTTGGCCAGACTAGGCCTTCCTGAGGGTGGAAACCTTTTCCTGTGTGAATCCGGGCGAGCTCTGCCAGCAAGTCCAAAACGATTTTCCGAGGGAGACTGAGGCCGCGGCAGAAGGGAGAACACAACTCCCCACTTGTTTCCTGAAGCCAGCCCAAGGCCGCCCCCTTGGGTATTCAAGTCTCACTGCTAGCGTACCAAAACAAAGAAACCGTACTGTGGGAGAACCGTGTTATAGATAGCCTCATCGTTGTGGGGAGTGGGAACACAGGCAGTGCCTGTGCGAAAGAGCCTGGCATACGAGTCCCCTAAGTTCCTGGGCGAGAGAAACGGATTCGTGCAGCCGCACCTCTCCCACCAGCTCTCAGGATCAGAATGCTAGCACTCCTCCGGCCTGTGTGCGTGCAGGCCTGCATTGAAGGCCCCTCCCTGGAAGGCACAACACTGTGGAGAAACCGCGCTTTAGCTCACGGCGGTCCCTAGCGGAGAGGAAGCTGTATGCTGTGCGCTGTGCTTGAGAGTCCGGCGAACGGCTTCCCTATGTAAAATCGAGGGAAAGAAAGGCCGGTGCCGGAGAGGCGTCTCGGCTCAGCTCTTGTCCTGGGGCTAGTACCGTTGCCCCTGTGTGCTTGCAGGCCGAGAGCCAATCTCCTAAGTCGTGGGAACCACACTGTAGAAATTCCTTACTTCGATAGGACTAGGCCTTCCTGAGGGTGGAAGCCTTTTGCTGTGTGAACGCGGGCGAGCACTGCCAGCGAGTCCAAAACCATTTTCCGAGGGAGACTGAGGCCGCGGCAGAAGGGAGAACACAACTCCCCACTTGTTTCCTAAAGTCAGGCCTGAGGCCGCCTCCTTGACCATGCAAGACTCACTGCTCGCGAAACAACGCAAGGAAACTCTAGGGTAGGGTACCGGGTTGTACAGAGCCTCAGAGTTCCGGAGAGTGGAAACACTTGGAGTGTGTGTGCATGCGAGCCTGGGAGACGTGTCCACTACGTTATAGGGTGAGAGAAACGAACTCGGTAGCCGCACCTCTCCCACCAGCTCTCAGTGGCAGAATGGTAGCACTCCTGCCGCATGTTTGCCTCTAAGCCTAAGTTGAAGGACCCTACTTGAAAGGCCCAACCCTGTGGAGAAACCGCGCTTTAGCTCCCGCCGGTCCCTAGCGGCGAAAAAGTTGTATTTTGTGCGCTGTGCTTGAGAGCCCGGCGAACGGCTTCTTGTGGAAAACCGAGGGAAAGGAAGGCCGGTGTCGGAGACGCCTCTCGGCTCAGCTCTTATTCCTGCGGCTAGTAACGTTGCCCCGGTGTGCTTGCAGGCCGAGAGCCAAGCACCTAAGTCAAGGGAAACACACTGTAGAAAATCCCGTCTTCGGCCAGATTAGGCCGTCCTGAGAGTCGAAACCTTTTGCTGTGTGAATGCAGGCGAGCACTGCCAGCGAGTCCAAAACCATTTTCTGAGGCAGACTGAGGCCACGGCAGAAGGGAGAACACAACTCCCCACTTGTTTCCTGAAGCCAGGCCTGCGGCCGCCCCCTTACCCATGCAAGTCTCACTGCTCGCGTACCAACGCAAGGAAACAGTGGGGTAGGAGACCGTGTTGTACAGAGCCTCACTGCTCCGGAGAGTGGAAACACTTGGAGTGTGTGTGCATGAGAGCTTGGGAGACGAGTCCCCTACGTTACTGGGCGGGAGAAACGAACTCGGGCAGCCGCACCTCTCCCACCAGCTCTCTGTGGCAGAATGCTAGCACTCCGCCGGCATGGGTGCGTGCAGGCCTACGTTACAGGCCCCTCCTTGAAAGGCACAACACTGTGGAAAAACCGCGCTTTAACTCCCGCCGATCCAAAGTGTTGTGTCTTCCACGGATAGGCCTGCAACTTAGGCCTGCACACACACAGGCCGGAGGAGTGCTAGCATTCTGATACTGAGATGGTGGGAGTGGTGTGGCTTCACTAAACCGTTTCTCTCGCCCAGTAACTTAGGGGACTCGTATGCCAGGCTCTTACGCACAGGCACTGCCTGTGTTCCCACTCCCCACAACAATGAGGCTATCTATAACACGGTTCTCCTACAGTACTGTTTCTTTGTTTAGGTACGCGAGCAGTGAGACTTGAATACCCAAGGGGGCGGCCCTGGGCTGGCTTCAGGAAACAAGTGGGGAGTTGTGTTCTCCCTTCTGCCGCGGCCTCAGTCTCCCTCCGAAAATCGCTTTGGACTTGCTGGCAGTGCTCGCCCGCATTCACACAGCAAAAGGTTTCCACCCTCAGGAAGGCCTAGTCTGGCCGAAGTAAGGAATTTCTACAGTGTGGTTCCCTGGACTTAGGAGGTTGGCTCTCGGCCTGCAAGCACACCGGGGCAAGGGTACCACCACAGGAACAAAAGCTGAGCCGAGAGGCGTCTCCGGCACCGGCCTTTCTTTCCCTCGGTTTTACATAGGGAAGCCGTTCGCCGGACTCTCAGGCACAGCGCACAGCATACAGCGTCCTCTCCGCTAGACAACTGCGGGAGGTAAAGCGCGGTTTCTCCACAGTGTTGTGCCTTCCAGGGAGGGGCCTTCAACTTAGGCCTGTAGGCACACATGGAGGAGGAGTGCTAGCATTCTGCCAGTGAGAGCTGGTGGGAGAGGTGCGGCTGCCCGAGTTCCTTTCTCTCGCCCAGTAACGTAGGGCACTCGTATACCAGGCTCTCACGCACACACACTCCAGGTGTTTCCACTCTCCGGAACAGTGAGGCTCTACACCAGGGTACCCTACCCTACTGTTTCCTTGCGTTGGTACACGAGCAGTGGGACTTGCATGCTCAAAGGGGCAGCCGCTGCCCTGGCTTCAGGAAACAAGTGGGGAGTTGTGTTCTCCCTTCTGCCGCGGCCTCAGTCTCCCTCAGAAAATGGTTTTGGACTCGCTGGCAGTGCTCGCCCGCATTCACACAGCAAAATGTTTCCACCCTCAGGAAGGCCTAGTCTAGCCGAAGTAAGGAATTTCTACAGTGTGCTTCCCTCGACTTAGGTGGTTGGTTCTCGGCCTGCAAGCACCCCGGGGCAACGGTACTAGCCCCAGGAACAAGAGCTGAGCCAAGAGGCGTCTCCGGCCCCGGCCTTTCTTTTCTTCGGTTTTACATAGGGAAGCCGTTCGCCGGACTCTCAAGCACAGCGCACAGCATACAGCGTCCTCTCCGCTAGGGCCCGGCGGGAGCTAAAGCGCGGTTTCTCCACAGTGTTGGGCCTTCCCAGGAGGGGCCTGCAACCTAGGCCTGCACGCAGCCATGCTGGAGGAGTGCTAGCATTCTGCCACTGAGAGCTGGTGGGAGAGCTGCGGCTGCCCGAGTTCGTTTCTATCACCCAATAATGTAGTGGACTCGTCTCCCAGGGTCTCACGCACACACATTCCAAGTGTTTCTACTCTCGGGAACAGTGAGGCTCTGTAAAACACGGTCCCCTACCCTACTGTTTCCTTGCGTTCGTACGCGAGCAGTGAGACTTGCATGCACAAGTTAGCAGCGGCAGGACTGACTTCAGGAAACAAGTGGGGAGTTGTGTTCTCCCTTCTGCCGCGGGCTCAGTCTCCCTCGGAAAATGGTTTTACACTCGCTGGCAGTGCTCGCCAGCATTCACACAGCAGGTTTCCACCCTCAGGAAGGCCTAGTCTGGCCGAAGTAAGGAATTTCTACAGTGTGGTTCCCTCGACTTAAGAGGCTGGCTCTCGGGCTGCAAGGACACCGGGGCATCGGTACTAGCCCCAGGAACAAGAGCTGAGCCGAGAGGCGTCTCCGGCACCGGCCTTTCTTTCCCTCGGTTTTACATACGGAAGCCGTACGCCGGGCTCTCAAGCACAGCGCTGACCATACAGCGTCCTCTCTGCTAGGGACCGGCGGGAGCTAAAGTGCGGTTTCTCCACAGTGTTGGGCCTTTTAAGAAGGGGCCTGCAACTTAGGCCTACACGCACCCATGCCGGCGGAGTGCTAGCATTCTGTCACTGAGAGCTGGTGGGAGAGGTGCGGCTGCCCGAGTTCGTTTCTCTCACCTAGCAAAGTAGGGAACTCCTCTCCCAGGCTCTCACGCAGATACACTCCAAGTGTTTCCACTATCGGGAACAGTGAGGCTCTGTACAACACGGTCCCCTCCCCTACTGTTTCCTGGCGTTGGTACGCGAGCAGTGAGACTTGCATGGGTAAGGGGGCGGCCGCAGGCCTGGCTTCAGGAAACAAGTGGGGAGTTGTGTTCTCCCTTCTGCCGCGGCCTCAGTCTCCCTCGGAAAATGGTTTTGGACTCGCTGGCAGTGCTCGCCCGCATTCACACAGCAGAAGGCGTCCACCCTCAGGAAGGCCTAGTCTGGCCGTAGTAAGGAATTTCTACAGTGTGGTTCCCTTGACATAGGAGTTTGGCTCTCGGCCTGCAAGCACACCGGGGCAAGGGTACTAGCTCCAGGAACAAGAGCTGAGCCGAGAGGCGTCTCCGGCTCCGGCCTTTCTTTCCCTCGGTTTTACATAGGAAAGCCATTCGCCGGGCTCTCAAGCACAACGCAGAGCATATAGCGTCCTCTCCGCTAGGAAACGGTGGGTTCTAAAGCGCGGTTCCTGCAGAGTGTTGGGACTTTCAAGGAGGGGCCTGCAACTTACGCCTTCACGCACACATGCCGGAGGACTGCTAGCATTCTGCCACTGAGAGGAGGTAGGAGAGGTGCGGCTGCCCGAGTTCGTTTCTCTCGCCCAGTAACGTAGGGGACTCTTCTCCCAAGCTCTCACGCACACACACTTCAAGTGTTTCCACTCTCCGGAACAGTGAGGCTCTACAGCACGGTACCCTACCCTACTGTTTCCTTGCGTTGGTACGCGAACAGTGAGAGTTGGATGGTAAAGGTGGCGGCCGCAGGCCTGGCTTCAGGAAACAAGTGGGGAGTTGTGTTCTCCCTTCTGCCGCGGCCTCAGTGTCCCTCGGAAAATGGTTTTGGACTCGCTGGCAGTGCTCGCCCGCATTCACACAGCAAAAGGTTTCCACCCTCAGGACGGCCTAGTCTGGCCAGTGGAACGAATTACATAGGGAAGCCATTCGCCGGACTCTCAAGCACAGCGCACAGCATACAGCGTTCTCTCCGCTAGGGACCGGCGGGAGCTAAAGCGCGGTTTCTCCACAGTGTTGTGCCTTCCAGGGTCGGGCCTGCAACTTAAGCCTGCACGCACACAGGCCGGAGGAGTGCTAGCATTCTGCCACTGAGAGCTGGTGTGGGAGGAGCGGTTGCCCGAGTTCGTTTCTCTAGCCCAGTAACATAGGGAACTCGTCTCCCAGGCTCTCACGCACACACACTCCAAGTGTTTCCACTCTCCGGAACAGTGAGGCTCCGTACAACCCGGTCCCCTACCTTACTGTTTCCTTCTGTTAGTACGTGAGAGAGACTTGTAGGGTTAAGGGGCGGCCGCAGGCCTGGCTTCAGGAAACAAGTGGGGAGTTGTGTTCTCCCATCTGCCGCGGCCTCAGTCTCCCTCCGAAAATGGTTTTAGACTCGCTGGCAGTACTCGCCCGCATTCACACAGCAAAAGGTTTCGACCCTCAGGAAGGCCTAAAGGGCCGAAGTCGGGGTTTTCTACACTGTGTTTCCCTCGACTTAGGTGGTTGGTTCTCGGCCTGCAAGCACACCGGGGCAAAGTACTAGCACCAGGAACAAGACCTGAGCCAAGAGGGGTCTCCGCCACCGGCCTTTCTTTCCCTCGGTTTTACATAAGGAAGCCTTTCGCCGGGCTCTCAAGCACAGCGCACAGAATACAGCGTCCTCTCCGCTAGGGACAGGCGGGAGCTAAAGCGCGGTTTCTCCACAGTGTTGGGCCTTTCAAGGAGGGGCCTGCAACTTAGGCCTGCACGCACACATGCTGAAGGAGTGCTAGCATTCTACCACTGGGAGCTGGTGGGAGACGTGCGGCTGCCCGAGTTCGTTTCTCTCGCCGAGTAAAGTAGGGGACTCTTCTCCCAGACTCTCACGCACACACACTTCAAGTGTTTCCACTCTCCGGAACCGTGAGGCTCTGTGCAACATGATACCCTACCCTACTCTTTCCTTGCGTTGGTACGGGAGCAGTGAGACTTGTATGCTCAAGGGGGTGGCCGCAGGCCTGGCTTCAGGAAACAAGTGGGGAGTTGTGTTCTCCCTCTGCCGCGACCTCAGTGTCCCTCGGAAAATGGTTTTGGACTCGTTGGCTGTTCTCGCCCGCATTCATACAGCAAAAGGTTTCCACCCTCAGGAAGGCCTAATCTGGCCGAACACGGGATTTTCTACAGTGTGTTTCCCTCGACTTAGTTGCTTGGCTCTCGGCCTGCGAGCACACCGTGGCAAGGGTACGAGCCCCAGGAACAAGAGCTGAGCCGAGAGGCGTCTCCGCCACCGGCCTTTCTTTATCTCAGTTTTACATAAGGAAGCCGTTCGCCGGGCTCTCAAGCACAGCGCACAGCATACAGCGTCCTCTCCGCTACGGACCGGCGGGAGGTAAAGCGCGGTTTCTCCACAGTGTTGGGCCTTTCAAGGAGAGTCCTGAAACATAGGCCTGCACGCACTCATGTTGGAGGAGTGCTAGCATTCTGCCACTGAGAGCTGGTGGGAGAGGTGCGGATGCCCGAGTTCGTTTCTCTCGCCTCGTAACGTAGGGGACTCCTCTCCCAGGCTCTCACGCAGACACACTCCAAGTGTTTCCACTCTCTGGAACAGTGAGGCTCTTTACAACACGGTCCCCTACCTTACTGTTTCCTTGCATTGGTACGCGAGCAGTGAGACTTGCATGCTCATGGGGGCGGCCGCTGGGCTGGCTTCAGGAAAGAAGTGGGGAATTGTGTTCTCCCTTCTGCCACGGAATCCGTCTCCCTGGAAAATGGTTTTGGACTCGCTGGAAGCGCTCGCCCGCATTCACAGAGCAAAAGGTTTCCACACTCAGGAAGGCCTAATCTGGCTGAAGTCGGGGTTTTCTGCAGCGTGTTTCCATCGACTTAGTTGGTTGGCTCTCGGCCTGCAAGTACACTAGGGAAAGGGTACTAGCCCCAGGAACAAGAGCTGAGCCGAGAGGCATCTCCGCCACCGGCCTTTGTTTCCCTCAGTTTTTTTTTAATTTTCTTATTCTTATGTTAAACACCATATATTACATCATTAGTTTTTGCTGCAGTGTTCCATGATTCATTGTTTCTTCATAACACCCAGTGCTCCATGCAGAACGTGCCCTCCTCAATACCCATCACCAGGCTAACACATCCCCCTGCGCCCTTCCCCTCTAGAACCCTCAGTTTGTTTTTCAGAGTCCATCATCTGTCATGGTTCCTCTCTCCGTCTCACATACTCCCCTTCTCTTCCTTTCCTGTTACCTTCTTCTTTTTCTTTTTTCTTAAAATATGTTGCCTTATTTGTTACAGAAATACAGATCTGTGATTCAACACTCTTGCACAATTCACAGGGCTCACCGTAGCACATACCCTCCCCAATGTCTATCACCCAGCCACCCCAACCCTTCCAACCCCAACCACTCCAGTAACACTCAGTTTGTTTCCTGAGATTAAGAATTCCTCATATCCGTGAGGTCATGCGATACGTGTCTTTCTCTGATTGACTTATTTCACTCAACATAACACCCTCCAGTTCCATCCACGTCGCTGCCAATGGCAATATCTCATTCCTTTTGATGGCTGCATAATATTCCATTGTGTATATATACCACCACTTCTTTATCAATTCATCTCTCGATGGATATCTTGGCTCTTTCCATAGTTTGGCTATTGTGGACATTGCTGCTCTAAACATTGAGGTACACATACCCATTCGGTTCCCTACATTTGTCTCTTTGTGGTAAATACCCACTAGTGCAATTACTGGATCGAACGGTAGCTCTTATGTCAACTGTTTGAGAACCTCCATACTGTTCTCCAGAGTGGTTGCACCAGCTTGCATTCCCACTAAAAGTGTAGGAGGGTTCCCCTTTTTCCACATCCCCGTGAACATCTGTCGTTCCCTGACTTGTTAATTTTAGCCATTTTGACGGGTGTGAGGTGGTATCTCATTGAGGTTTTGATTTGGATTTCCCTGATGCCGAGAGATGTTGAGCACTTTTTAATGTGCCTGTTGGCCATTTGGATGTCTTCTTTCGAAAAATGTCTGTTCATGTCTTCTGCCCGTTTCTTGATTGGATTATGTGTTCTTTGGGTGTTGAGTTTGATAAGTACTTTATAGATTTTGTATACTAGCCCTTTATATGATAGGTCATTTGTAAATATTTTCTCCCATTCTGTCGGTTGTCTTTTGGGGTTGTGGACTGTTTCTTTTGCTGTGCAAAAGCTTTTTTTTTTATTTTTTAATGTTATGTTAATCAATATAAATTATATCATTAGTTTTTGGTGCAGTGTTCCATTATTCATTGATAGTGGAATGGTTGGGGTGGGAGGGATGGGGTGGCTGGGTGATAGACATTGGGGAGGGTATGTGCTATGGTGAGCGCTGTGAATTGTGCAAGATTGTTGAATCACAGATCTCTAATTCTGAAACAAATAACGCAACATATTTTAAGAAAAATAAAAGAAGAAGATAACAGGAGAGGAAGAGAAGGGGAGTATTTCAAAGGGGGAGACGAACCATGAGAGATGATGGACTCTGAAAAACAAACTGAGGGTTCTAGAGGAGAGGGGGGTAGGGGGATGGGTTAGCCTGGTGATGGATATTGAGGAGGGCACTTTCTGCATGGAGCACTGGGTGTTATGAACAAACAATGAATCATGGAAGACTGCACCAAAAACGAATGATGTAATATATCATTGTTATGTTATGATTAACATAACAATTAAGAAAAAAGCTTTTGCACAGCAAGAGAAACACTCCACATACCCAAAAGACAACCGACAGAATGGGAGAAAATATTGGCAAATGACATATCAGATAAAGGGCTAGTATCCCAAATCTATAAAGAACTTATCAAACTCAACACCCAAAGAACAAATAATCCAATCAAGAAATGGGCCGAAGAAATGAACAGACATTTTTCCAAAGAAGACATCCAAATGGCCAACAGGCACATGAAAAAGTGCACAACAACGCTCGGCATCAGGGAAATCCAAAACAAACTTCAATGAGATACCACCTCACACCCGTCAGAATGGCTAAAATTAACAAGTCAGGGAACGACAGATGTTGGCGTGGTTGTGGAGAAAGGGGAACCCTACTACACTGTTGGTGGGAATGCAAGCTGGTGCAACCACTCTGGAAAAGAGTATGGAGGTTCTTCAAACAGTTGAAATTAGATCTACTGTTCAATCCAGCAATTGCACTACTGGGTATTTACCACAAAGATACAAATGTAGGGCCCCGAAGGGGTACGTGTACCCCAAAGTTTATAGCAGCAATGTCCACAATACCCAAACTCTGGAAAGAGCCAAGATGTCCATCGACAGATGAATGGATAAAGAAGAGGTGGTATATATACACAATGGAATATTATGCAGCCTTCAAAAGGAATGAGATGTTGCCATTTGCAAAGACGTGGATGGAACTGGAGGGTGTTATGTTGAGTGAAATAAGTCAATCAGAGAAAGACACGTATCGCATGACTTCACTGATATGAGGAATTCTTAATCTCAGGAAACATACTGAGTGTTACTGGAGTGGTTGTGGGTGGGAGGGATGGGGTGGCTGGGTGATAGACATTGGGGAGTGTATGTGCTACGGTGAGCGCTCTGAATTGGGCAAGACTGTTGAATTACAGATCTGTATTTCTGAAACAAATAACACAACATATTTTAAGAAAAAGAAAAAGAAGAAGATAACAGGAGAGGAAGAGAAGGGGAGTATGTCAGAGGCGGAGACGGACCATGACAGATGATGGACTTTGAAAAACACAGTGAGGGTTCTAGAGGGGAGGGCGGTAGGGGTTTGGGTTAGCCTCGTGGTGGGTATTGAGGAGGGAACGTTCTGCATGGAGCACTGGGTGTTATGAACAAACAATGAATCATGGAAAACTCCACGAAAAACTAATGATGTAATATATGGTGATTAACATAACAATAAAAAATTTAAAAAAAAGATTTTGGACAGCTAAAGAAACAGTCCACAAAACCAAAAGTCACCCGACAGAATGGGAGAAAATATTGGCAGATGACATATCAGATAAAGGGTTAGTATCCAAAATCTATAATGAACTTATCAAACTCAACACCCAAAGAACATATAATCCAATCAAGAATTGGGCCGAAGACATGAACAGACATTTTTCCAAAGAAGACATCCAAATGGCCAACAGGCACATGAAAAAGTGCTCAACATCGCTCGGCATCAGGGAAATCCAAATCAAAACCTCAATGAGATACCACCTCACACCCGTCAGATTGGCTAAAATTAACAAGTCAGGGAACTACAGATGTTGGCGGGGATGTGGAGAAAGGGGAACACTCCTACACTGTTGGTGGGAATGCAAGCTGGTGCAACCACTCTGGAAACAATATGGAGGTTCCTCAAACAGTTGATATTAGAGCTACCGTTCGATCCATCAAATGCACTACTGGGTATTTACCAGAAAGATAAAACGTAGGGACCCGAAGGGGTACGTACATCCCAATGTTTATAGCAGCAATATCGACAATAACCAAACTGTGGAAAGAGCCAAGATGTCCATCGAGAGATGAATGGATAAAGAAGATGTGGTATATATACAGAATGGAATATTATGCAGCTGTCAAAAGGAATGAGATCTTGCCATTTGCAACGAAGTGGATTGAACTGAAGGGAGTTATGTTGAGTGAAATGAGTCAATCAGAGAAAGACACGTATCGCAGGAGCTCACTGATATGAGGAATTTTTTATCTCAGGAAACAAACTGAGTGACTAGAGTGGTTGGGGGTGGGAGGGATGGGATGGCTGGGTAATAGACATTGGGGAGGGTATGTGCTACAGTGAGCGCTGTGAATTGTGCAAGACTGTTGAATCCCAGATCTATACTTCTGAATCAAATAACGCAACATATTTTAAGAAGAAAGAAAAAGAAGAAGATAACAGGAGAGGAAGAGAAGGGGAATATGTCAGAGGGGGATACGAACCATGAGAGATGATGGACTCTGAAAAACAAAGTGAGGGTTCTAGAGGGGAGGGGGGTAGGGGGATAGATTAGCCTGGGGATGGGTATTGAGGAGGGCACGTTCTGCATGGAGCACTGGGTGTTAGGAACAAACAATGAAACGTGGAACACTGCACCAAAAACTAATGATGTAATATATGGTGATTAACATAACAATAAAAAAAGCTTTTACACAGCAAAAGAAACAGTCCACAAAACCAAAAGACTACCGACCGAAAGAGAGAAAATATTTGCAAATGACATATCAGATAAAGGGGTAGTATCCAAAATCTATAAAGAACTTATCAAACTCAACCCCCAAAGAACAAATAATCCAATCAAGAAATGGGCCGAAGACATGAACAGACATTTTTCCAAAGAAGACCTCCAAATGGCCAACAGGCACATGAAAAAGTGCTCAACATCGCTCGGCATCAGGGAAATCCAAATCAAAACCTCAATGAGATACCACCTCACACCCGTCAGAATGGCTAAAATTAACAAGTCAGGAAACGACAGATGTTGGCGGGGATGTGGAGAAAGGGGAACCCTCCTACACTGTTGGTGGGAAGGCAAGCTGCTGTAACCACTCTGGAAAACAGTATGGAGGTACCTCAAACAGTTGAAATTAGAGCTACCGTTCGATCCAGCAATTGCACTAAAGGGTATTTAGAACAAAGATACAAATGTAGGGACCCGAAGGGGTACGTGTACCCCAAAATTTATATGAGCAATGTCCACAATAGCCAAATGTGGAAAGAGCCAAGATGTCCATCGACAGATGAATGGATAAAGAAGAAGTGGTATATATACACAAGGGAATATTATGCAGCCGTCAAAAGGAATGAGATCTTGCCATTTGCAACGACGTGGATGGAACTGGAGGGTGTTATGTTGAGTGAAATGAGTCAATCAGAGAAAGACACGTATCGCATTACCTCACTGATATGAGGAATTCTTAATCTTAGGAAACAAAGTGAGTGTTACTGATGTGGTTGGGAGTGGGAGGGATGGGGTGGCTGGGTGATAGACATTGGGCAGGGTATGTGCTACGGTGAGCGCTGTGAATTGTGCACACTGTTGAATCACAGATCTGTACTTCTGAAACAAATAACGCAACATATTTTAAGAAAAAAGAAAAAGAAGAAGATAACAGTAGAGGAACTGAAGGGGAGTATCACAGAGGGGGAGATGAACCATGAGAGATGATGCACTCTGAAAAAGAAAGTGAGGGTTCTAGAGGGGAGGGGGGTAGGGGTTTGGGTTACCCTGGTGATGGGTATTGAGGAGGGAACGTTCTGCATGGAGGACTGGGTGTTATGAACAAACAATGAATCATGGAACACTGCACCAAAAACTAATGACGTAATATATGGTGATTAACATAACAATAAAAAAAAGCTTTTGCACAGCAAAAGAAACAGTCCACAAAACCAAAAGGCAACCGACAAAATTGGAGAAAATATGTGCAAATGACATAACA
This sequence comes from Eumetopias jubatus, assembly GCF_037043125.1. Classification (NCBI taxonomy): domain Eukaryota; kingdom Metazoa; phylum Chordata; class Mammalia; order Carnivora; family Otariidae; genus Eumetopias; species Eumetopias jubatus. The sequence continues at coordinate 52,933 of NW_028274868.1, forward strand.
GATAAAGGGCTAGTATCCAAAATCTATAAAGAACTTATCAAACTCAACACCCAAAGAACAAAAAATCCAATCAAGAAATGGGCAGAAGACATGAACAGACATTTTTCCAAAGAAGACATCCAAATGGCCAACAGGCACATGAAAAAGTGCTCAACATAGCTCGGTATCAGGGAAATCCAAATCAAAACCTCAATGAGATACCACATCACACCCGTCAGAATGGCTAAAATTAACAAGTCAGGGAACGACAGATGTTGGCGGGGATATGGAGAAACGGGAACCCTCCTACACTGTTGGTGGGAATGCAAGCTGGTGCAACCACTCTGGAAAACAGTATGGAGGATCCTCAAAGAGTTGACTTTAGAGCCAGCGTTCGATCCAGCAATTGACTACTGGGTATTCACCACAAAGATACAAATGTAGGGACCCGAAGGTGTACGTGTACCCCAAAGTTTATAGCAGCAATGTCCAAAATAGCCAAATTGTGGAAAGAGCCAAGATGTCCATCGACAGATGAATGGATAAAGAAGAAGTGGTATATATACACAATGGAATATTATGCAGCCGTCAAAAGGAATGAGATGTTGCCATTTCCAAAGACGTGGATGGAACTGGAGGGTGTTATGTTGAGTCAAATAAGTCAATCAGAGAAATACATGTATCGCATGACCTCACTGATATGAGGAATTCCTAATCTCAGGAAACAAACTGAGTGTTACTGGAGTGGTTGGGGGTGGGAGGGATGGGGTGGCTGGGTGATAGACTTTGGGGAGGGTATGTGCTACGGTGAGCGCTCTGAATTGTGCAAGACTGTTGAATCACAGATCTGTAGTTCTGAAACAAATAACGCAACATATTTTAAGAAAAGTAAAAGAAGAAGATAACAGGAGAGGAAGAGAAGGGGAGTATGTCAGAGGGGGAGACGAACCATGACAGTTGGCGGACTCTGAAAAACAAAGTGAGGGTTCTAGCGGGGAGGACGGTAGGGGTTTGGGTTAGCCTGGTGATGGGTATTGAGGAGGGCACGTTCTGCATGGAGCACTGGGTGTTATGAACAAACAATGAATCATGGAACACTGCACGAAAAACTAATGATGTAATATATGGTGCTTAACATAACAATAAAAATTTTAAAAAAAAGCTTTTGCACAGCTAAAGAAACAGTCCATAAAACCAAAAGACACCCGACAGAAGGGGAGAAAATATTGGCAAATGACATATCAGATAAAGGGCTAGTATCCAAAATCTATAACTAACTTATAAAACTCAACACGCAAAGAACATATAATCCAATCAAGAAATGGGCCGAAGACATGAACAGACATTTTTCTAAAGAAGACATCCAAATGGCCAACAGGCCCATGAAAAAGTGCTAAACATCGCTCGGCATGAGGGAAATCCAAATCAAAACCTCAATGAGATACCACCTCACACCCGTCAGAATGGCTAAAATTAACAAGTCAGGGAACGACAGATGGCGGGGATGTGGAGAAAGGGGAACCCTCCTCCACTGTTGGTGGGAATGCAAGCTGCTGCAACCTCTCTGGAAAACAGTATCGAGGTTCCTCAAACAGTTGAAATTAGAGCTACTGTTCGAGCCAGCAATTGCACTACAGGGTATTTACCAGAACGTTACAAATGTAGGGACCGGAAGGGGTACGTGTACCCCAGTGTTTATAGCAGCAATGTCCAGAATAGCCAAACTGTGGAAAGAGCCAAGATGTCCAGCGACAGATGAACGGATAAAGAAGACGTGGTATATATTCACAATGGAATATTATGCAGCCGTCAAAGGAATGAGATCTTCCCATTTGCAACGACGTGGATGGAACTGGAGGGTGTTATGTTGAGTGAAATAAGTCAATCAGAGAAAGACACGTATCGCATGACGTCACTGATATGAGGAATTCTTAATCTCAGGAAACAAACTGAGTGTTACTGGAGTGGTTGGGGGTGGGAGACATGGGGTGGCTGGGTGATAGACATTGGGGAGGGTATGTGCTACGGTGAGCGCTCTGAATTGTGCAAGACTGTTGAATCAAAGATCTGTACTTCTGAATCAAATAACGCAACATATTTTAAGAAGAAAGAAAAAGAAGAAGATAACAGGAGAGGAAGGGAAGGGGAGTATGTCAGAGGGGAGACGAACCATGAGAGATGATAGACTCTGAAAAACAAACTGAGGGTTCGATAGGGGAGGGTGGCAGGGGCATGTGTTAGCCTGATGATGGGTATTGAGGAGGGCACGTTCTGCATGGAGCACTGGGTGTTATGAACAAACAATGAATCATGGAACACTGCACCAAAAACTAATTATGTAATATATGGTGATTAACATAACAATTAAAAAATTAAAAAAAAAACACTGAGGGAATGGAAGGCCGGTGTCGGATACGCCTCTCGGCTCAGCTCTTGTTCCTGTGGCTAGTACCCTTGCCCCAGTGTACTTGAAGGCCGAGAGCCAACCAACTAACTCGGTGGAAACACACTGCAGAAAACACCGATTTCGGCCAATTTGGCCTTCCTGAGGGGGGAAACCTTTTGCTCTGTGAATGCGGGCGAGCACTGCCAGCGAGTCCAAAACCATTTTCGAGGGAGCCTGAGGCTGCGGTAGAAGGGAGAACAAAACTCCCCACTTCTTTCCTGAAGCCAACCCAGCGGCCGCCCCCTTGAGCATGCAAGTCTCACTGCTCGCGTACCAACGCAAGGAAACAGTAAGGTAAGGGACCGTGTTGTACAGAGCCTCCCTGTTCCAGAGAGTGGAAACACTTGGAGTGTGTGTGCGTGAGAGCCCGGAAGACGAGTCCCCTACTTTACTGGGCGAGAGAAACGAACACGAGCAGCCGCACGTCTCCCACCAGCTCTCAGTGGTAGAATGCTAGCACTCCTTCGGCATGTGTGCCTGCAGGCCTAAGTTGCAGGCCCCTCCCTGGAAGGCACAACACTGTGGAGAAACCGCGCTTTACCTCCCGCCGTTCCCTAGCGGAGAGGACGCTGTATGCTGTGCGCTGTGCCTGAGAGTCCGGCGAACGTCTTCCCTATGTAAAACCGAGGGAAAGAAAGGCCGGTGCCGGAGACGCCTCTGGGCTCAGCTCTTGTTCCTGAGGTAGTACCCTTGCCCCGGTGTGCTTGCAGCCCGAGAGCCAACCTCCTAAGTCCAGGGAACCACACTGTAGAAATTCCTTACTTCGGCCAGACTAGGCCTTCCTGAGGGTGGAAACCTTTTGCTGTGTGAATCCGGGCGAGCTCTCCCAGCAAGTCCAAAACGATTTTCCGAGGGAGACTGAAGCCGCGGCAGAAGGGAGAACACAACTCCCCACTTGTTTCCTGAAGCCAGCCCAGGGCCGCCCCCTTGGGTATTCAAGTCTCACTGCTCGCGTACCAAAACAAAGAAACCGTACTGTGGGAGAACCGTGTTATAGATAGCCTCATCGTTGTGGGGAGTGGGAACACAGGCAGTGCCTGTGCGTAAGAGCCTGGCATACGAGTCCCCTAAGTTCCTGGGCGAGAGAAACGGATTCGTGCATCCGCACCTCTCCCACCAGCTCTCAGGATCAGAATGCTAGCACTCCTCCGGCCTGTGTGCGTGCAGGCCTGCGTTGAAGGCCCCTCCCTGGAAGGCACAACATTGTGGAGAAACCGCGCTTTAGCTCACGGCGGTCCCTAGCGGAGAGGAAGCTGTATGCTGTGCGCTGTGCTTGAGAGTCCGGCGAACGGCTTCCCTATGTAAAATCGAGGGAAAGAAAGGCCGGTGCCGGAGAGGCGTCTCGGCTCAGCTCTTGTCCTGGGGCTAGTACCGTTGCCCCTGTGTGCTTGCAGGCCGAGAGCCAATCTCCTAAGTCGTGGGAACCACACTGTAGAAATTCCTTACTTCGATAGGACTAGGCCTTCCTGAGGGTGGAAGCCTTTTGCTGTGTGAACGCGGGCGAGCACTGCCAGCGAGTCCAAAACCATTTTCCGAGGGAGACTGAGGCCGCGGCAGAAGGGAGAACACAACTCCCCACTTGTTTCCTAAAGTCAGGCCTGAGGCCGCCCCCTTGACCATGCAAGACTCACTGCTCGCGAAACAACGCAAGGAAACTGTAGGGTAGGGTACCGGGTTGTACAGAGCCTCAGAGTTCCGGAGAGTGGAAACACTTGGAGTGTGTGTGCATGCGAGCCTGGGAGACGTGTCCACTACGTTATAGGGCGAGAGAAACGAACTCGGTAGCCGTACCTCTCCCACCAGCTCTCAGTGGCAGAATGGTAGCACTCCTGCCGCATGTTTGCCTCTAAGCCTAAGTTGAAGGACCCTACTTGAAAGGCCCAACCCTGTGGAGAAACCGCGCTTTAGCTCCCGCCGGTCCCTAGCGGCGAAAAAGTTGTATTTTTTGCGCTGTGCTTGAGAGCCCGGCGAACGGCTTCCTTGTGGAAAACCGAGGGAAAGGAAGGCCGGTGTCGGAGACGCCTCTCGGCTCAGCTCTTGTTCCTGCGTCTAGTAACGTTGCCCCGGTGTGCTTGCAGGCCGAGAGCCAAGCACCTAAGTCGAGGGAAACACACTGTAGAAAATCCCGTCTTCGGCCAGATTAGGCCGTCCTGAGAGTCGAAACCTTTTGCTGTGTGAATGCGGGCGAGCACTGCCAGCGAGTCCAAAACCATTTTCTGAGGCAGACTGAGGCAACGGCAGAAGGGAGAACACAACTCCCCACTTGTTTCCTGAAGCCAGGCCTGCGTCCGCCCCCTTACCCATGCAAGTCTCACTGCTCGCGTACCAACGCAAGGAAACAGTGGGGTAGGAGACCGTGTTGTACAGAGCCTCACTGCTCCGGAGAGTGGAAACACTTGGAGTGTGTGTGCATGAGAGCTTGGGAGACGAGTCCCCTACGTTACTGGGCGAGAGAAACGAACTCGGGCAGCCGCACTTCTCCCACCAGCTCTCAGTGGCAGAATGCTAGCACTCCGCCGGCATGGGTGCGTGCAGGCCTACGTTGCAGGCCCCTCCTTGAAAGGCACAACACTGTGGAGAAACCGCGCTTTAACTCCCGCCGATCCACAGTGTTGTGTCTTCCACGGATAGGCCTGCAACTTAGGCCTGCACACACACAGGCCGGAGGAGTGCTAGCATTCTGATACTGAGATGGTGGGAGTGGTGTGGCTTCACGAAACCGTTTCTCTCGCCCAGTAACTTAGGGGACTCGTATGCCAGGCTCTTACGCACAGGCACTGCCTGTGTTCCCACTCCCCACAACAATGAGGCTATCTATAACACGGTTCTCCTACAGTACTGTTTCTTTGTTTAGGTACGCGAGCAGTGAGACTTGAATACCCAAGGGGGCGGCCCTGGGCTGGCTTCAGGAAACAAGTGGGGAGTTTTGTTCTCCTCTGCCCGGCCTCAGTCTCCCTTGCAAAATGGTTTTGGACTCGCTGGCTCTTCTCGCCCACATTCATACAGCAAAAGGTTTCCACCCTCAGGAAGGCCTAATCTGGCCGAAGTCGGGATTATCTACAGTGTGTTTACCTCGACTTAGGAGGTTCGCTCTCGGCCTGCAAGCACACCGGGGCAAGGTTACTAGCCGTAGGAATAAGAGCTGAGCCGAGAGGCGTCTCTGGCACCGGCCTTTCTTTCCCTCGATTTTACATAAGGGTGCCGTTCGCCGGGCTCTCAAGCACAGCGCACAGCATACAGCGTCCTCTCCGCTAGGGACCGGCGGGAGCTAAACCGCGGTTTCTCCACAGTGTTGGGCCTTCCCAGGAGGGGCCTGCAACCTAGGCCTGCACGCACCCATGCCGGAGGAGTGCTAGCATTCTGCCACTGAGAGCTGGTGGGAGAGCTGCGGCTGCCCGAGTTCGTTTCTATCACCCAATAATATAGTGGACTCGTCTCCCAGGGTCTCACGCACACACATTCCAAGTGTTTCTACTCTCGGGAACAGTGAGGCTCTGTAAAACACGGTCCCCTAACCTACTGTTTCCTTGCGTTCGTACGCGAGCAGTGAGACTTGCATGCACAAGTGGGCAGTGGCAGGACTGACTTCAGGAAACAAGTGGGGAGTTGTGTTCTCCCTTCTGCCGCGGGCTCAGTCTCCCTCGGAAAATGGTTTTACACTCGCTGGCAGTGCTCGCCAGCATTCAAACAGCAGATTTCCACCCTCAGGAAGGCCTAGTCTGGCCGAAGTAAGGAATTTCTACAGTGTGGTTCCCTCGACTTAAGAGGCTGGCTCTCGGGCTGCAAGGACACCGGGGCATCGGTACTAGCCCCAGGAACAAGAGCTGAGCCGAGAGGCGTCTCCGGCACCGGCCTTTCTTTCCCTCGGTTTTACATACGGAAGCCGTTCGCCGGGCTCTCAAGCACAGCGCTGACCATACACCGTCCTCTCTGGTAGGGACCGGCGGGAGCTAAAGCGCGGTTTCTCCACAGTGTTGGGCCTTCCCAGGAAGGGCCTGCAACTTAGGCCTGCACGCACCCATGCCGGCGGAGTGCTAGCATTCTGCCACTGAGAGCTGGTGGGAGAGGTGCGGCTGTTCGTTTCTCTCACCCACCAAAGTAGGGAACTCCTCTCCCAGGCTCTCACGCAGATACACTCCAAGTGTTTCCACTATCGGGAATAGTGAGGCTCTGTACAACACGGTCCCCTCCCCTACTGTTTCCTGGCGTTGGTACGCGAGCAGTGAGACTTGCATGGGTAAGGGGGCGGCCGCAGGCCTGGCTTCAGGAAACAAGTGGGGAGTTGTGTTCTCCCTTCTGCCGCGGCCTCAGTCTCCCTCGGAAAATGGTTTTGGACTCGCTGGCAGTGCTCGCCCGCATTCACACAGCAGAAGGCGTCCACCCTCAGGAAGGCCTAGTCTGGCCGTAGTAAGGAATTTCTACAGTGTGGTTCCCTTGACATAGGAGTTTGGCTTTCGGCCTGCAAGCACACCGGGGCAAGGGTACTAGCCCCAGGAACAAGAGCTGAGCCGAGAGGCGTCTCCGGCTCCGGCCTTTCTTTCCCTCTGTTTTACATAGGAAAGCCGTTTGCCGGGCTCTCAAGCACAACGCAGAGCATACAGCGTCTTCTCCGCTAGGAAACGGTGGGATCTAAAGCGCGGTTCCTGCAGAGTCTTGGGACTTTCAAGGAGGGGCCTGCAACTTACGCCTTCACGCACACATGCCGGAGGACTGCTAGCATTCGGCCACTGAGAGGAGGTAGGAGAGGTGCGGCTGCCCGAGTTCGTTTCTCTCGCCCAGTAACGTAGGGGACTCTTCTCCCAAGCTCTCACGCACACACACTTCAAGTGTTTCCACTCTCCGGAACAGTGAGGCTATTACAACACGGTTCCCCTACATTCCTGTTTCTTTGTTTTGGTACACGAGCAGTGAGACTTGCAAGCCCAAGGGGTCGGCCGCTGGGATGGCTTCAGGAAACAAGTGGGGAGTTGTGTTCTCCCTTCTGCCGCGGCCTCAGTCTCCCTCGGAAAATGGTTTTAGTCTCGCTGTCAGTCCTCGCCCGCATTCATACAGCAAAAGGTTTCCACCCTCAGGAAGGACTAATCTGGCCGAAGACGGGATTTTCTACAGTGTGTTTTCCCTCGACTTAGTTGCTTGGCTCTCGGCCTGGAAGCACACCGTGGCAAGGGTACGAGCCCCAGGAACAAGAGCTGAGACGAGAGGCGTCTCCGCCAACGGCCTTTCTTTACCTCGGTTTTACATAAGGAAGCCGTGCGCCAGGCTCTCAAGCACAGGGCACAGCATACAGCGTCCTCTCCGATAAGAACCGGCGGGAGCTAAAGCAGGGTTTCTCCACAGTGTTGGGCCTTTCAAGGAGAGTCCTGAAACATAGGCCTGCACGCACACATGCTGGAGGAGTGCTGGCATTCTGCCACTGAGAGCTGGTGGGAGAGGTGCGGATGCCCGAGTTCGTTTCTCTCGCCCAGTAAGGTAGGGGACTCCTCTCCCAGGCTCTCATGCACACACACTCCAAGTGTTTCCACTCTCCGGAACAGTGAGGCTCTACAGCACGGTACCCTACCCTACTGTTTCCTTGCGTTGGTACGCGAGCAGTGAGAGTTGGATGGTAAAGGTGGCGGCTGCAGGCCTGGCTTCAGGAAACAAGTGGGGAGTTGTGTTCTCCCTTCTGCCGCGGCCTCAGTGTCCCTCGGAAAATGGTTTTGGACTCGCTGGCAGTGCTCGCCCGCATTCACACAGCAAAAGGTTTCCACCCTCAGGACGGCCTAGTCTGGCCAGTGGAACGAATTACATAGGGAAGCCGTTCGCCGGACTCTCAAGCATAGCGCACAGCATACAGCGTTCTCTCCGCTAGGGACCGGCGGGAGCTAAAGCGCGGTTTCTCCACAGTGTTGTGCCTTTCAGGGACGGCCCTGCAACTTAAGCCTGCACGCACACAGGCCGGAGGAGTGCTAGCATTCTGCCACTGAGAGCTGGTGCGGGAGGAGCGGTTGCCCGAGTTCGTTTCTCTAGCCCAGTAACGTAGGGAACTCGTCTCCCAGGCTCTCACGCACACACACTCCAAGTGTTTCCACTCTCCGGAACAGTGAGGCTCGGTACAACACGGTCCCCTACCTTACTGTTTCCTTGTGTTAGTACGTGAGAGAGACTTATAGGGTTAAGGGGCGGCCGCAGGCCTGGCTTCAGGAAACAAGTGGGGGGTTGTGTTCTCCCATCTGCCGCGGCCTCAGTCTCCCTCCGAAAATGGTTTTAGACTGGCTGGCAGTACTCGCCCGCATTCACACAGCAAAAGGTTTCGACACTCAGGAAGGCCTAAAGGGCCGAAGTCGGGGTTTTCTACACTGTGTTTCCCTCGACTTAGGTGGTTGGTTCTCGGCCTGCAAGCACACCGGGGCAACGGTACTAGCCCCAGGAACAAGAGCTGAGCCGAGAGGCGTCTCCGGCACCGGCCTTTCTTTCCCTCGGTTTTACATAGGGAAGCCCTTCGCCGGGCTCTCAAGCACAGCGCTGACCATACAGCGTCCTCTCTGCTAGGGACCGGCGTGAGCTAAACCGCGGTTTCTCCACAGTGTTGGGCCTTTCAAGGAGGGGCCTGCAACTTAGGCCTGCACGCACCCATGCCGGCGGAGTGCTAGCATTCTGCCACTGAGAGCTGGTGGGAGAGTTGCGGCTGCCCGAGTTCGTTTCTCTCACCCAGCAAAGTAGGGGACTCCTCTGCCAGGCTCTCACGCAGATACACTCCAAGTGTTTCCACTATCGGGAACAGTGAGGCTCTGTACAACACGGTCCCCTACCCTACTGTTTCCTGGCGTTGGTACGCGAGCAGTGAGACTTGTATGTTTAAGGGGGCGGCCGCAGGCCTGGCTTCAGGAAACAAGAGGGGAGTTGTGTTCTCCCTTCTGCCGCGGCCTCAGTCTCCCTCGGAAAATGGCTTTGGACTCGCTGGCAGTGCTCACCCGCATTCACACAGCAGAAGGCGTCCACCCTCAGGAAGTCCTAGTCTGGCCGTAGTAAGGAATTTCTACAGTGTGGTTCCCTCGACATAGGAGTTTGGCTCTCGGCCTGCAAGCACACCGGGGCAACGGTACTAGCCCCAGGAACAAGAGCTGAGCTGAGAGGCGTCTCCGGCACCGGCCTTTCTTTCCCTCGGTTTTACATAGGGAAGCCGTTCGCCGGACTCTCAGGCAGAGCGCACAGCATACAGCGTCCTCTCCGCTAGACAACGGCGGGAGGTAAAGCGCGGTTTCTCCACAGTGTTGTGCCTTCCAGGGAGGGGCCTGCAACTTAGGCCTGCACTCACACAGGCCGGAGGAGTGCTAGCATTCTGCCACTGAGAGCTGGTGGGAGAGGTGCGGATGCCCAAGTTCGGTTCTTTCGCCCAGTAACGTAGGGGACTCTTCTCCCAGGCTCTGACGCACACACACTCCAAGTGTTTCCACTCACGGGAACAGTGAGGCTCTGTACAACACGGTCCCCTACCCTACTGTTTCCTTGCTTTGGTACGCGAGCAGTGAGAGTTGTATGGTAAAGGTGGCGGCCGCAGGCCTGGCTTCAGGAAACAAGTGGGGAGTTGTGTTCTCCCTTCTGCCGCGGGCTCAGTCTCCCTCGCTAAATGGTTTTGGAATCGCTGGCAGTACTCCCCCCCCATTCACACAGCAAAAGGTTTAGACCCTCAGGAAGGCCTAATCTGGCCAAAGTCGGGAATTTCTACAGTGTGTTTTCCTCGACTAAGGTGGTTGGCTCTCGGCCTGCAAGCACACCGGGGCAACGTTACTAGAAGCAGGAACAAGAGCTGAGCCGAGAGGCGTCCCCGGTACCGGCCTTTCTTTCCCTCGGTTTTACATAGAGAAGCCGTTCGCCTGGCTCTCAAGCACAGCGCACAGCATTCATCATTTTCTCCGCTAGGGACCGGCGGGAGTTAGAGCGCGGTTTCGCCACAGTGTTGTGCCTTTCAAGGAGGGGCCTTCAACTTAGGCCTGTAGGCACACATGGAGGAGGAGTGCTAGCATTCTGCCAGTGAGAGCTGGTGGGAGAGGTGCGGCTGCCCGAGTTCCTTTCTCTCGCCCAGTAACTTAGGGCACTCGTATACCAGGCTCTCACGCACACACACTCCAGGTGTTTCCACTCTCCGGAACAGTGAGGCTCTACACCAGGGTACCCTACCCTACTGTTTCCTTGCGTTGGTACACGAGCAGTGGGACTTGCATGCTCAAGGGGGCAGCCGCTGCCCTGGCTTCAGGAAACAAGTGGGGAGTTGTGTTCTCCCTTCTGCCGCGGCCTCAGTCTCCCTCGGAAAATTGTTTTGGACTCGCTGGCAGTGCTCGCCCGCATTCACACAGCAAAATGTTTCCACCCTCAGGAAGGCCTAGTCTAGCCGAAGTAAGGAATTTCTACAGTGTGCTTCCCTTGACTTAGGTGGTTGGTTCTCGGCCTGCAAGCACCCCGGGGCAACGGTACTAGCCCCAGGAACAAGAGCTGAGCCGAGAGGCGTCTCCGGCCCCGGCCTTTCTTTTCCTCGGTTTTACATAGGGAAGCCGTTCGCCGGACTCTCAAGCACAGCGCACAGCATACAGCGTCCTCTCCGCTAGGGCCCGGCGGGAGCTAAAGCGCGGTTTCTCCACAGTGTTGGGCCTTCCCAGGAGGGGCCTGCAACCTAGGCCTGCACGCACCCATGCCGGAGGAGTGCTAGCATTCTGCCACTGAGAGCTGGTGGGAGAGGTGCGGCTGCCCGAGTTCGTTTCTCTCACCCAATAATGTAGTGGACTCCTCTCCCAGGGTCTCACGCACACACATTCCAAGTGTTTCTACTCTCGGGAACAGTGAGGCTCTGTAAAACACGGTCCCCTAACCTACTGTTTCCTTGCGTTGGTACGCGAGCAGTGAGACTTGCATGCACAAGTGGGCAGCGGCAGGACTGACTTCAGGAAACAAGTGTGGAGTTATGTTCCCCTTCTGCCGCGGCCTCAGTCTCCCTCGGAAAATGGTTTTGGACTTGCTGGCAGTGCTCGCCCGCATTCACACAGCAAAATGTTTCCACCCTCAGGAAGGCCTAGTCTAGCCGAAGTAAGGAATTTCTACAGTGTGCTTCCCTCCACTTGGAAGTTACCTCTGGGCCTGCAAGCACCCCGGGGCAACGGTACTAGCCCCAGGAACAAGAGCTGAGCCGAGAGGCGTCTCCGGCACCGGCCTTTCTTTCCCTCGGTTTTACATAGGGAAGCCGTTCTCCGGGCTCTCAAGCACAGCGCTGACCATACAGCGTCCTCTCTGCTAGGGACCGGCGGGAGCTAAACCGCGGTTTCTCCACAGTGTTGGGCCTTTCAAGGAGGGGCCTGCAACTTAGGCCTGCACGCACCCATGCCCCGGAGTGCTAGCATTCTGCCACTGAGAGCTGGTGGGAGAGGTGCGGCTGCCCGAGTTCGTTTCTCTCACCCAGCAAAGTAGGGGACTCCTCTCCCAGGCTCTCACGCAGATACACTCCAAGTGTTTGCACTATCGGGAACAGTGAGGCTCTGTACAACACGGTCCCCTACCCTACTGTTTCCTGGCGTTGGTACGCGAGCAGTGAGACTTGTATGTTTAAGGGGGCGGCCGCAGGCCTGGCTTCAGGAAACAAGAGGGGAGTTGTGTTCTCCCTTCTGCCGCGGCCTCAGTCTCCCTCGGAAAATGGTTTTGGACTCGCTGGCAGTGCTCGCCCGCATTCACACAGCAGAAGGCGTCCACCCTCAGGAAGGCCTAGTCTGGCCGTAGTAAGGAATTTCTACAGTGTGGTTCCCTCGACATAGGAGTTTGGCTCTCGGCCTGCAAGCACACCGGGGCAACGGTACTAGCCCCAGGAAAAAGAGCTGAGCCGAGAGGCGTCTCCGGCACCGGCCTTTCTTTATCTCAGTTTTACATAGGGAAGCCATTCGCCGGACTCTCAAACACAGCGCAGAGCATACAGCGTCCTCTCTGCTAGGGAACGGCGGGAGCAAAAGCGCGGATTCTCCACAGTGTTGTGCCTTCCAGGGAGGGGCCTGCACCTTAGGCCTGCACGGACACAGGCCGGAGGAGTGCTAGCATTCTGCCACTGAGAGCTGGTGGGAGAGTTGCGGCTGCACGAATCCATTTCTCTCGCCCAGTAACTTAGGGGACTCGTGTGCCAGGCTCTTCCGCACAGGCATTCCAGGTGTTCCCACTCCCCGCAACAATGAGACTATCTACAATAGGCTTCCCCTACACTACTGTTTCTGTGTTTTGGTACGCGAGCAGTGAGACTGGCATGCCCAAGGGGGCGGCCGCTGGGCTGGCTTCAGGAAACAAGTGGGGAGTTGTGTTCTCCCTTTTGGCGCGGCCTCAGTCTCCCTCGGAAAATGGTTTTGGAGTCGCTGGCAGTGCTCGCCCGCATTCACACAGGAAAAGGTTTCCACCCTCAGGAAGGCCTAATCTGGCCAAAGTCGGGATTTTCTACAGTGTGTTTCCCTCGACTTAGTTGGTTGGCCCTCGGCCTGCAAGCACACTGGGCAAGGGTACTAGCCCCAGGATAAAGACCTGAGCCGAGAAGCGTCTCCGGCACCGCCTTTCTTTCCCTCGGTTTTACATAGGGCCGATGTTCGCCGGGCTCTCAAGCGCAGCACACAGCATACAGAGTCCTCTCCGCTACGGACCGGTGCGAGCTAACGCGCAGTTTCTCCACAGTGTTCTGCCTTCCAGGGAGGGGCCTGCAACTTAGGCCTGCACGCACACATGCCGGAGGACTGCTAGGATTCTGCCACTGAGAGGAGGTAGGAGAGTTGCGGCTGCCCGAGTTCGTTTCTCTCGCCCAGTAACGTAGGGGACTCGTCTCCCAAGCTCTCACGCACACACACTTCAAGTGTTTCCACTCTCCGGAACAGTGAGGCTATGTACAACACGGTTCCCCTACATTCCTTTTTCTTTGTTTCGGTACGCGAGCAGTGAGACTTGCAAGCCCAAGGGGGCGGCCCCTGGGATGGCTTCAGGAAACAAGTGGGGAGTTTTGTCCTCCCTTCTGCCGCGGCCTCAGTCTCCCTCGGAAAATGGTTTTAGACTCTCCGTCAGTACTCGCCCGCATTCATACAGCAAAATATTTCCACACTCAGGAAGGCCTAAACTGGCCGAAGACGGGATTTTCTACAGTGTGTTTCCCTCGACTTAGTTGCTTGGCTCTCTGCCTGCAAGCACACCGTGGCAAGGGTACCAGCCCCAGGAACAAGTGCTGAGCCGAGAGGCGTCTCCGGCACCTGCCTTTCTTTCCCTCGGTTTTACATAGGGAAGCCGTTCGCCGGACTCTCAAGCACAGCGCACAGCATACAGCGTTCTCTCCGCTAGGGACCGGCGGGAGCTAAAGCGCGGTTTCTCCACAGTGTTCTTCCTTCCAGGGAGGGGCCTGCAACTTAGGCCTGCAGGCACACAGGCCGGAGGAGTGCTAGCATTCTACCACTGAGAGCTTGTGGGAGACGTGCGGCTGCCCGAGTTCGTTTCTCTCGCCGAGTAAAGTAGGAGACTCGTCTCCCAGGCTCTCACGCACACACACTGCAAGTGTTTCCACTCTCCGGAACAGTGAGGCTCTGTACAACATGGTCCCCTACCCTACTGTTTCCTTGCGTTGGTACGCGAGCAGTGAGAATTGTATGCTCAAGGGTTGGCCGCAGGCCTGGCTTCAAGAAACAAGTGGGGAGTTGTGTTCTCCCTTCTGCCGCGACCTCAGTGTCCCTCGGAAAATGGTTTTGGACTCGCTGGCAGTGCTCGCCCGCATTTACACAGCAAAAGGTTTCCACCCTCAGGAAGGCCTAATTTGGCCGAAGACGGATTTTTCTACACTGTGTTTCCCTCGACTTAGTTGGTTGGCTCTCGGCCTACAAGCACACCGGGACGAGAGTCGTCTCCGCCAACGGCCTTTCTTTACCTCGGTTTTACACAAGGTAGCCGTGCGCCAGGCTCTCAAGCACAGCGCACAGCATACAGCGTCCTCTCCGATAAGGACGGGCGGGAGCTAAAGCGCGGTTTCTCCACAGTGTTGGGCCTTTCAAGGAGAGTCCTGAAACATAGGCCTGCACGCACTCATGTTGGAGGAGTGCTAGCATTCTCCCACTGAGAGCTGGTGGGAGAGGTGCGGATGCCCGAGTTCGTTTCTCTCGCCTCGTAACGTAGGGGACTCCTCTCCCAGGCTCTCACGCACACACACTCCAAGTGTTTCCACTCTCTGGAACAGTGAGGCTCTTTGCAACACGGTCCCCTACCTTACTGTTTCCTTGCGTTGGTACGCGAGCAGTGAGACTTGCATGCTCATGGGGGCGGCCGCTGGGCTGGCTTCAGGAAAGAAGTGGGGAATTGTGTTCTCCCTTCTGCCGCGGAATCCGTCTCCCTGGAAAATGATTTTGGACTCGCTGGCAGCGCTCGCCCGCATTCACACAGCAAAAGGTTTCCACACTCAGGAAGGCCTAATCTGGCCGAAGTCGGGGTTTTCTGCAGCGTGTTCCCATCGACTTAGTTGGTTGGCTCTCGGCCTGCAAGTACACCGGGGATAGGGTACTAGCCCCAGGAACAAGAGCTGAGCCGAGAGGCATCTCTGCCACCGGCCTTTCTTTCCCTCAGTTTTTTTTTAATTTTCTTATTCTTATGTTAAACACCATATATTACATCATTAGTTTTTGCTGCAGTGTTCCATGATTCATTGTTTCTTCATAACACCCAGTGCTCCATGCAGAACGTGCCCTCCTCAATACCCATCACCAGGCTAACACATCCCCCTACGCCCCTCCCCTCTAGAACCCTCAGTTTGTTTTTCAGAGTCCATCATCTGTCATGGTTCCTCTCTCCCTCTCACATACTCCCCTTCTCTTCCTTTCCTGTTACCTTCTTCTTTCTCTTTTTTCTTAAAATATGTTGCGTTATTTGTTTCAGAAGTACAGATCTGTGATTCAACACTCTTGCACAATTCACAGGGCTCACTGTAGCACATACCCTCCCCAAAGTCTATCACCAAGCCACCCCATCCCTCCCAACCCCAACCACTCCAGTAACACTCAGTTTGTTTCCTGAGATTAAGAATTCCTCATATCCGTGAGGTCATGCGATACATGTCTTTCTCTGATTGACATATTTCACTCAACATAACACCCTCCAGTTCCATCCACGTCGCTGCCAATGGCAAGATCTCATTCCTTTTGACGGCTGCATAATATTCCATTGTGTATATATACCACCACTTCTTTATCCATTCATCTGTCGATGGACATCTTGGCTCTTTCCACAGTTTGGCTATTGTGGACATTGCTGCTATAAACATTGGTGTACACGTACCCCTTCGGGTCCCTACATTTGTATCTTTGGTGTAAATACCCAGTAGTGCAATTGCTGGATCAAACGATAGCTCTAATTTCAACTGTTTGAGGAACCTCCATACTGTTTTCCAGAGTGGTTGCACCAGCTTGCATTCCCTCCAACAGTGTAGGAGGTTTCCCCTTTCTCCACATGCCCGCCAACATCTGTCGTTCCCTGACTTGTTAATTTTAGCCATTCTGACGGGTGTGATATGGCATCTCATTGAGGTTTTGATTTGGATTTCCCTGATGCCGAGCGATGTTGAGCACTTTTTCATGTGCCTGTTGGCCATTTGGATGTCTTCTTTCAAAAAATGTCTCCTCATGTCTTCTGCCCATTTCTTGATTGGATTATTTGATCTTTGGGTGTTGAGTTTGATAAGTTCTTTATAGATTTTGTATACTAGCCCTTTATCTGATATGTCATTTGTAAATATTTTCTCCCATCCTGTCGGTTGTCTTTTGGGGTTGTGGACTGTTTCTTTTGCTGTGCAAAAGCTTTTTTTAATTTTTTAATATTATGTTAATCACTATATTATTACATCATTAGTTTTTGGTGCAGTGTTCCATTATTCATTGATACTGGAATGGTTGGGGTTTGAGGGATGGGGTGGCTGGGTGATAGACATTGGGGAGGGTATGTGCTATGGTGAGCGCTGTGAATTGTGCAAGATTGTTGAATCACAGATCTGTACTTCTGAAACAAATAACGCAACATATTTTAAGAAAAATAAAAGAAGAAGGTAACAGGAGAGGAAGAGAAGGGGAGTATTTCAAAGGGGGAGACGATCCATGAGAGATGATGGACTCTGAAAAACAAACTGAGGGTTCTAGAGGAGAGGGGGGTAGGTGGATGGGTTAGCCTGGTGATGGATATTGAGGAGGGCACTTTCTGCATGGAGCCCTGGGTGTTATGAACAAACAATGAATCATGGAAGACTGCACCAAAAACGAATGATGTAATATATCATTGTTATGTTATGATTAAAATAACAATTAAGAAAAAAGCTTTTGCACAGCAAGAGAAACACTCCACATACCCAAAAGACAACCGACAGAATGGGAGAAAATATTGGCAAATGACATATCAGATAAAGGGCTAGTATCCCAAATCTATAAAGGACTTATCAAACTGAACACTCAAAGAACAAATAATCCAATCAAGAAATGGGCCGAAAAATGAACAGACATTTTTCCAAAGAAGACATCCAAATGGCCAACAGGCACATGAAAAAGTGCTCAACAACGCTCGGCATCAGGGAAATCCAAAACAAACCTCAATGAGATACCACCTCACACCCGTCAGAATGGCTAAAATTAACAAGTCAGGGAACGACAGATGTTGGCGTGGTTGTGAGGAAAGGGGAACCCTCCTACACTTTTGGTGGGAATGCAAGCTGGTGCAACCACTCTGGAAAAGAGTATGGAGGTTCTTCAAACAGTTGAAATTAGAGCTACCGTTCGATCCAGCAATTGCAGTACTGGGTATTTACCACAAAGATACAAATGTAGGGATCCGAAGAGGTACGTGTACCCCAAAGTTTATAGCAGCAATGTCCACAATACCCAAACTCTGGAAAGAGCCAAGATGTCCATCGACAGATGAATGGATAAAGAAGAGGTGGTATATATACACAATGGAATATAATGCAGCCTTCAAAAGGAATGAAATGTTGCCATTTGCAAAGACGTGGATGGAACTGGAGGATGTTATGTTGAGTGAAATAGGTCAATCAGAGAAAGACACGTATCGCATGACCTCACTGATATGAGGAATTCTTAATCTCAGGAAACATACTGAGTGTTACTGGAGTGGTTGTGGGTGGGAGGGATGGGGTGGCTGGGTGATAGACATTGGGGAGCGTTTGTGCTACAGTGAGCGCTCTGAATTGGGCAGGACTGTTGAATCACAGATATGTACTTCTGAAACAAATAACGCAACATATTTTAAGAAAAAGAAAAAGAAGAAGATAACAGGATAGGAAGAGAAGGGGAGTATGTCAGAGGGGGAGACGAACCATGACAGATGATGGACTTTGAAAAACACACTGAGGGTTCTAGAGGGGAGGGCGGTAGGGGTTTGGGTTAGCCTCGTTGTGGGTATTGAGGAGGGCACGTCCTGCGTGGAGCACTGGGTGTTATGAACAAACAATGAATCATGGAACACTCCACGAAAAACTAATGATGTAATATATGGTGATTAACATAACAATAAAAAATTTAAAAAAATGCTTTTGGACAGCTAAAGAAACAGTCCACAAAACCAAAAGTCACCCGACAGAATGGGAGAAAATATTGGGAGATGACATATCAGATAAAGGGCTAGTATCCAAAATCTATAATGAACTTATGAAACTCAACACCCAAAGAACATATAATCCAATCAAGAAATGGGCCGAAGGAATGAACAGACATTTCTCCAAAGAAGACATCCAAATGGCCAACAGGGACATGAAAAAGTGCTCAACATCGCTCGGTATCAGGGAAATCCAAATCAAAACCTCAATGAGATACCACCTCATACCCGTCAGAATGGCTAAAATTAACAAGTCAGGTAACGACAGATGTTGGCGGGGATGTGGAGAAAGGGAAACCCTCCTCCACTGTTGGTGGGAATGCAAGCTGGTGCAACCACTCTGGAAACAATATGGAGGTTCCTCAAACAGTTGATATCAGAGCTACCGTTCGATCCATCAACTTCACTACTGGGTATTTACCACAAAGATAAAAATGTAGGGACCCGAAGGGGTACGTGCATCCCAATGTTTATAGCGGCAATATCGACAATAACCAAACTGTGGAAAGAGCCAAGATGTCCATCGAAAGATGATTGGATAAAGAAGATGTGGTATATATACACAATGGAATATTATGCAGCTGTCAAAAGGAATGAGATCTTGCCATTTGCAACGAAGAGGATGGAACTGAAGGGTGTTATGTTGAGTGAAATGAGTCAATCAGAGAAGGACACGTATCGCATGAGCTCACTGATATGAGGAATTCTTAATCTCAGGAAACAAACCTAGTGACTAGCGTGGTTGGGGGTGGGAGGAATGGGATGGCTGGGTGATAGACATTGGGGAGGGTATGTGCTACGGTGAGCGCTGTGAATTGTGCAAGACTGTTGAATCACAGATCTGTACTTCTGAAACAAATAAAGTAACATATTTTAAGAAAAAGAAAAATAGGAAGATAACAGGAGAGGAAGAGTAGGGGAGTATGTCAGAGAGGGAGACGAACCATGACAGATGATGGACTCTGAAAAACAAAGTGAGGGTTCTAGACGGGAGGGCGGTAGGGGTTTGGGTTAGCCTGGTGATGGGTATTGAGGAGGGCACGTTCTGCATGGAGCACTGGGTGTTATGAACAAACAATGAATCATGGAACACTGCACGAAAAACTAATGATGTACTATATGGTGATTAACATAAAAATAAAGAAAACTTTTCACAGCAAAAGAAACAGTCCACAAACCCAAAAGACAACCGACAGAATGGGAGAAAATATTTACAAATATCATATCAGATAAAGGGCTAGTCTCCAAAATCCATAAAGAACTTATCAAACTCAACACCCAAAGAACAAATAATCCAATCAAGAAATGGGCCGAAGACATGAACAGACATTTTTCCTAAGAAGCCGTCCAAATGGCCAATAGGCATATGAAAAAGTGCTCAACATCGCTCGGCATGAGGGAAATCCAAATCAAAACCTCAATGAGATACCACCTCACACCCGTCAGAATGGCTAAAATTAACAAGTCAGGGAATGACAGATGTTGGCGGGAAGTGGAGAAAGGGGAACCCTCCTACACTGCTGGTAGGAAGGGAAGCTGGTGTAAGCACTCTGGAAAACAGTATGGATGTTCCCCAAACAGTTGAAGTTAGAGCTACCGTTCGATCCAGCAATTGGACTAAAGGGTATTTACCACAAAGATACAAATATAGGGACACGAAGGGGTACGTGTACCCCAAAGTTTATAGCAGCAATGTCCACAATAGCCAAACTGTGGAAAGAGCCAAGATGTCCATCGACAGATGAACGGATAAAGAAGAAGTGGTATATATACACAAGGGAATATTATGCAGCCGTAAAAACGAATGAGATCTTGCCATTTGCAACGATGTGGATGGAAGTGGAGGGTGTTATGTTGAGTGAAATGAGTCAATCAGAGAAAGACACGTATCCCATGACCTCACTGATATGAGGAATTTTTAATCTCAGGAAACAAACTGTTTGAATGGAGTGGTTGGGGGTGGGAGGGATGGGGTGGCTGGGTGATAGACATTGGGGAGGGTATGTGCCACGGTGAGCGCTGTGAATTGTGCAAGACTGTTGAATCACAGATCTGTACTTCTGAATCAAATAAGGCAACATATTTTAGGAAAATAGAAAAAGAAGTAGATAACAGGAGATGAAGAGAGGGTGAGTATGTCAGACGGGGAGACGAACCGTGAGAGATGATGGACTCTGAAAAACAAACTGAGGGTTCTAGACGGGAGGGGGTTAGGGGGATCTGTTAGCCTGGTGATGGGTATTGAGGAGGTCACGTTCTGCATGGAGCAGTGGGTGTTATGAACAAACAATTAATCATGGAACAGTGCACCAAAAACTAATGATGTAATATATGGTGATTAACATAACAATGAAAAAATAAAAACAAATATTTTGCACAGCAAAAGAAACAGTCCACAAAACCAAAAGACAACCGAGAGATTGGGAGAAGTTATGTGCAAATGACATATCAGATAAAGGGCTAGTATCCAAAATCGATAAAGAACTTATCAAACTCAACACCCAAAGAACACATAATCCAATGAAGAAATTGGCAGAAGACATGAAGAGACATTTTTTCAAAGAAGACATCCAAATGGCCAACAGGCACATGAAAAAGTGCTCAACATAGCTCGGTATCAGGGAAATCCAAATCAAAACCTCAATGAGATACCACCTCACACCCGTCAGAATGGCTAAAATTAACAAGTCAGGGAACGACAGATGTTGGCGGGGATGTGGAGAAAGGGGAACCCTCCTACACTGTTGGTGGGAAGGCAAGCTGGTGTAAGCACTCTGGAAAACAGTATGGAGGTTCCTCAAACAGTTGAAATTAGAGATACCGTTCGATCCAGCAATTGCACTAAAGGGTATTTACCACAAAGATACAAATGTAGGGACCCGAAGGGGTACGTGTACACCAAAGTTTATAGCAGCAATGTCCAAAATAGCCAAACTGTGGAAAGAGCCAAGATGTCCATCGTCAGATGAATGGATAAAGAAGAAGTGGTATATATACACAAGGGAATATTATGCAGGCGTCAAAAGGAATGAGATCTTGCCATTTGCAACGACGTGGATGGAACTGGAGGGTGTTATGTTGAGTGAAATGAGTCAATCAGAGAAAGACACGTATCGCATGACCTCACTGATATGAGGAATTCTTAATCTTAGGAAACAAACTGAGTGTTACTGGAGTGTTTGGGGGTGGGACGGATGGGGTGGCTGGGTGATAGACATTGGGGAAGTTATGTGCTACGATGAGTGCTGTGAATTGTGCACACTGTTGAATCACAGATCTGTACTTCTGAAACCACGCAACATATTTTAGAAAAGAGAAAAAGAAGAAGATAACAGTAGAGGAACTGAAGGGGAGTGTCACAGAGGGGGAGACGAACCATGAGAGATGATGCACTCTGAAAAATAAAGTGAGGGTTCTAGAGGGAAGGGGGATAGGGGTTTGGGTTAGCCTGGTGATGGGTATTGAGGAGGGCACGGCTGCATGGAGCACTGGGTGTTGTGAACAAACAATGAATCATGGAACACTGCACGAAAAACTAATGATGTAATATATGGTGATTAACATAACAATAAAAAAAAGCTTTTGCACAGCAAAAGAAACAGTCCACAAAACCAAAAGACAACCGACAGAATGGCAGAAAATATGTGCAAATGACATAACAGATCAAGGGCTAGTATCCAAAATCTATAAAGAACTTATCAAACTCAACACCCAAAGAACAAATAATCCAATCAAGAAATGGGCCGAAGACATGAACAGACATTTTTCCAAATAAGACATCCAAATCGCCAACAGGCACATGAAAAAGGGCTCAACATCGCTCGGCATCAGGGAAACCCAAATCAAACCCTCAATGAGATACCATATCACACCCGTCAGAATGGCTAAAATTAACATGTCAGGGAACGACAGATGTTTGCGGGCATGTGGAGAAAGGGGAACACTCCTCCACTGTTGGTGGGAAGGCAAGCTGGTGCAACCACTCTGGAAAACACTATGGAGGATCCACAAACAGTTGAAATTAGAGCTACCGTTCGATCCAGCAATTGCACTACCGAGCATTTACCACAAAGATACAAATGTTGGGACCTGAACGGGTACGTGTACCCCAATATTTATAGCAGCAATCTCCAAAATAGGTAAATTGTGGAAAGAGCGAAGATGTCCACCGACAGATGAACGGATAAAGAAGTGGTGTATATACACAATGGAATATTATGCAGCCGTCAAAAGGAATGAGATCTTGCCATTTTCAACGACGCGGATGGAACTGGAGGGTGTTATGTTGAGTGAAATAAGTCAATCAGAGAAAGACACCTATCGCATGACCTCACTGATATGAGGAATTTTTAATCTCAGGAAAGAAACTGTTTGAATGGAGTGGTTGGGGCTGGGAGGGATGGGTTGGCTGGGTGATAAACACTGGGGAGGGTATGTGCCAAGGTGAGCGCTGTGAATTGTGCAAGACTGTTGAATCACAGATCTGTACTTCTGAATCAAATACCGCAACATATTTTAAGAATAGAAAAAAAGATGTAGATAACAGGAGATGAAGAGAGGGGGAGTATGTCAGACGGGGAGACGAACCATGAGAGATGATGGACTCTGAAAAACAAACTGAGGGTTCTAGAGGGGAGGGGGGTAGGGGGATCGGTTAGCCTGGTGATGGGTATTGAGGAGGGCACGTTCTACATGGAGCAGTGGGTGTTATGAACAAACAATTGATCATGGAACAGTGCACCAAAAGCTAATGATGTAATATATGGTGATTAACATAACAATAAAAAAATAAAAAATAAAAAGATTTTCCACAGCAAAAGAAACAGTCCACAAAACCAAAAGACAACCGAGAGAATGGGAGAAAATATGTGCAAATGACATATCAGATAAAGGGCTAGTATCCAAAATCGATTAAGAACTTATCAAATTCAACACCCAAAGAACACATAATCCAATTAAGAAATTGGCAGAAGACATGAACAGACATTTTTTCAAAGAAGACATCCAAATGGCCAATAGGCACATAAAAAAGTGCTCAACATAGCTCGGTATCAGGGAAATCCAAATCAAAATCTCAATGAGATACCACCTCACACCCGTCAGAATGGATAAAATTAACAAGTCAGGGAACGACAGATGTTGGCGGGCATGTGGAGAAAGGGGAACCCTCCTACACTGTTGGTGGAAATGCAAGCTGGTGCAACCACTCTGGAAAACACTATGGAGGATGCTCAAACAGTTGAAATTAGTGCTACCGTTCCATCCAGCAATTGACTACGGGGTATTTAACACAAAGATACAAATGTAGGGACCCGAAGGGGTACGTGTACCCCAAAGTTTATAGCAGCAATGTCCACAATAGCCAAACTGTGGAAAGAGCCAAGATGTCCATCGACAGATGAATGGATAAAGAAGAGGTGGTATATATACACAATGGAATATTATGCAGCCTTCAAACGGAATGAGATGTTGCCATTTGCAAAGACGTGGATGGAACTGGAGGGTGTTATGTTGAGTGAAATAAGTCAATCAGAGAAAGACATGTATCACATGAACTCACTGATATGAGGAATTCTTAATCTCAGGAAACAAACTGAGTGTTACTGGAGTGTTGGGGGTGGGAGGGATGGGGTGGCTGGGTGATAGACATTGGGGAGGGTATGTGCTACGGTGAGCGCTCTCGAATTTGCAAGACTGTTGAATCACAGATCTGTACTTCTGAAACAAATAAAGCAACATATTTTAAGAAAAAGAAAAAGAAGAAGATAACAGGAGAGGAAGAGAAGGGGAGTATGTCAGAGGGGGAGACGAACCATGACAGATGATGGAATTTGAAAAACAAAGTGAGGGTTCTAGAGGGGAGGGCGGTAGGGGTTCGGGTTAACCTGCTGATGTGTATTGAGGAGGTCACGTTCTGCATGGAGCACTGGGTGTTATGAACAAACAATGAATCATGGAACACTGCACCAAAAACTAATGATGTAATATATGGTGATTAACATAACAATAAAAAAGCTTTTGCACAGCAAATAAACAGTCCTCAAAACCAAAGGACAACCGACAGAATGGGAGAAAATATTTGCAAATGACATATCACATAAAGGGCTAGTATCCAAAATATATAGAGAACTTATCAAACTCAACACACAAAGAACAAATAATCCAATCAAGAAATGGGCAGAAGACATGAACAGACATTTTTCCAAAGAAGATATCCAAATCGCCAACAGGCACATAAAAAAGTGCTCAACATCGCTCGGCATCAGGGAAATCCAAATCAAAACCTCAATGAGATGCCATATCACTCCGGTCAGAATGGCTAAAATTAACAAGTCAGGGAACGACAGATGTTG
Source organism: Eumetopias jubatus (assembly GCF_037043125.1). Classification (NCBI taxonomy): domain Eukaryota; kingdom Metazoa; phylum Chordata; class Mammalia; order Carnivora; family Otariidae; genus Eumetopias; species Eumetopias jubatus. The sequence continues at coordinate 77,323 of NW_028274868.1, forward strand.
GCGGGGATGTGGAGAAAGGGGAACCCTCCTACACTGTTGGTGGGAAGGCAAGCTGGTGTAAGCACTCTGGAAAACAGTATGGAGGTTCCTCAAACAGTTGAAATTAGAGCTACCGTTCGATCCAGCAATTGACTACTGGGTATTTACCACAAAGATACAAATGTAGGGACCCGAAGGGGTAAGTGTACCCCAAAGTTTATAGCAGCAATGTCCACAATAGCCAAACTGTGGAAAGAGCCAAGATGTCCATCGACAGATGAATGGATAAAGAAGAAGTGGTATATATACACAAGGGAATATTATGCAGCCGTAAAAAGGAATGAGATCTTGCCATTGGCAACGACGTGGATGGAACTGGAGGGTGTTATGTTGAGTGAAATAGGTCACTCAGAGAAAGACACGTATCGCATGACCTCACTGATATGAGGAATTCTTAATCTTAGGAAACAAACTGAGTGTTACTGGAGTGGTTGGAGGTGGGAGGGATGGGTTGGCTGGGTCATAGACATTGGGGAGGGTATGTGCCACGGTGAGCGCTGTGAATTGTGCAACACTGTTGAATCACAGATCTGTACTTCTGAGTCAAATAACGCAAAATATTTTAAGAAAAAAGAAAAAGAATTAGATAACAGGAGATGAAGAGAGGGGGAGTATGTCAGACGGGGAGAAGAACCATGAGAGATGATGGACTCTGAAAAACAAACTGAGGGTTCTAGAGGGGAGGGAGTTAGGGGGATCGGTTAGCCTGGTGATGGGTACAGAGGAGGGCAGGTTCTGCATGCAGCATTGTGTGTTATGAACAAACAATGTATCATGGAACACTGCACGAAAAACTAATGATGTAATATATGGTGCTTCACATAACAATAAAAAATTTAAAAAAAAGCTTTTGCAGAGCTAAAGAAACAGTCCACAAAACCAAAAGACACCCGACAGAATGGGAGAAAATATTTGCAAATGACATATCACATAATGGGCTAGTATCCAAAATCTATAACTAACTTATAAAACTCAACACCCAAAGAACATATAATCCAATCAAGAAAGGGGCCGAAGATATGAACAGACATTTTTCCAAAGAAGACATCCAAATGGCCAACAGGCACATGAAAAAGTGCTCAACATCGCTCGGCATCAGGGAAATCCAAATCAAAACCTCAATGAGATACCACCTCACACCCGTCAGAATGGCTAAAATTAACAAGTCAGGGAACGACAGATATTGGCGGGGATGTGGAGAAAGGGGAACCCTCCTCCACTGTTGGTGGGAATGCAAGCTGGTGCAACCACTCTGGAAAACAGTATGGAGGAGCCTCAAACAGTTGAAATTAGTGCTACCGTTCGATCCAGCAATTGACTACTGGGTATTTAACACAAAGATACAAATGTAGGGACCCGAAGGGGTACGTGTACCCCAAAGTCTATAGCAGCAATGTCCACAATAGCCAAACTGTGGCAAGAGCCAAGATGTCCATCGACAGATGAATGGATAAAGAAGAGGTGGTATATATACACAATGGAATATTATGCAGCCGTCAAAATTAATGAGATCTTGCCATTTGCAACGACGCGGATGGAACTGGAGGGTGTTATGTTGAGTGAAATAAGTCAATCAGAGAAAGACACGTATCGCATGACCTCACTGATATGAGAAATTCTTAATCTCCGGATACAGAGTGTTACTGGAGTGGTTGGGGGTGTGAGGAATGGGGTGGCTGGGTGATAGACATTGGGGAGGGTATGTGCTACGCTGAGCGCTGTGAATTGTGCAAGACTGTTGAATCACAGATCTGCACTTCTGAATCAAATAACGCAACATATTTTAAGAAAAAAGGAAAAGAAGAAGATAACAGGAGAGGAAGAGAAGGGGAGTATGCCACAGGGGGAGACGAACCATGAGAGATGATGGACTCTAAAAACAAACTGGGGGTTCTAGAGGGGAAGGGTGTAGGGGGATGGGTTAGCCAGGAGATGGGTATTGAGGAGGGCAATTTCTCCATGGAGCACTGGGTGTTATTAACACACAATGAATCATGGAACACTGCACCAAAAACTAATGATGTAATATATGGTGATTAACATAACAATAAAAAATTAAAAAAAAAAGGTTTTGCACAGCAAAAGAAACAGTCCACAAAACCAAAAGACAACCGACAGAATGGGAGAAAATATGTGCAAATGACATATCAGATAAAGGGCTAGTATCCAAAATCGATAAAGAACTTATCAAACTCAACACCCAAAGAACACATAATCTAATGAAGAAATTGGCAGAAGACATGAACAGACATTTTTTCAAAGAAGACCTCCAAATGCCCAACAGGCCCATGAAAAAGTGCTCAACATAGCTCGGTATCAGGGAAATCCAAATCAAAACCTCAATGAGATACCACCTCACACCCGTCAGAATGGCTAAAATTAACAAGTCAGGGAACGACAGCGGTTGGCGGGGATATGGAGAAACGGGAACCCTCCTACACTGTTGGTGGGAATGCAAGCTGGTGCAACCACTCTGGAAAACAGTATGGAGGATCCTCAAAGAGTTGACATTAGAGCCACCGTTCGATCCAGCAATTGAATACTTGGTATTCACCACAAAGATACAAATGTAGGGACCCGAAGGTGTACGTGTACCCCAGGTTTATAGCAGCAATGTCCAAAATAGCCAAATTGTGGAAAGAGCCAAGATGTCCATTGACAGATGAATGGATAAGAAGAAGTGGTATATATACACAATGGAATATTATGCAGCCATCAAAAGGAATGAGATGTTGCCATTTCCAAAGACATGGATGGAACTGGAGGGTGTTATGTTGAGTCAAATAAGTGAATCAGAGAAAGACATGTATCGCATGACCTCACTGATATGAGGAATTCTTAATCTCAGGAAACAAACTGAGTGTTACGGGAGTGGTTGGGGGTGGGAGGGATGGGGTGGCTGGGTGATAGACATTGGGGAGGGTATGTGCTACGGTGAGCGCTGTGAATTGTGCAAGACTGTTCAATCACAGATCTGTACTTCTGAAACAAATAACGCAACATATTTTAAGAAAAAGGAAAAGAAGAAGATAACAGGAGAGGAAGAGAAGGGGAGTATGTCAGAGGGGGAGACGAACCATGACAGTTGGCGGACTCTGAAAAACAAAGTGAGGGTTCTAGCGGGGAGGACGGTAGGGGTTTGGGTTAGCCTGGTGATGGGTATTGAGGAGGGCACGTTCTGCATGGAGCACTGGGTGTTATGAACAAACAATGAATCATGGAACACTGCACGAAAAACTAATGATGTAATATATGGTGCTTAACATAACAATAAAAAATTTAAAAAAAAGCTTTTGCACAGCTAAAGAAACAGTCCACAAAACCGAAAGACACCCGACAGAAGGGGAGAAAATATTTGCAAATGACATATCAGATAAAGGGCTAGTATCCAAAATCTATAACTAACTTATAAAACTCAACACCCAAAGAACATATAATCCAATGAAGAAATGGGCCGAAGACATGAACAGACATTTTTGCAAAGAAGACATCCAAATGGCCAACAGGCACATGAAAAAGTGCTCAACATCGCTCGGCATGAGGGAAATCCAAATCAGAACCTCAATGAGATACCACCTCAAACCCGTCAGAATGGCTAAAATTAACAAGTTAGGGAACGACAGGTGGCGGGGATGTGGAGAAATGGGAACCCTCCTCCACTGTTGGTGGAAAGGCAACCTGCTGCAACCTCTCTGGAAAACAGTATCGAGGTTCCTCAAACAGTTGAAATTAGAGCTACTGTTCGAGCCAGCAATTTCACTACAGGGTATTTACCAGAACGTTACAAATGTAGGGACCGGAAGGGGTACGTGTACCCCAATGTTTATACCAGCTATGTCCACAATAGCCAAACTGTGGAAAGAGCCAAGATGTCCAGCGACAGATGAACGGATAAAGAAGACGTGGTATATATTCACAATGGAATATTATGCAGCCGTCAAAGGAATGAGATCTTGCCATTTGCAACGCCGTGGATGGAACTGAGGGTGTTATGTTGAGTGAAATAAGTCAATCAGAGAAAGACACGTATCGCATGACCTCACTGATATGAGGAATTCTTAATCTCAGGAAACAAACTGAGTTTTACTGGAGTGGTTGGGGGTGGGAGAGATGGGGTGGCTGGGTGATAGACATTGGGGAGGGTATGTGCTACGGTGAGCGCTCTGAATTGTGCAAGACTGTTGAATCACAGATCTGTACTTCTGATTCAAATAACGCAACATATTTTAAGAAGAAAGAAAAAGAAGAAGATAACAGGAGAGGAAGGGAAGGGGAGTATGTCAGAGGGGAGACGAACCATGAGAGATGATGGACTCTGAAAAACAAACTGAGGGTTCGATAGGGGAGGGTGGTAGGGGCATGTGTTAGCCTGGTGATGGGTATTGAGGAGGGCACGTTCTGCATGGAGCACTGGGTGTTATGAACAAACAATGAATCATGGAACACTGCACCAAAAACTAATGATGTAATATATGGTGATTAACATAACAATTAAAAAAATAAAAAAAAAAACACTGAGGGAATGGAAGGCCGGTGTCGGATACGCCTCTCGGCTCAGCTCTTGTCCCTGTGGTTAGTACCCTTCCCCGGTGTACTTGCAGGCCGAGAGCCAACCAACTAACTCGGTGGAAACACACTGCAGAAAACACCGATTTCGGCCAATTTGGCCTTCCTGAGCGGGGAAACCTTTTGCTCTGTGAATGCGGGCGAGCACTGCCAGCGAGTCCAAAACCATTTTCGAGGGAGCCTGAGGCTGCGGTAGAAGGGAGAACACAACTCCCCACTTCTTTCCTGAAGCCAGCCCAGCGGCCGCCCCCTTGAGCACGCAAGTCTCACTGCTCGCGTACCAATGCAAGGAAACAGTAAGGTAAGGGACCGTGTTGTACAGAGCCTCACTGTTCCAGAGAGTGGAAACACTTGGAGTGTGTGTGCGTGAGAGCCCGGAAGACGAGTCCCCCACTTTACTTGGCGAGTGAAACCAACACGGGCAGCCGGACGTCTCCCACCAGCTCTCAGTGGTAGAATGCTAGCACTCCTTCGGCATGTGTCCGTGCAGGCCTAAGTTGCAGGCCCCTCCCTGGAAGGCACAACACTGTGGAGAAACCGCGCTTTAGCTCTCGGCGGTCCCTAGCGGAGAGGACGCTGTATGCTGTGCGCTGTGCCTGCGAGTCCGGCGAACGTCTTCCCTATGTAAAACCGAGGGAAAGAAAGGCCGGTGCCGGAGACGCCTCTCGGTTCAGCTCTTTTTCCTGAGGTAGTACCCTTGCCCCGGTGTGCTTGCAGCCCGAGAGCCAAACTCCTAAGTCCAGGGAACCACACTGTAGAAATTCCTTACTTCGGCCAGACTAGGCCTTCCTGAGGGTGGAAACCTTTTGCTGTGTGAATCCGGGCGAGCTCTGCCAGCAAGTCCAAAACGATTTTCCGAGGGAGACTGAGGCCGCGGCAGAAGGGAGAACACAACTCCCCACTTGTTTCCTGAAGCCAGCCTAGGGCCGCCCCCTTGGGTATTCAAGTCTCACTGCTCGCGTACCAAAACAAAGAAACCGTACTGTGGGAGAACCGTGTTATAGATAGCCTCATCGTTGTGGGGAGTGGGAACACAGGCAGTGCCTGTGCGTAAGAGCCTGGCATACGAGTCCCCTAAGTTCCTGGGCGAGAGAAACGGATTCCTGCAGCCGCACCTCTCCCACCAGCTCTCAGGATCAGAATGCTAGCACTCCTCCGGCCTGTGTGCGTGCAGGCCTGCGTTGAAGGCCCCTTCCTGGAAGGCACAACACTGTGGAGAAACCGCGCTTTAGCTCACGGCGGTCCCTAGCGGAGAGGAAGCTGTATGCTGTGCGCTGTGCTTGAGAGTCCGGCGAACGGCTTCCCTATGTAAAATCGAGGGAAAGAAAGGCCGGTGCTGGAGACGCGTCTCGGCTCAGCTCTTGTCCTGGGGCTAGTACCGTTGCCCCTGTGTGCTTGCAGGCCGAGAGCCAATCTCCTAAGTCGTGGGAACCACACTGTAGAAATTCCTTACTTCGATAGGACTAGGCCTTCCTGAGGGTGGAATCCTTTTGCTGTGTGAACGCGGGCGAGCACTGCCAGCGAGTCCAAAACCATTTTCCGAGGGAGACTGAGGCCGCAGCAGAAGGGAGAACACAACTCCCCACTTGTTTCCTAAAGTCAGGTCTGAGGCCGCCCCCTTGACCATGCAAGACTCACTGCTCACGAAACAACGCACGGAAACAGTAGGGTAGGGTACCGGGTTGTACAGAGCCTCAGTGTTCCGGAGAGTGGAAACACTTGGAGTGTGTGTGCATGCGAGCCTGGGAGACGTGTCCACTACGTTATAGGGCGAGAGAAACGAACTCGGTAGCCGCACCTCTCCCACCAGCTCTCAGTGGCAGAATGGTAGCACTCCTGCCGCATGTTTGCCTCTAAGCCTAAGTTGAAGGACCCTACTTGAAAGGCCCAACCCTGTGGAGAAACCGCGCTTTAGCTCCCGCCGGTCCCTAGCGGCGAAAAAGTTGTATTTTGTGCTCTGTGCTTGAGAGCCCGGCCAACGGCTTCCTTATGGAAAACCGAGGGAAAGGATGGCCGGTGTCGGAGACGCCTCTCGGCTCAGCTCTTGTTCCTGCGTCTAGTAACGTTGCCCCGGTGTGCTTGCAGGCCGAGAGCCAAGCACCTAAGTCGAGGGAAACACACTGTAGAAAATCCCGTCTTCGGCCAGATTAGGCCGTCCTGAGAGTCGAAAACTTTTGCTGTGTGAATGCGGGCGAGCACTGCCAGTGAGTCCAAAACCATTTTCTGAGGCAGACTGAGGCCACGGCAGAAGGGAGAACACAAATCCCCACTTGTTTCCTGAAGCCAGGCCTGCGGCCGCCCCCTTACCCATGCAAGTCTCACTGCTCGCGTACCAACGCAAGGAAACAGTGGGGTAGGAGACCGTGTTGTACAGAGCCTCACTGCTCCGGAGAGTGGAAACACTTGGAGTGTGTGTGCATGAGAGCTTGGGAGACGAGTCCCCTACGTTACTGGGCGAGAGAAACGAACTCGGGCAGCCGCACCTCTCCCACCAGCTCTCAGTGGCAGAATGCTAGCACTCCTCCTCCATGTGTGCCTGCAGGCCTAAGTTGAAGGCCCCTCCTTGAAAGGCACAACACTGTGGAGAAACCGCGCTTTAACTCCCGCCGGTCCACAGTGTTGTGCCTTCCACAGAGAGGCCTGCAACTTAGGCCTGCACACACACAGGCCGGAGGAGTGCTAGCATTCTGATACTGAGATGGTGGGAGTGGTGTGGCTTCACGAAACCGTTTCTCTCGCCCAGTAACTTAGGGGACTCGTATGCCAGGCTCTTACGCACAGGCACTGCCTGTGTTCCCACTCCCCACAACAATGAGGCTATCTATAACACGGTTCTCCTACAGTACTGTTTCTTTGTTTTGGTACGCGAGCAGTGAGACTTGAATACCCAAGCGGGCGGCCCTGGGCTGGCTTCAGGAAACAAGTGGGGAGTTGTGTTCTCCCTTCTGCCGCGGCCTCAGTCTCCCTCCGAAAATCGCTTTGGACTTGCTGGCAGTGCTCGCCGGCATTCACACAGCAAAAGGTTTCCACCCTCAGGAAGGCCTAGTCTGGCCGAAGTAAGGAATTTCTACAGTGTGGGTCCCTGGACTTAGGAGGTTGGCTCTCGGCCTGCAAGCACACCGGGGCAAGGGTACCACCACGGGAACAAAAGCTGAGCCGAGAGGCGTCTCTGGCACCGGCCTTACTTTCCCTCGGTTTTACATAGGGAAGCCGTTCGCCGGACTCTCAGGCACAGCGCACAGCATACAGCGTCCTCTCCGCAAGACAACGGCGGGAGGTAAAGCGCGGTTTCTCCACAGTGTTGTGCCTTCCAGGGAGGGGCCTGCAACTTAGGCCTGCACTCACACAGGCCGGAGGAGTGCTAGCATTCTCCCACTGAGAGCTGGTGGGAGAGGTGCGGCTGCCCGAGTTCGTTTCTATCACCCAATAATGTAGTGGACTCGTCTCCCAGGGTCTCACGCACACACATTCCAAGTGTTTCTACTCTCGGGAACAGTGAGGCTCTGTCAAACACGGTCCCCTAACCTACTGTTTCCTTGCGTTGGTACGCGAGCAGTGAGACTTGCATGCACAAGTGGGCAGCGGCAGGACTGACTTCAGAAAACAAGTGGGGAGTTGTGTTCTCCCTTCTGCCGCGGCCTCAGTCTCCCTTGGAAAATGGTTTTGGACTTGCTGGCAGAGCTCGCCCGCATTCACACAGCAAAATGTTTCCACCCTCAGGAACGCCTAGTCTAGCCGAAGTAAGGAATTTCTACAGTGTGCTTCCCTCCACTTGGAAGTTAGCTCTGGGCCTGCAAGCACCCCGGGGCAACGGTACTAGCCCCAGGAACAAGAGCTGAGCCGAGAGGCGTCTCCGGCCCTGGCCTTTCTTTTCCTCGGTTTTACATAGGGAAGCCGTTCGCCGGACTCTCAAGCACAGCGCACAGCATACAGCGTCCTCTCCGCTAGGGCCCGGCGGCAGCTAAAGCGCGGTTTCTCCACAGTGTTGGGCCTTCCCAGGAGGGGCCTGCAACCTAGGCCAGCACGCACCCATGCCGGAGGAGTGCTAGCATTCTGCCACTGAGAGCTGGTGGGAGAGGTGAGGCTGCCCGAGTTCGTTTCTCTCACCCAATAACGTAGTGGACTCGTCTCCCAGGGTCTCACGCACACACATTCCAAGTGTTTCCACTCTCGGGAACAGTGAGGCTCTGTAAAACACGGTCCCCTAACCTACTGTTTCCTTGCGTTGGTACGCGAACAGTGAGACTTGCATGCACAAGTGGGCAGCGGCAGGACTGACTTCAGGAAACAAGTGGGGAGTTGTGTTCTCCCTTCTGCCGCGGGCTCAGTCTCCCTCGGAAAATGGTTTTACACTCGCTGGCAGTGCTCGCCAGCATTCACACAGCAGGTTTCCACCCTCAGGACGGCCTAGTCTGGCCGAAGTAAGGAATTTCTACAGTGTGGTTCCCTCGACTTAAGAGGCTTGCTCTCGGCCTGCAAGGACACCGGGGCATCGGTACTACCCCAGGAACAAGAGCTGAGCCGAGAGGCGTCTCCGGCACCGGCCTTTCTTTCCCTCGGTTTTACATAGGGAAGCCGTTCGCCGGACTCTCAAGCACAGCGCTGACCATACAGCGTCCTCTCTGCTAGGGACCGGCGGGAGCTAAACCGCGGTTTCTCCACAGTGTTGGGCCTTTCAAGGAGGGGCCTGCAACTTAGGCCTGCAGGCACCCATGCCGGCGGAGTGCTAGCATTCTGCCACTGAGAGCTGGTGGGAGAGGTGCGGCTGCCCGAGTTCGTTTCTCTAACCCAGCAAAGTAGGGGACTCCTCTCCCAGGCTCTCACGCAGATACACTCCAAGTGTTTCCACTATCGGGAACAGTGAGGCTCTGTACAACACGGTCCCCTACCCTACTGTTTCCTTGCGTTGGTACGCGAGCAGTGAGACTTGTATGTTTAAGGGGGCGGCCGCAGGCCTGGCTTCAGGAAACAAGTGGGGAGTTGTGTTCTCCCTTCTGCCGCGGCCTCAGTCTCCCTCGGAAAATGGTTTTGGACTCGCTGGCAGTGCTCGCCCGCATTCACACAGCAGAAGGCGTCCACCCTCAGGAAGGCCTAGTCTGGCCGTAGTAAGGAATTTCTACAGTGTGGTTCCCTCGACATAGGAGTTTGGCTCTCGGCCTGCAAGCACACCGGGGCAACGGTACTAGCCCCAGGAACAAGAGCTGAGCCGAGAGGCGTCTCCGGCACCGGCCTTTCTTTCCCTCGGTTTTACATAGGGAAGCCATTCGCCGGACTCTCAAACACAGCGCAGAGCATACAGCGTCCTCTCTGCTAGGGAACGGCGGGAGCAAAAGCGCGGATTCTCCACAGTGTTGTGCCTTCCAGGGAGGGGCCTGCACCTTAGGCCTGCACGGACACAGGCCGGAGGAGTGCTAGCATTCTGCCACTGAGAGCTGGTGGGAGAGTTGCGGCTGCACGAATCCATTTCTCTCGCCCAGTAACTTAGGGGACTCGTGTGCCAGGCTCTTCCGCACAGGCATTCCAGGTGTTCCCACTCCCCGCAACAATGAGGCTATCTACAATAGGCTTCCCCTACACTACTGTTTCTGTGTTTTGGTACGCGAGCAGTGAGACTGGCATGCCCAAGGGGGCGGCCGTTGGCCTGGCTTCAGGAAACAAGTGGGGAGTTGTGTTCTCGCTTTTGGCGCGGCCTCAGTCTCCCTCGGAAAATGGTTTTGGAGTCGCTGGCAGTGCTCACCCGCATTCACACAGCAAAAGGTTTCCACCCTCAGGAAGGCCTAATCTGGCCAAAGTCGGGATTTTCTACAGTGTGTTTCCCTCGACTTAGTTGGTTGACCCTCGGCCTGCAAGCACACTGGGCAAGGGTACTAGCCCGAGGATAAAGACCTGAGCCGAGAAGCGTCTCCGGCACCGGCCTTTCTTTCCCTCGGTTTTACATAGGGCCGACGTTCGCTGGGCTCTCAAGCGCAGCACACAGCATACAGAGTCCTCTCCGCTACGGACCGGTGCGAGCTAACGCGCGGTTTCTCCACAGTGTTCTGCCTTCCAGGGAGGGGCCTGCAACTTAGGCCTGCACGCACACATGCCGGAGGACTGCTAGGATTCTGCCACTGAGAGGAGGTAGGAGAGGTGCGGCTGCCCGAGTTCGTTTCTCTCGCCCAGTAACGTAGGGGACTCGTCTCCCAAGCTCTCACGCACACACAGTTCAAGTGTTTCCACTCTCCGGAACAGTGAGGCTATGTACAACACGGTTCCCCTACATTCCTTTTTCTTTGTTTCGGTACGCGAGCAGTGAGACTTGCAAGCCCAAGGGGGCGGCCCCTGGGATGGCTTCAGGAAACAAGTGGGGAGTTTTGTCCTCCCTTCTGCCGCGGCCTCAGTCTCCCTCGGAAAATGGTTTTAGACTCTCTGTCAGTACTCGCCCGCATTCATACAGCAAAATATTTCCACCCTCAGGAAGGCCTAAACTGGCCGAAGACGCGATTTTCTACAGTGTGTTTCCCTCGACTTAGTTGCTTGGCTCTCCGCTTGCAAGCACACCGTGGCAAGGGTACCAGCCCCAAGAACAAGTGCTGAGCCGAGAGGCGTCTCCGGCACCGACCTTTCTTTCCCTCGGTTTTACATAGGGAAGCCGTTCGCCGGACTCTCAAGCACAGCGCACAGCATACAGCGTTCTCTCCGCTAGGGACCGGCGGGAGCTAAAGCGCGGTTTCTCCACAGTGTTCTGCCTTCCAGGGAGGGGCCTGCAACTTAGGCCTGCACGCACACAGGCCGGAGGAGTGCTAGCATTCTACCACTGAGAGCTGGTGGGAGACGTGCGGCTGCCAGAGTTCGTTTCTCTCGCCGAGTAAAGTAGGAGACACGTCTCCCAGGGTCTCACGCACACACACTTCAAGTGTTTCTACTCCCCGGAACAGTGAGGCTCTGTACAACATGGTCCCCTACCCTACTGTTTCCTTCCGTTGGTACGCGAGCAGTGAGAATTGTATGCTCAAGGGTTGGCCGCAGGCCTGGCTTCAAGAAACAAGTGGGGAGTTGTGTTCTCCCTTCTGCCGCGACCTCAGTGTCCCTCGGAAAATGGTTTTGGACTCGCTGGCAGTGCTCGCCCGCATTTACACAGCAAAAGGTTTCCACCCTCAGGAAGGCCTAATTTGGCCGAAGACGGATTTTTCTACACTGTGTTTCCCTCGACTTAGTTGGTTGGCTCTCGGCCTACAAGCACACCGGGGCAACGTTACTAGCCCCAGGAACAAGAGCTGAGCCGAGAGGCGTCTGCGCCACCGGCATGTCTTTCCCTCGGTTTTACAAAAGGAAGCCATTCGCCAGGCTCTCAAGCACAGCGCACAGCATACAGCGTCCTCTCCGCTAGGGACCGGCGGGAGCTACAGCGCGGTTTCTCCACAGTGTTGTGCCTTCCAGGGAGAGGCCTGCAATTTAGGCCTGCACGCACACAGGCCGGAGGAGTGCTAGCATTCTGAAACTGAGAGCTGGTGGGAGAGGTGTGGCTGCACGAATCCGTTTCTCTCGCCCAGTAACTTAGGGGACTCGTCTGCCAGGCTCTTTCGCACAGACACTCCAGGTGTTCCAACGCCCGGCAACAGTGAGGCTATGTACAACACGGTTTCCATACATTACTCTTAATTGTTTTGGTACGCGAGGAGTGAGACCTGCAAACCCAGGGGGCGGCCGCTGGGCTGGCTTCAGGAAACAAGTGGGGAGTTTTGTTCTCCCTTCTGCCCGGCCTCAGTCTCCCTCGCAAAATGGTTTTGGACTCGCTGGCTCTTCTCGCCCACATTCATACAGCAAAAGGTTTCCACCCTCAGGAAGGCCTAATCTGGCCGAAGTCGGGATTTTCTGCAGTGTGTTTCCCTCGACTTAGTTGGTTGTCTCTCGGCCTGCAAGCACACCGGGGCAAGTGTACTAGCCCCAGGAACAAGAGCTGAGCCGAGAGGCGTCTCCGCCACCGGCATTTCTTTCCCTCCGTTTTACATAAGGAAGCCGTTGGCCGGGCTCTCAAGCACAGCCCACAGCATACAGCGTGCTCTCCGTTAGGGACCGGCGGGAGCTAAAGCGCGGTTTCTCCACAGTGTTGGGCCTTTCAAGGAGGGCCCTGCACTTTAGGCCTGCACGCACACAGGCTGGAGGAGTGCTAGCGTTCTGACCCTGAGAGCTGTTGCGAGACGTGCGGATGCCCGAGTTCGTTTCTGTCGCCCAGTAAAGTAGGGGACTCCTCTCCCAGGCTCTCACGCACACACACTCCAAGTGTTTCCGCTCTCCGGAACAGTGAGGCTCTGTATAACACGGTCTCCTACCCTACTATATCCTTGCATTGGTACGCGAGCAGTGAGACTTGTATGTTGAAGGGGGCGGCCGCAGGCCTGACTTCAGGAAACAAGTGGGGAGTTTTGTTCTCCCTTCTGCCGCGGCCTCAGTCTCCCTCAGAAAATGGTTTTGGACTCGCTGGTTGTTCTGGCCCGCATTCATACAGCAAAAGGTTTCCACCCTCAGGAAGGCCTAATCTGCCCGAGGTCGGGAATTACGACAGTGTGTTTCCCTCGACTTATTTGGTTGGCTCTCGGCCTGCAAGCACACCGGGGCAAGGGTACTAGCCCCAGGAACAAAAGCTGAGCCGAGAGGCGTCTCCGGCTCCGGCCTTTCTTTCCCTCGGTTTTACATAGGAAAGCCGTTCGCCGGGCTCTCAAGCACAGCGCAAAGCATACAGCGTCCTCTCCGCTAGGAACCGGTGGCATCTAAAGCGCGGTTCCTGCAGAGTGTTGGGATTTTCAAGGAGGGGCCTGCAACTTACGCCTTCAAGCACACATGCCGGAGGACTGTTAGCATTCGGCCACTGAGAGGAGGTAGGAGAGGTGCGGCTGCCCGAGTTCGTTTCTCTCGCCTGGTAACGTAGGGGACTCTTCTCCCAAGCTCTCACGCACACACACTTCAAGTGTTTCCACTCTCCGGAACAGTGAGGCTATTACAACACGGTTCCCCTACATTCCTGTTTCTTTGTTTTGGTACGCGAGCAGTGAGACTTGCAAGCTCAAGGGGTCGGCCGCTGGGATGGCTTCAGGAAACAAGTGGGGCGTTGTGTTCTCCCTTCTGCCTCGGCCTCAGTCTCCCTCGGAAAATGGTTTTAGTCTCGCTGTCAATCCTTGCCCGCATTCATACAGCAAAAGGTTTCCACCCTCAGGAAGGCCTAATCTGGCCGAAGACGGGATTTTCTACAGTGTGTTTCACTCGACTTAGTTGCTTGGCTCTCGGCCTGGAAGCACACCGTGTCAAGGGTATGAGCCCCAGGAACAAGAGCTGAGACGAGAGTCGTCTCCGCCAACGGCCTTTCTTTACCTCGGTTTTACACAAGGTAGCCGTGCGCCAGGCTCTCAAGCACAGGGCACAGCATACAGCGTCCAATCCGATAAGGACCGGCGGGAGCTAAAGCGCGGTTTCTCCACAGTGTTGGGCCTTTCAAGGAGAGTCCTGAAACATAGGCCTGCACGCACTCATGTTGGAGGAGTGCTAGCATTCTGCCACTGAGAGCTGGTGGGAGAGGTGCGGATGCCCGAGTTCGTTTCTCTCGCCTCGTAACGTAGGGGACTCCTCTCCCAGGCTCTCACGCACACACACTCCAAGTGTTTCCACTCTCTGGAACAGTGAGGCTCTTTGCAACACGGTCCCCTACCTTACTGTTTCCTTGCGTTGGTACGCGAGCAGTGAGACTTGCATGCTCATGGGGGCAGCCGCTGGGCTGGCTTCAGGAAAGAAGTGGGGAATTGTGTTCTCCCTTTTGCCGCGGAATCCGTCTCCCTGGAAAATGGTTTTGGACTCCCTGGCAGCGCTCGCCCGCATTCACACAGCAAAAGGTTTCCACACTCAGGCAGGCCTAATCTGGCCGAAGTCGGGGTTTACTGCAGCGTGTTTCCATCGACTTAGTTGGTTGGCTCTCGGCCTGCAAGTACACCGGGGAAAGGGTACTAGCCCCAGGAACAAGAGCTGAGCCGAGAGGCATCTCCGCCACCGGCCTTTCTTTCCCTCAGTTTTTTTTTAATTTTCTTATTCTTATGTTAAACACCATATATTACATCATTAATTTTTGCTGCAGTGTTCCATGATTCATTGTTTCTTCATAACACCCAGTGCTCCATGCAGAACGTGCCCTCCTCAATACCCATCACCAGTCTAACACATCCCCCTACGCCCCTCCCCTCTAGAACCCTCAGTTTGTTTTTCAGAGTCCATCATCTGTCATGGTTCCTCTCTCCCTCTCACATACTCCCCTTCTCTTCCTTTCCTGTTACCTTCTTCTTTTTCTTTTTTCTTAAAATATGTTGCGTTATTTGTTTCAGAAGTACAGATCTGTGATTCAACACTCTTGCACAATTCACAGGGCTCACCGTAGCACATACCATCCCCAATGTCTATCACCAAGCCACCCCATCCCTCCCAACACCACCACTCCAGTAACACTAAGTTTGTTTCCTGAGATTAAGAATTCCTCATATCCGTGAGGTCATGCGATACATGTCTTTCCCTGATTGACATATTTCACTCAACATAACACCCTCCAGTTCCATCCACGTCGCTGCCAATGGCAAGATCTCATTCCTTTTGACGGCTGCATAATATTCCATTGTGTATATATACCACCACTTCTTTATCCATTCATCTGTCGATGGACATCTTGGCTCTTTCCACAGTTTGGCTATTGTGGACATTGCTGCTATAAACATTGGGGTACACGTACCCCTTCGGGTTCCTACATTTGTATCTTTGGGGTCAATACCCAGTAGTGTAATTGCTGGATCAAACGATAGCTCTAATTTCAACTGTTTGAGGAACCTCCATACTGTTTTCCAGAGTGGTTGCACCAGCTTGCATTCCCTCCAACAGTGTAGGAGGTTTCCCCTTTCTCCACATGCCCACCAACCTCTGTCGTTCCCTGACTTGTTAATTTTAGCCATTCTGACGGGTGTGATAAGGCATCTCATTGAGGTTTTGATTTGGATTTCCCTGATGCCGCGCGTTGTTGAGCACTTTTTCATGTGCCTGTTGGCCATTTGGATGTCTTCTTTGGAAAAATGTCTCCTCATGTCTTCTGCCCATTTCTTGATTGGATTATTTGATCTTTGGGTGTTGAGTTTGATAAGTTTTTTATAGATTTTGTATACTAGCCCTTTATCTGATATGTCATTTGTAAATATTTTCTCCCATTCTGTCGGTTGACTTTTGGGGTTGTGGACTGTTTCTTTTGCTGTGCAAAAGCTTTTTTTTTTATTTTTTAATGTTATGTTAATCACTATATGTTACATCATTAGTTTCTCGTGCAGTGTTTCATTATTCATTGATACTGGAATGGTTGGGGTGGGAGGGATGGGGTGGCTGGGTGATAGACACTGGGGAGGGTATGTGCTATGGTGAGCGCTGTGAATTGTGCAAGATTGTTGAATCACAGATCTGTACTTCTGAAACAAATAACGCAACATATTTTAAGAAAAATAAAAGAAGAAGATAACAGGAGAGGAAGAGAAGGGGAGTATTTCAGAGGGGGAGACGAACCATGAGAGATGATGGATTCTGAGAAACAAACTGAGGGTTCTAGAGGAGAGGGGGGTAGGGGGATGGGTTAGCCTGGTGATGGATATTGAGGAGGGCACTTTCTGCATGGAGCACTGGGTGTTATGAACAAACAATGAATCATGGAACACTGCACCAAAAACGAATGATGTAATATATCATTGTTATGTTATGATTAACATAACAATTAAGAAAAAAGCTTATGCACAGCAAGACAAACACTCCACATACCCAAAAGACAACCGACAGAATGGGAGAAAATATTGGCAAATGACATATCAGATAAAGGGCTAGTATTCCAAATCTATAAAGAACTTATCAAACTCAACACCCAAAGAACAAATAATCCAATCAAGAAATGGGCCGAAGAAATAAACAGACATTTTTCCAAAGAAGACATCCAAATGGCCAACAGGCACATGAAAAAGTGCTCAACAACGCTAGGCAACAGGGAAATCCAAAACAAACCTCAATGAGATACCACTTCACACCCGTCAGAATGGCTAAAATTAACAAGTCAGGGAACGACAGATGTTGGCGGGGATGTGGAGAAAGGGGAACCCTCCTCCACTGTTGGTGGGAATGCAAGCTGGTGAAACGACTCTGGAAAACAGTATGGAGGATCCTCAAACAGTTGAAATTAGTGCTACCGTTCGATACAGCAATTGACTACCGGGTATTTAACACAAAGATACAAATGTAGGGACCCGAAGGGGTACGTGTACCCCAATGTTTATAGCAGCAATGTCCACAATAGCCAAACTGTGGAAAGAGCCATGATGTCCATCGACAGATGAATGGATAAAGAAGAGGTGGTATATATACACAATGGAATATTAGGCAGCCGTCAAAATGAATGAGATCTTGCCATTTGCAACGACGTGGATGGAACTGGAGGGTGTTATGTTGAGTGAAATAAGTCAATCAGAGAAAGACACGTATCGCATGATCTCACTGATATGAGGAATTTTTAATCTCAGAAAACAAACTGTTTGAATGTAGTGGATGGAGGTGGGAGGGATAGGTTGGCTGGGTCATAGACATTGGGGAGGGTATGTGCCACGGTGCACGCTGTGAATTGTGCAACACTGTTGAATCACAGATCTGTACTTCTGAATCAAATAACGCAACATATTTTAAGAAAAAAGAAAAAGAATTAGATAACAGGAGATGAAGAGAGGGGGAGTATGTCAGACGGGGAGAAGAACCAGGAGAGATGATGGACTCTGAAAAACAAACTGAGGCTTCTAGAGGGGAGGGGGTTAGGGGGATCGGTTAGCCTGGTGATGGGTACTGAGGGGGGCACGTTCTGCATGCAGCTTTGGGTGTTATGAACAAACAATGAATCATGGAACACTGCACGAAAAACTAAGGATGTAATATATGGTACTTCACATAACAATAAAAAATTTAAAAAAAAGCTTTTGCAGAGCTAAAGAAACAGTCCACAAAACCAAAAGACACCCGACAGAATGGGAGAAAATATTTGCAAATGACATATCAGATAAAGGGCTAGTATCCAAAATCTATAACTAACTTATAAAACTCAACACCCAAAGAACATATAATCCAATGAAGAAAGGGGCCGAAGATATGAACAGACATTTTTCCAAAGAAGACATCCAAATGGCCAACAGGCACATGAAAAAGTGCTCAACATCGCTCGGCATCAGGGAAATCCAAATCAAAACCTCAATGAGATACCACCTCACACCCGTCAGAATGGCTAAAATTAACAAGTCAGGGAACGACAGATGTTGCCGGGAAGTGGAGAAAGGGGAACCCTCCTCCACTGTTGGTGGGAATGCAAGCTGGTGCAACCATTCTGGAAAACAGTATGGAGGATCCTCAAACAGTTGAAATTAGTGCTACCGTTCGATCCAGCAATTGACTACTGGGTATTTAACACAAAGATACAAATGTAGGGACCCGAAGGGGTACGTGTACCCCAAAGTCTATAGCAGCAATGTCCACAATAGCCAAACTGTGGAAAGAGCCAAGATGTCCATCGACAGATGAATGGATAAAGAAGAGGTGGTATATATACACAATGGAATATTATGCAGCCTTCAAAAGGAATGAGATGTTGCCATTTGCAAAGACGTGGATGGAACGGTAGGGTGTTATGTTGAGTGAAATAAGTCAATCAGAGAAAGACACGTATCAAATGACCTCACTGATATGAGTAATTCTTAATCTCAGGAAACAAACTGAGTGTTACTGGAGTGGTTGTGGGTGGGAGGGATGGGGTGGCTGGGTGATAGACAATGGGGACGGTATGTGCTATGGTGAGCGCTGTGCATTGTGCAAGACTGTTGAATCACAGATCTGTACTTCTGAAACAAATAACGCAACATATTTTAAGAAAAAGAAAAAGAAGATAACAGGAGAGGAAGAGAAGGGGAGTATGTCAGTGGGGGACACGAACCATGAGAGATAATGGACTCTGAAAAACAAAGGGAGGGTCTAGAGGTGAGGGCGGGAGGGGTTTGGGTTATCCTGGTGATGGGTATTGAGGAGGGAACGTTCTGCATGGAGCACTGGGTGTTATGAACAAACAATGAATCATGGAATACTGTAGGAAAAACTAATGATGTAATATACGGTGATTAACATAACAATAAAAAATTAAAAAAAAAGCTTTGGCACAGCTAAAGAAACAGTCCACAAAACCAAAAGACACCCGACAGAATGGGAGAAAATATTGACAAATGACATAGCAGATAAAGGGCTAGTATCCAAAATGTATAAAGAACTTTTCAAACTCAACACCCAAAGAACAAATAATCCAATCAAGAAATGGGCCGAAGACATGAACAGACATTTTTCCAAAGAAGACATCCATGGCCAACAGGCACAAGAAAAAGTGCTAAACATCGCTCGGCATCAGGGAAATCAATCAAAACCTCAATGAGATACCACCTCACACCCGTCAGAATGTCTAAAATTAACAAGTCAGTGAAGACAGATTTTGGCGGGGTTGTGGAGAAAGGGGAACCCTCCTACACTGTTGGTGGGAATGCAAGCTGGTGCAACCACTCTGGAAAACACTATGGAGGATCCTCAAACAGTTGAAATTAGTGCTACAATTCAATCCAGCAATTGACTACTGGGTATTTAACACAAGTTTGAAATGTAGGGACCCGAAGGGGTACGTGTACCGCAATGTTTATAGCAACAATGTCCACAATAGCCAAACTGTGGAAAGAGCCAAGATGTCCATCGACAGACGAATGGATAAAGATGTGGTGGTATATATACACAATGGAATATTATGCAGCCTTCAAAAGGAATGAGATGTTGCCATTTGCAAAGACGTGGATGGAACTGGAGGGTGTTATGTTGAGTGAAATAAGTCAATCAGGGAAAGACATGTATCGCATGACCTCACTGATATGAGGAATTCTTAATCTCAGGAAAAACACTGAGTGTTACTGGAGTGGTTGGGGGTAGGAGAGATGGGGTGGCTGGGTGATAGACATTGGGGAGAGTATGTGCTACGGTGAGCGCTATGAATTGTGCAAGACTGTTGAATCACAGATCTGTACTTCTGAAACAAATACAGCAACATATTTTAAGAAAAAGTAAAATAAGAATATAACAGGAGAGGAAGAGAAGGGGAGTATGTCAGAGGGGGAGACGAACCATGACAGATGATGGACTCTGAAAAACAAAGTGAGGGTTCTAGAGGGGAGGGCGGTAGGGGTTTGGGTTAGCCTGGAGATGGGTTTTGGGGAGGGCACGTTCTGCATGGAGCGCTCTGTGTTATGAACAAAAAATGAATCATGGAACACTGCACCAAAAACTAATGATGTAATATATGGTGATTAACATAACAATAAAAAAAGCTTTTGCACAGCAAAAGAAACAGTCCCCAAAACCAAAAGACAACCGACAGAATGGGAGAAAATATTTGCAAATGACATATCAGATAAAGGGCTAGTATCCAAAATCTATAACTACCATATAAAACTCAACACCCAAAGAACATATAATCCAATCAAGAAAGGGGCCGAAGATATGAACAGACATTTTTCCAAAGAAGACATCCAAATGGCCAACAGGCACATGAAAAAGTGTTCAACATCGCTCGGCATCAGGGAAATCCAAATCAAATCCTCAATGAGATACCACCTCACACCCGTCAAAATGGCTAAAATTAACAAGTCAGGGAACGACAGATGTTGGCGGGCATGTGGAGAAAGGGGAACCCTCCTCCACTGTTGGTGGGAAGGCAAGCTGGTGCAACCACTCTGGAAAACACTATGGAGGATCCTCAATCAGTTGAAATTAGAGCTACCGTTCGATCCAGCAATTCCACTACTGGGCATTTACCACAAAGATACAAATGTAGGAACCCGAACGGGTACGTGTACCCCAATGTTTATAGCAGCAATGTCCAAAATAGGTAAATTGTGGAATGAGCGAAGATGTCCATCGACAGATGAACGGATAAAGAAGAAGTGGTGTATATACACAATGGAATATTATGCAGCCATCAAAAGGAATGAGATCTTGCCATTTGCAACGACGCGGATGGAACTGGAGGGTGTTATGTTGAGTGAAATAAGTCAATCAGAGAAGGACACCTAACGCATGACCTCACTGATATGAGCAATTTTTAATCTCAGGAAAGAAACTGTTTGAATGGAGTGGT
This sequence comes from Eumetopias jubatus, assembly GCF_037043125.1. NCBI lineage: Eukaryota > Metazoa > Chordata > Mammalia > Carnivora > Otariidae > Eumetopias > Eumetopias jubatus. The sequence goes on from NW_028274868.1 coordinate 98,159, forward strand.
TGGGGCTGGGAGGGATGCGTTGGCTGGGTGATAGACATTGGGGAGGGTATGTGCCACGGTGAGCGCTGTGAATTGTGCAAGACTGTTGAATCACAGATCTGTACTTCTGAATCAAATAACGCAACATATTTTAAGAAAATAGAAAAAAAGAAGAAGATAACAGGAGATGAAGAGAGGGGGAGTATGTCAGACGGGGAGATGAACCATGAGAGATGATGGACTCTGAAAAACAAACTGAGGGTTCTAGAGGGGAGGGGGGTAGGGGGATCGGTTAGCCTGGTGATGGGTAGTGAGTAGGGCACATTCTGCATGGAGCAGTGGGTTTTATGAACAAACAATTAATCATGGAACAGTGCACCAAAAACTAATGATGTAATATATGGTGATTAACATAACAATAAAAAAATTCAAAATAAAAAGATTTTGCACAGCAAAAGAAACAGTCCACAAAACCAAAAGACAACCGAGAGAATGGGAGAAAATATGTGCAAATGACATATCAGATAAAGGGCTAGTATCCAAAATCGATCAAGAACTTATCAAACTCGACACCCAAAGAACACATAATCCAATGAAGAAATTGGCAGAAGACATGAACAGACAATTTTTCATAGAAGACATCCAAATGGCCAACAGGCACATGAAAAAGTGCTCAACATAGCTCGGTATCAGGGAAATCCAAATCAAAACTTCAATGAGATACCACCTCACACCCGTCAGAATCGCTAAAATTAACAAGTCAGGGAACGACAGATGTTGGCAGGGATGTGGAGAAAGGGGAACCCTCCTCCACTGTTGGTTGGAATGCAAGCTGGTGCAACTACTCAGGAAAACAGTATGGAGGATCGTCAAACAGTTGAAATTAGTGCTACCGTTCGATCCAGCAATTGACTCCTGGGTATTTAACACAAAGATACAAATCTAGGGACCCGAAGGGGTACGTGTACCCCAAAGTCTATAGCAGCAATGTCCACAATAGCCAAACTGTGGAAAGAGCCAAGATGTCCATGGACAGATGAACGGATAAAGAAGAAGTGGTATATATACACAATGGAATATTATGCAGCCGTCAAAAGGAATGAGATCTTGCCATTTGCAACGACGTGGATGGAACTGGAGGGTGTTATGTTGAGTGAAATAAGTCAATCAGAGAAAGACACCTATCGCATGACCTCACTGATATGAGGAATTTTTTATCTCAGGAAAGAAACTGTTTGAATGGAGTGGTTGGGGGTGGGATGGATGGGTTGGCTGGGTGATAGACATTGGGTAGGGTATGTGCCACGGTGAGCGCTGTGAATTGTGCAGGACTGTTGAATCACAGATCTGTACTTCTGAATCAAATAACGCAACAAATTTTAAGAAAATAGAAAAAGAAGTAGATAACAGGAGATGAAGAGAGGGGGAGTATGTCAGACGGGGAGACGAACCATGAGAGATGATGGACTCTGAAAAACAAACTGAGGGTTCTAGAGGGGAGGGGGGTAGGAGGATCGGTGAGCCTGGTGATGGGTATTGAGGAGGGCACGTTCTGCATGGAGCAGTGGGTGTTATGAACAAACAATTAATCATGGAACAGTGCACCAAAAACTAATGATGTAATATATGGTGATTCACATAACAATAAAAAATTTAAAAAAAAAAGATTTTGCACAGCAAAAGAAACAGTCCACAAAACCAAAAGACAACCGAGAGAATGGGAGAAACTATGTGCAAATGACATATCAGATAAAGGGCTAGTATCCAGAATCGATAAAGAACTTATCAAACTCAACACCCAAAGAACACATAATCTAATGAAGAAATTGGCAGAAGACATGAACAGATATTTTTTCAAAGAAGACATCCAAATGGCCAACAGGCCCATGAAAAAGTGCTCAACATAGCTCGGTATCAGGGAAATCCAAATCAAAACCTCAATGAGATACCACCTCACACCCGTCAGAATGGCTAAAATTAACAAGTCAGGGAACGACAGATGTTGGCGGGGATATGGAGAAACGGGAACCCTCCTGCACTGTTGGTGGGAATGCAAGCTGGTGCAACCACTCTGGAAAACAGTATGGAGGATCCTCAAAGAGTTGACTTTAGAACCAGCGTTCGATCCAGCAATTGACTACTGGGTATTCACCACAAAGATACAAATGTAGGGACCCGAAGGTGTACGTGTACCCCAAAGTTTATAGCAGCAATGTCCAAAATAGCCAAACTGTGGAAAGAGCCAAGATGTCCATTGACAGATGAATGGATAAAGAAGAAGTGGTATATATACACAATGGAATATTATGCAGCCATCACAAGGAATGAGATGTTGCCATTTCCAAAGACATGGATGGAACTGGAGGGTGTTATGTTGAGTCAAATAAGTCAATCAGAGAAAGACATGTATCGCATGACCTCACTGATATGAGGAATTCTTAATCTCAGGAAACAAACTGAGTGTTACTGGAGTGGTTGGGGGTGGGTGGGATGGGGTGGCTGGGTGATAGACTTTGGGGAGGGTATGTGCTACGGTGAGCACTGTGAATTGTGCAAGACTGTTGAATCACAGATCTGTACTTCTGAAACAAATACCGCAACATATTTTAAGAAAAGGAAAAGAAGAAGATAACAGGAGAGGAAGAGAAGGGGAGTATGTCAGAGGGGGAGACGAACCATGACAGTGGGCGGACTCTGAAAAACAAAGTGAGGGTTCTAGCGGGGAGGACGGTAGGGGTTTAGGTTAGCCTGGTGATGGATACGTATTGAGGAGGGCACGTCCTGCATGGAGCACTGGGTGTTATGAACAAACAATGAATCATGGAACACTGCACCAAAACTAATATTGTAATACATGGTTCTTAACATAACAATAAAAAATTTAAAAAAAAGCTTTTGCACAGCTAAAGAAACAGTCCACAAAACCAAAAGACACCCGATAGAAGGGGAGAAAATATTTGCAAATGACATATCAGATAAAGGGCTAGTATCCAAAATCTATAAATAAATTATAAAACTCAACACCCAAAGAACATATAGTCCAATCAAGAAATGGGCCAAAGACATGAACAGACATTTTTCCAAAGAAGACATCCAAATGGCCAACAGGCACATGAAAAAGTGCTCAACATCGCTCGGCATGAGGGAAATCCAAATCAAACCCTCAATGAGATACCACCTCACACCCGTCAGAATGGCTAAAATTAACAAGTCAGGGAACGACAGATGGCGGGGATGTGGAGAAAGGGGAAGCCTCCTACACTGTTGGTGGGAATGCAAGCTGCTGCAACCTCTCTGGAAAACAGTATCGAGGTTCCTCAAACAGTTGAAATTCGAGCTACTGTTCGAGCCAGCAATTGCACTACAGGGGATTTACCAGAACGTTACAAATGTAGGGACCGGAAGGGGTACGTGTACCCCAGTGTTTATAGCAGCAATGTCCACAATAGCCAAACTGTGGAAAGAGCCAAGATGTCCAGCGACAGATGAACGGATAAAGAAGACGTGGTATATATTCACAATGGAATATTATGCAGCCGTCAAAGGAATGAGATCTTCCCATTTGCAACGAGGTGGATGGAACTGGAGGGTGTTATGTTGAGTGAAATAAGTCAATCAGAGAAAGACACGTATCGCATGACGTCACTGATATGAGGAATTCTTAATCTCAGGAAACAAACTGTGTGTTACTGGAGTGGTTGGGGGTGGGAGAGATGGGGTGGCTGGGTGATAGACATTGGGGAGGGTATGTGCTACGGTGAACGCTCTGAATTGTGCAAGACTGTTGAATCACAGATCTGTACTTCTGAATCAAATAACGCAACATATTTTAAGAAGAAAGAAAAAGAAGAAGATAACAGGAGAGGAAGGGAAGGGGAGTATGTCAGAGGGGAGAAGAACCATGAGAGATGATGGACTCTGAAAAACAAACTGAGGATTCGATAGGGGAGGGTGGTAGGGGCATGGGTTAGCCTGGTGATGGGTATTGAGGAGGGCACGTTCTGCATGGAGCACTGGGTGTTATGAACAAACAATGAATCATGGAACACTGCAACAAAAACTAATGATGTAATATATGGTGATTAACATAACAATTAAAAAAATAAAAAAAAAAAACACTGAGGGAATGGAAGGCCGGTGTCGGATACGCCTCTCGGCTCAGCTCTTGTTCCTGTGGCTAGTACCCTTGCCCCGGTGTACTTGCAGGCCGAGAGCCAACCAACTCACTCGGTGGAAACACACTGCAGAAAACACCGATTTCGGCCAATTTGGCCTTCCTGAGGGGGGAATCCTTTTGCTCTGTGAATGCGGGCGAGCACTGCCAGCGAGTCCAAAACCATTTTCGAGGGAGCCTGAGGCTGCGGTACAAGGGAGAACACAACTCCCCACTTCTTTCCTGAAGCCAGCCCAGCGGCCGCCCCCTTGAGCATGCAAGTCTCACTGCTCGCGTACCAACGCAAGGAAACAGTAAGGTAAGGGACCGTGTTGTACAGAGCCTCACTGTTCCAGAGAGTGGAAACACTTGGAGTGTGTGTGCGTGAGAGCCCGGAAGACGAGTCCCCTACTTTACTGGGCGAGTGAAACGAACACGGGCAGCCGCACGTCTCCCACCAGCCCTCAGTGGTAGAATGCTAGCACTCCTTCGGCATGTGTGCGTGCAGGCCTAAGTTGCAGGCCCCTCCCTGGAAGGCACAACACTGTGGAGAAACCGCACTTTACCTCCCGCCGTTCCCTAGCGGAGAGGACGCTGTATGCTGTGCGCTGTGCCTGAGAGTCCGGCGAACGTCTTCCCTATGTAAAACCGAGGGAAAGAAAGGCCGGTGCCGGAGACGCCTCTGGGCTCAGCTCTTGTTCCTGAGGTAGTACCCTTGCCCCGGTGTGCTTGCAGCCCGAGAGCCAACCTCCTAAGTCCAGGGAACCACACTGTAGAAATTCCTTACTTCGGCCAGACTAGGCCTTCCTGAGGGTGGAAACCTTTTGCTGTGTGAATCCGGGCGAGCTCTGCCAGCAAGTCCAAAACGATTTTCCTAGGGAGTCTGAGGCCGCGGCAGAAGGGAGAACACAACTCCCCACTTGTTTCCTTAAGCCACCTAGGGCCGCCCCCTTGGGTATTCAAGTCTCACTGCTCGCGTACCAAAACAAGGAAACCGTACTGTGGGAGAACCGTGTTATAGATAGCCTCATCGTTGTGGGGAGTGGGAACACAGGCAGTGCCTGTGCGTAAGAGCCTGGCATACGAGTCCCCTAAGTTCCTGGGCGAGAGAAACGGATTCGTGCAGCCGCACCTCTCCCACAAGCTCTCAGGATCAGAATGCTAGCACTCCTCCGGCCTGTGTGCGTGCAGGCCTGCGTTGAAGGCCCCTCCCTGGAAGGCACAACACTGTGGAGAAACCGCGCTTTAGCTCACGGCGGTCCCTAGCGGAGAGGAAGCTGTATGCTGTGCGCTGTGCTTGAGAGTCCGGCGAACGGCTTCCCTATGTAAAATCGAGGGAAAGAAAGGCCGGTGCCGGAGACGCGTCTCGGCTCAGCTCTTGTCCTGGGGCTAGTACTGTTGCCCCTGTGTGCTTGCAGGCCGAGAGCCAATCTCCTAAGTCGTGGGAACCACACTGTAGGAATTCCTTACTTCGATAGGACTAGGCCTTCCTGAGGGTGGAAGCCTTTTGCTGTGTGAACGCGGGCGAGCACTGCCAGCGAGTCCAAAACCATTTTCCGAGCTAGACTGAGGCCGCGGCAGAAGGGAGAACACAACTCCCCACTTGTTTCCTAAAGTCAGGCCTGAGGCCGCCCCCTTGACCATGCAAGACTCACTGCTCGCGAAACAACGCACGGAAACAGTAGGGTAGGGTACCGGGTTGTACAGAGCCTCAGTGTTCCGGAGAGTGGAAACACTTGGAGTGTGTGTGCATGCGAGCCTGGGAGACGTGTCCACTACGTTATAGGGCGAGAGAAACGAACTCGGTAGCCGCACCTCTCCCACCAGCTCTCAGTGGCAGAATGGTGGCACTCCTGCCGCATGTTTGCCTCTAAGCCTAAGTTGAAGGACCCTACTTGAAAGGCCCAACCCTGTGGAGAAACCGCGCTTTAGCTCCCGCCGGTCCCTAGCGGCGAAAAAGTTGTATTTTGTGCGCTGTGCTTATGAGCCCGGCGAACGGCTTCCTTATAGAAAACCGAGGGAAAGGAAGGCCGGTGTCGGAGATGCCTCTCGGCTAAGCTCTTGTTCCTGCGTCTAGTAACGTTGCCCCGGTGTGCTTGCAGGCCGAGAGCCAAGCACCTAAGTCGAGGGAAACACACTGTAGAAAATCCATTCTTCGGCCAGATTAGGCCGTCCTGAGAGTCGAAACCTTTTGCTGTGTGAATGCGGGCGAGCACTGCCAGCGAGTCCAAAACCATTTTCTGAGGCAGACTGAGGCCACGGCAGAAGGGAGAACACAACTCCCCACTTGTTTCCTGAAGCCAGGCCTGCGGCCGCCCCCTTACCCATGCAAGTCTCACTGCTCGCGTACCAACGCAAGGAAACAGTGGGGTAGGAGACCGTGTTGTACAGAGCCTCACTGCTCCGGAGAGTGGAAACACTTGGAGTGTGTGTGCATGAGAGCTTGGGAGACGAGTCCCCTACGTTACTGGGCGAGAGAAACGAACTCGGGCAGCCGCACCTCTCCCACCAGCTCTCAGTGGCAGAATGCTAGCACTCCTCCTCCATGTGTGCCTGCAGGCCTAAGTTGAAGGCCCCTCCTTGAATGGCACAACACTGTGGAGAAACCTCGCTTTAACTCCCGCCGGTCCACAGTGTTGTGCCTTCCACAGAGAGGCCTGCAACTTAGGCCTGCACACACACAGGCCGGAGGAGTGCTAGCATTCTGATACTGAGATGGTGGGAGTGGTGTGGCTTCACGAAACCGTTTCTCTCGCCCAGTAACTTAGGGGACTCGTATGCCAGGCTCTTACGCACAGGCACTGCCTGTGTTCCCACTCCCCACAACAATGAGGCTATCTATAACACGGTTCTCCTCACTACTGTTTCTTTGTTTTGGTACGCGAGCAGTGAGACTTGAATACCCAAGGGGGCGGCCCTGGGCTGGCTTCAGGAAACAAGTGGGGAGTTCTGTTCTCCCTTCTGCCGCGGCCTCAGTCTCCCTCCGAAAATCGCTTTGGACTTGCTGGCAGTGCTCGCCCGCATTCACACAGCAAAAGGTTTCCACCCTCAGGAAGGCCTAGTCTGGCCGAAGTAAGGAATTTCTACAGTGTAGTTCCCTGGACTTAGGAGGTTGGCTCTCGGCCTGCAAGCACACCGGGGCAAGGGTACCACCACAGGAACAAAAGCTGAGCCGAGAGGCGTCTCCGGCACCGGCCTTTCTTTCCCTCGGTTTTACATAGGGAAGCCCTTTGCCGGACTCTCAGGCACAGCGCACAGCATACAGCGTCCTCTCCGCTAGACAACGGCCCGAGGTAAAGCGCGGTTTCTCCACAGTGTTGTGCCTTCCAGGGAGGGGCCTGCAACTTAGGCCTGCACTCACACAGGCCGGAGGAGTGCTAGCATTCTGCCACTGAGAGCTGGTGGGAGAGGTGCGGATGCCCGAGTTCGTTTCTTTCGCCCAGTAACGTAGGGGACTCGTCTCCCAGGCTCTGACGCACACACACTCCAAGTGTTTCCACTCACGGGAACAGTGAGGCTCTGTACAACACGGTCCCCTACCCTACTGTTTCCTTGCTTTGGTACGCGAGCAGTGAGAGTTGCATGGTAAAGGTGGCGGCCGCAGGCCTGGCTTCAGGAAACAAGTGGGGAGTTGTGTTCTCCCTCCTGCCGCGGGCTCAGTCTCCCTCGCTAAATGGTTTTGGAATCGCTGGCAGTATTCCCCCCCCCATTCACACAGCAAAAGCTTTAGACCCTCAGGAAGGCCTAATCTGGCCAAAGTCGGGAATTTCTACAGTGTGTTTTCCTCGACTAAGGTGGTTGGCTCTCGGCCTGCAAGCACACCGGGGCAACGTTACTAGACGCAGGAACAAGAGCTGAGCCGAGAGGCGTCTCCGGCACCGGCCTTTCTTTCCCTCGGTTTTACATAGAGAAGCCGTTCGCCTGGCTCTCAAGCACAGCGCACAGCATTCATCATTTTCTCCGCTGGGGACCGGCGGGAGTTAAAGCGCGGTTTCTCCACAGTGTTGTGCCTTTCAAGGAGGGGCCTTCAACTTAGGCCTGTAGGCACACATGGAGGAGGAGTGCTAGCATTCTGCCAGTGAGAGCTGGTGGGAGAGGTGCGGCTGCCCGAGTTCCTTTGTCTCGCCCAGTAACGTAGGGCACTCGTATACTAGGCTCTCACGCACACACACTCCAGGTGTTTCCACTCTCCGGAACAGTGAGGCTCTACAACAGGGTACCCTACCCTACTGTTTCCTTGCGTTGGTACACGAGCAGTGGGACTTGCATGCTCAAGGGGGCAGCCGCTGCCCTGGCTTCAGGAAACAAGCGGGGAGTTGTGTTCTCCCTTCTGCCGCGGCCTCAGTCTCCCTCGGAAAATGGTTTTGGACTCGCTGGCAGTGCTCGCCCGCATTCACACAGCAAAATGTTTCCACCCTCAGGAAGGCCTAGTCTAGCCGAAGTAAGGAATTTCTAGAGTGTGCTTCCCTCGACTTAAGTGGTTGGTTCTCGGCCTGCAAGCACCCCGGGGCAACGGTACTAACCCCAGGAACAAGAGCTGAGCCGAGAGGCGTCTCCGGCCCTGGCCTTTCTTTTCCTCGGTTTTACATAGGGAAGCCGTTCGCCGGACTCTCAAGCACAGCGCACAGCATACAGCGTCCTCTCCGCTAGGGCCCGGCGGGAGCTAAAGCGCGGTTTCTCCACAGTGTTGGGCCTTCCCAGGAGGGGCCTGCAACCTAGGCCTGCACGCACCCATGCCGGAGGAGTGCTAGCATTCTGCCACTGAGAGCTGGTGTGAGAGGTGCGGCTGCCCGAGTTCGTTTCTCTCACCCAATAACGTAGTGGACTCGTCTCCCAGGGTCTCACGCACACACATTCCAAGTGTTTCCACTCTCGGGAACAGTGAGGCTCTGTAAAACACGGTCCGCTAACCTACTGTTTCCTTGCGTTGGTACGCGAGCAGTGAGACTTGCATGCACAAGTGGGCAGCGGCAGGACTGACTTCAGGAAACAAGTGGGGAGTTGTGTTCTCCCTTCTGCCGCGGGCTCAGTCTCCCTCGGAAAATGGTTTTAGTCTCGCTGTCAGTCCTCGCCCGCATTCATACAGCAAAAGGTTTCCACCCTCAGGAAGGCCTAATCTGGCCGAAGACGGGATTTTCTACAGTGTGTTTCACTCGACTTAGTTGCTTGGCTCTCGGCCTGGAAGCACACCGTGGCAAGGGTACGAGCCCCAGGAACAAGAGCTGAGACGAGAGTCGTCTCCGCCAACGGCCTTTCTTTACCTCGGTTTTACACAAGGTAGCCGTGCGCCAGGCTCTCAAGCACAGCGCACAGCATACAGCGTCCTCTCCGATAAGGACCGGCGGGAGCTAAAGCGCGGTTTCTCCACAGTGTTGGGCCTTTCAAGGAGAGTCCTGAAACATAGGCCTGCACGCACACATGCTGGAGGAGTGCTAGCATTCTGCCACTGAGAGCTGGTGGGAGAGGTGCGGTTGCCCGAGTTCGTTTCTCTCGCCCAGTAACGTAGGGGACTCCTCTCTCAGGCTCTCATGCACACACACTCCAAGTGTTTCCACTCTCCGGAACAGTGAGGCTCTACAGCACGGTACCCTACCCTACTGTTTCCATGCGTTGGTACGCGAGCAGTGAGACTTCCATGCTCAAGGGGGCAGCCGCTGGCCTGGCTTCAGGAAACAAGTGGGGAGTTGTGTTCTCCCACTGCCGCGGCCTCAGTCTCCCTCGGAAAATGGTTTTGGACTTGCTGGCAGGGCTCGCCCGCATTCACACAGCAAAATGTTTCCACCCTCAGGAAAGCCTAGTCTAGCCGAAGTAAGGAATTTCTACAGTGTGCTTCCCTCGACCTGGAGGTTGGCTCTCGGCCTGCAAGCACCCCGGGGCAACGGTACTAGCCCCAGGAACAAGAGCTGAGCCGAGAGGCGTCTCCGGCCCCGGCCTTTCTTTTCCTCGGTTTTACATAAGGATGCCGTTCGCCGGGCTCTCAAGCACAGCGAACAGCATACAGCGTCCTCTCCACTAGGGACCGGCGGGAGCTAAAGCGCGGGTTCTCCACAGTGTTGTGCCTTCCCGGGAAGGGTCTCCAACTTAGGCCTGCACGCACACAGGCCGGAGGAGTGCTAGCATTCTGATACTGAGAGCTGGTGGGAGAGGTGCGGCTGCACGAATCCGTTTCTCTCGCCCAGTAACTTAGGGGACTCGTCTGCCAGGCTCTGACGCACAGGCACTCCAGGTGTTCCAACTACCCGCAGCAGTGAGGCTATGTACAACACGGTTCCCCTACATTACTGTTTCTTTGTTTTGGTAAGCGAGCATTGAGACTTGCAAGCCCAAGGGGGCGGCCGCTGGGCTGGCTACCGGAAACAAGTGGGGAGTTTTGTTCTCCCTTCTGCCCGGCCTCAGTCTCCCTCGCAAAATGGTTTTGGACTCGCTGGCTCTTCTCGCCCGCATCCATACAGCAAAGGGTTTCCACCCTCAGGAAGGCCTAATCTGCCCGAGGTCGGGAATTTCTACACTGTGTTTCCCTCGACTTATTTGGTTGGCTCTCGGCCTGCAAGCACACCGGGGCAAGGGTACCAGCCCAAGGAACAAGAGCTGAGCCGAGAGGCGTCTCCGCCACCGGCCTTTCTTTATCTCAGTTTTACATAAGGAAGCCGTTCGCCGGGCTCTCAAGCACAGCGCACAGCATACAGCGTCCTCTCCGCTACAGACCGGCGGGAGGTAAAGCGCGGTTTCTCCACAGTGTTGGGCCTTTCAAGGAGAGTCCTGAAACATAGGCCTGCACGCACTCATGTTGGAGGAGTGCTAGCATTCTGCCACTGAGAGCTGGTGGGAGAGGTGCGGATGCCCGAGTTCGTTTCTCTCGCCTAGTAACGTAGGGGCCTCCTCTACCAGGCTCTCACGCACACACACTCCAAATGTTTCCACTCTCCGGAACAGTGAGGCTCTACAACACGATACCCTACCCTACTGTTTCCTTGCGTTGGTACGCGAGCAGTGAGAGTTGTATGGTAAAGGGGGCGGCCGCAGGCCTGGCTTCAGGAAACAAGTAGGGAGTTGTGTTCTCCCTTCTGCCGCGGCCTCAGTCTCCCTCGGAAAATGGTTTTGGACTCGATGGCAGTGCTTGCCCGCATTCACACAGCCAAAGGTTTCCACCCTCAGGAAGGCCTAATTTGGCCGAAGTCGGGATTTTCTAGTGTGTTTCCCTCGACTCGGCTCTCGGCCTGCAAGCACACCGGGGCGAGGTTACTAGCCCCAGGAACAAGAGGTGAGCCGAGAGGCGTCTCCGCCACCGGACTTTCTTTCCCTCGGTTTTACTTAAGGAAGCCGTTCGCCGGGCTCTCAAGCACAGTGCACAGCATACAGCGACCTCTCCGCTACGGACCGGCGGGAGGTAAAGCGCGCTTTCTCCACAGTGTTGTGCCTTCCAGGGTGGGGCCTGCAACTTAGGCCTGCACGTACACAGGCCTGAGGAGTGCTAGCATTCTGATCCTTAGAGCTGGTGGGCGAGGTGCGGGTGCACGAATCCGTTTCTCTCGCCCAGGAACTTAGGGGACTCGTGTGCCAGGCTCTTACGCACAGGCACTCCAGGTGTTCCCACTCCCCGCAACAGTGAGGCTATCTACAACAGGGTTCCGCTACAGTGCTGTTACGTTGTTTTAGTGAGCGAGCAGTGAGACTTGCATTCCCAAGGGGGCGGCCGCTGGGCTGGCTTGAGGAAGCAAGTGGGGAGTTGTGTTCTCCCTTCTGCCGTGACCTCAGTCTCCCTCGGAAAATGGTTTTGGACTCGCTGGCAGTTCTCGCCCGGATACATACAACAAAAGGTTTTGACCCTCAGGAGGGCCTAATCTTGCCGAAGAAGGGATTTTCTACAGTGTGTTTCCCTCGACTGAGTTGGTTGGCTCTCGGCCTGCAAGCACACCGGGGCAAGGGTACTAGCCCCAGGAACAAGAGCTGAGGCGAGAGGCGTCTCCAGCACCGGCCTTTCTTTCCCTCGGTTTTACATAGGGAAGCCGTTCGCCGGGCTCTCAAGCACAGCGCCGAGCATACAGCCTCCTCTCTGCTAGGGACCAGGGGAGCTAAAGCGCGGTTTCTCCACAGTGTTGGGCCTTTCAAGGAGGGGCCCGCAACTTAGGCCTGCACGCACACATGCCGGCGGAATGCTAGCATTCTGCCACTGAGAGGTGGTGGGAGAGGTGCGGCTGCCCGAGTTCGTTTCTCTCACCCAGCAAAGTAGGGGACTCCTCTCCCAGGCTCTCACGCAGATACACTCCAAGTGTTTCCACTCTCGAGAACAGTGAGGCTCTGTACAACACGATCCCCTACCCTACTGTTTCTGTGCGTTGGTACCCGAGCAATGAGAGTTGCATGTGTAAGGGGGCGGCCGCAGGCCTGGATTCAGGAATCAAGTGGGGAGTTGTGTTCTCCCTTCTGCCGCGGCCTCAGTCTCCCTCGGAAAATGGTTTTGGACTCCCTGGCAGTGCTCGCCCGCATTCACACAGCAAAAGGTTTCCACCCTCAGGAAGGCCTAAACTGGCCGAAGTCGGGATTTTCTGCAGTGTGTTTCCCTCGACTGAGTTGGTTGGCTCTCGGCCCGCAAGCACACCGGGGCAAGAGTACTAGCCCCAGGAACAAGAGCTGAGCCGAGAGGCGTCTCCACCACCGGCATTTCTTTCCCTCCGTTTTACATAAGGAAGCCGTTGGCCGGGCTCTCAAGCACAGCGCACAGCATACAGCGTGCTCTCCGCTAGGGACCGGCGGGAGCTAAAGCGCGCTTTCTCCACAGTGTTGGGCCTTTCAAGGAGGGCCCTGCACCTTAGGCCTGAACGCACACAGGCCGGAGGAGTGCTAGCGTTCTGCCACTGAGAGCTGTTGCGAGACGTGCGGATGCCCGAGTTCATTTCTTTCGCCCAGTAAAATAGGGGACTCGTCTCCCAGGCTCTCACGCACACACACTCCAAGTGTTTCCACTCTCCGGAACAGTGAGGCTCTGTATAACACGGTCTCCTACCCTACTATATCCTTGCGTTGGTACGCGAGCAGTGAGACCTGTATGCTGAAGGGGGCGGCCGCAGGCCTGACTTCAGGAATCAAGTGGGGAGTTGTGTTCTCCCTTCTGCCGCGGCCTCAGTCTCCCTCGCTAAATGGTTTTGGACTCGCTGGCAGTGCTCGCCCGCATTCACACTGCAAAGGTTTCGACATTCAGGAAGGCCTAATCTGGCCGAAGTCGGGATTATCTACAGTGTGTTTCCCTCGACTAAGGAGGTTCGCTCTCGGCCTGCAAGCACACCGGGGCAAGGTTACTAGCCGCAGGAATAAGAGCTGAGCCGAGAGGCGTCTCCGGCACCGGCCTTTCTTTCCCTCGATTTTACATAAGGATGCCGTTCGCCGGGCTCTCAAGCACAGCGAACAGCATACAGCGTCCTCTCCGCTAGGGACCGGCGGGAGCTAAAGCGCGGGTTCTCCACAGTGTTGTGCCTTCCCGGGAAGGGCCTCCAACTTAGGCCTGCACGCACACAGGCCGGAGGAGTGCTAGCATTCTGATACTGAGAGCTGGTGGGAGAGGTGCGGGTGCACGAATCCGTTTCTCTCGCCCAGTAACTTAGGGCACTCGTCTGCCAGGCTCTGACGCACAGGCACTCCAGGTGTTCCAACTACCCGCAGCAGTGAGGCTATGTACAACACGGTTCCCCTACATTACTGTTTCTTTGTTTTGGTAAGCGAGCATTGAGACTTGCAAGCCCAAGGGGGCGGCCGCTGGGCTGGCTACCGGAAACAAGAGGGGAGTTGTGTTCTCCCTTCTGCCGCGGCCTCAGTCTCCCTCGGAAAATGGTTTTGGACTCGCTGGCTGTTCTGGCCCGCATTCATACAGCAAAAGGTTTCCACCCTCAGGAAGGCCTAATCTGCCCGAGGTCGGGAATTTCTACACTGTGTTTCCCTCGACTTATTTGGTTGGCTCTCGGCCTGCAAGCACACCGGGGCAAGGGTACTAGCCCCAGGAACAAAAGCTGAGCCGAGAGGCATCTCCGGCTCCGGCCTTTCTTTCCCTCGGTTTTACATAGGAAAGCCGTTCGCCGGGCTCTCAAGCACAGCGCAGAGCATACAGCGTCCTCTCCGCTAGGAAACGGTGGGATCTGAAGCGCGGTTCCTGCAGAGTGTTGGGACTTTCAAGGAGGGGCCTGCAACTTACGCCTTCACGCACACATGCCGGAGGACTGCCAGCATTCTGCCACTGAGAGGAGGTAGGAGAGTTGCGGCTGCCCGAGTTCGTTTCTCTCGCCCAGTAACGTAGGGGACTCTTCTCCCAAGCTCTCACGCACACACACTTCAAGTGTTTCCACTCTCCGGAACAGTGAGGCTATTACAACACGGTTCCCCTACATTCCTGTTTCTTTGTTTTGGTACACGAGCCGTGAGACTTGCAAGCCCAAGGGGGCGGCCGCTGGGATGGCTTCAGGAAACAAGTGGGGAGTTGTGTTCTCCCTTCTGCCGCGGCCTCAGTCTCCCTCGGAAAATGGTTTTAGTCTCGCTGTCAGTCCTCGCCCGCATTCATACAGCAAAAGGTTTCCACCCTCAGGAAGGCCTAATCTGGCCGAAGACGGGATTTTCTACAGTGTGTTTTCCCTCGACTTAGTTGCTTGGCTCTCGGCCTGGAAGCACACCGTGGCAAGGGTACGAGCCCCAGGAACAAGAGCTGAGACGAGAGGCGTCTCCGCCAACGGCCTTTCTTTACCTCGGTTTTATATAAGGAAGCCGAGCGCCAGGCTCTCAAGCACAGGGCACAGCATACAGCGTCCTCTCCGATAAGGACCGGCGGGAGCTAAAGCGCGGTTTCTCCACAGTGTTGTGCCTTCCAGGGACGGGCCTGCAACTTAAGCCTGCACGCACACAGGCCAGAGGAGTGCTAGCATTCTGCCACTGAGAGCTGGTGCGGGAGGAGCGGATGCCGGAATTCGTTTCTCTAGCCCAGTAACGTAGGGAACTCGTCTCCCAGGCTCTCACGCACACACACTCCAAGTGTTTCCACTCTCCGGAACAGTGAGGCTCGGTACAACACGGTCCCCTACCTTACTGTTTCCTTGTGTTAGTACGTGAGTGAGACTTGTAGGGTTAAGGGGCGGCCGCAGGCCTGGCTTCAGGAAACAAGTGGGGAATTGTGTTCTCCCATCTGCCGCGGCCTCAGTCTCCCTCGGAAAATGGTTTTAGACTCGCTGGCAGTGCTCGTCCGCATTCACAGAGCAAAAGGTTTCGACCCTCAGGAAGGCCTAAACGGCCGAAGTCGGGGTTTTCTACAGGGTGTTTCCCTCGACTTAGGTGGTTGGTTCTCGGCCTGCAAGCACACTGGGGCAAGGTACTAGCCCCAGGAACAAGAGCTGAGCCAAGAGGGGTCTCCGCCACCGGCCTTTCTTTCCCTCGGTTTTACATAAGGAAGCCTTTCGCCGGGCTCTCAAGCACAGCGCACAGAATACAGCGTCCTCTCCGCTAGGGACAGGCGGGAGCTAAAGCGCGGTTTCTCCACACTGTTGTGCCTTCTAGGGACGGGTCTGCAACTTAAGCCTGCACGCACACAGGCCGGAGGACTGCTAGCATTCTGCCACTGAGAGCTGGTGCGAGAGGAGAGGTTGCCCGAGTTCGTTTCTCTAGCCCAGTAACGTAGGGAACTCGTCTCCCAGGCTCTCACGCACACACACTCCAAGTGTTTCCACTCTCCGGAACAGTGAGGCTCGGTACAACACGGTCCCCTTCCTTACTGTTTCCTTGTGTTAGTACGTGAGTGAGACTTGTAGGGTTAAGGGGCGGCCGCAGGCCTGGCTTCAGGAAACAAGTGGGGAGTTGTGTTCTCCCATCTGCCGCGGCCTCAGTCTCCCTCCGAAAATGGTTTTAGACTCGCTGGCAGTACTCGCCCGCATTCACACAGCAAAAGGTTTCGACCCTCAGGAAGGCCTAAACGGCCGAAGTCGGGATTTTCTACAGTGTGTTTCCCTCGACTTAGGTGGTTGGTTCTCGGCCTGCAAGCACACCGGGGCAAGGTACTAGCCCAGGAACAAGAGCTGAGCCAAGAGGGGTCTCCGCCACCGGCCTTTCTTTCCCTCGGTTTTACATAAGGAAGCCTTTCGCCGGGCTCTCAAGCACAGCGCACAGAATACAGCGTCCTCTCTGCTAGGGACAGGCGGGAGCTAAAGCGCGGTTTCTCCACAGTGTTGGGCCTTTCAAGGAGGGGCCTGCAACTTAGGCCTGCACGCACACATGCTGAAGGAGTGCTAGCATTCTACCACTGGGAGCTGGTGGGAGACGTGCGGCTGCCCGAGTTCGTTTCTCTCGCCGAGTAAAGTAGGGAACTCTTCTCCCAGACTCTCACGCACACACACTTCAAGTGTTTCCACTCTCCGGAACCGTGAGGCTCTGTGCAACATGGTCCCCTACCCTACTGTTTCCTTGCGTTGGTACGGGAGCAGTGAGACTTGCATGCTCAAGGGGGTGGCCGCAGGCCTGGCTTCAGGAAACAAGTGGGGAGTTGTGTTCTCCCTCTGCCGCGACCTCAGTGTCCCTCGGAAAATGGTTTTGGACTCGCTGGCTGTTCTCGCCCGCATTCATACAGAAAAGGTTTCCACCCTCAGGAAGGCCTAATCTGGCCGAACACGGGATTTTCTACAGTGTGTTTCCCTCGACTTAGTTGCTTGGCTCTCGGCCTGCGAGCACACCGTGGCAAGGGTACCAGCCCAAGGAACAAGAGCTGAGCCGAGAGGCGTCTCCGCCACCGGCCTTTCTTTATCTCAGTTTTACATAAGGAAGCCGTTCGGCGGGCTCTCAAGCACAGCGCACAGCATACAGCGTCCTCTCCGCTACGGACCGGCGGGAGGTAAAGCGCGGTTTCTCCACAGTGTTGGGCCTTTCAAGGAGAGTCCTGAAACATAGGCCTGCACGCACTCATGTTGGAGGAGTGCTAGCATTCTGCCACTGAGAGCTGGTGGGAGAGGTGCGGATGCCCGAGTTCGTTTCTCTCGCCTCGTAACGTAGGGGACTCCTCTCCCAGGCTGTCACGCACACACACTCCAAGTGTTTCCACTCTCTGGAACAGTGAGGCTCTTTACAACACGGTCCCCTACCTTACTGTTTCCTTGCGTTGGTACGCGAGCAGTGAGACTTGCATGCTCATGGGGGCGGCCGCTGGGCTGGCTTTAGGAAAGAAGTGGGGAATTGTGTTCTCCCTTCTGCCGCGGAATCCGTCTCCCTGGAAAATGGTTTTGGACTCGCTGGCAGCGCTCGCCCGCATTCACACAGCAAAAGGTTTCCACACTCAGGAAGGCCTAATCTGGCCGAAGTCGGGGTTTTCTGCAGCGTGTTTCCATCGACTTAGTTGGTTGGCTCTCGGCCTGCAAGTACCCAGGGGAAAGGGTACTAGCCCCAGGAACAAGAGCTGAGCCGAGAGGCATCTCCGCCACCGGCCTTTCTTTCCCTCAGTTTTTTTTTAATTTTCTTATTCTTATGTTAAACACCATATATTACATCATTAATTTTTGCTGCAGTGTTCCATGATTCATTGTTTCTTCATAACACCCAGTGCTCCATGCAGAACGTGCCCTCCTCAATACCCATCACCAGGCTAACACATCCCCCTACGCCCCTCCCCTCTAGAACCCTCAGTTTGTTTTTCAGAGTCCATCATCTGTCATGGTTCCTCTCTCCCTCTCACATACTCCCCTTCTCTTCCTTTCCTGTTACCTTCTTCTTTCTCTTTTTTCTTAAAATATGTTGCGTTATTTGTTTCAGAAGTACAAATCTGTGATTCAACACTCGCACAATTCACAGGGCTCACCGTAGCACATACCCTCCCCAATGTCTATCACGAAGCCACCCCATCCCTCCCAACCCCAACCACTCCAGTAACACTCAGTTTGTTTCCTGAGATTAAGAATTCCTCATATCCGTGAAGTCATGCGATACATGTCTTTCTCTGATTGACATATTTCACTCAACATAACACCCTCCAGTTCCATCCACGTCGCTGCCAATGGCAAGATCTCATTCCTTTTGACGGCTGCATAATATTCCATTGTGTATATATACCACCACTTCTTTATCCATTCATCTGTCGATGGACATCTTGGCTCTTTCCACAGTTTGGCTATTGTGGACATTGCTGCTATAAACATTGGGGTACACGTACCCCTTCGGGTCCCTACATTTGTATATTTGGGGTAAATACCCAGTAGTGCAATTGCTGGATCAAACGATAGCTCTAATTTCAACTGTTTGAGGAACCTCCATACTGTTTTCCAGAGTGGTTGCACCAGCTTGCATTCCCTCCAACAGTGTAGGAGGTTTCCCCTTTCTCCACATGCCCGCCAACATCTGTCGTTCCCTGACTTGTTAATTTTAGCCATTCTGACGGGTGTGATATGGAATCTCATTGAGGTTTTGATTTGGATTTCCCTGATGCCGAGCGATGTTGAGCACTTTTTCATGTGCCTGTTGGCCATTTGGATGTCTTCTTTGGAAAAATGTCTCCTCATGTCTTCTGCCCATTTCTTGATTGGATTATTTGATCTTTGGGTGTTGAGTTTCATAAGTTCTTTATAGATTTTGTATACTAGCCCTTTATCTGATATGTCATTTGTAAATATTTTCTCCCATGCTGTCGGTTGTCTTTTGGGGTTGTGGACTGTTTCTTTTGCTGTGCAAAAGCTTTTTTTTTATTTTTTAATGTTATGTTAATCACTACATATTACATCATTAGTTTCTCGTGCAGTGTTCCATTATTCATTGATAATGGAATGGTTGGGATGGGAGGGATGGGGTGGCTGTGTGATAGACATTGGGGAGGGTATGTGCTATGGTGACCGCTGTGAATTGTGCAAGATTGTTGAATCACAGATCTGTACTTCTGAAACAAATAACGCAACATATTTTAAGAAAAATAAAAGAAGAAGATAACAGGAGAGGAAGAGAAGGGGAGTATGTCAGAGGGGGAGACGAACCATGAGAGATTATGGATTCTGAGAACCAAACTGAGGGTTCTAGAGGAGAGGGGGTTAGGGGGATGGGTTAGCCTGGTGATGGATATTGAGGAGGGCACTTTCTGCATGGAGCACTGGGTGTTATGAACAAAAAATGAATCATGGAAGACTGCACCAAAAAAGAATGATGTAATATATCATTGTTATGTTATGATTAACACAACAATTAAGAAAAAAGCTTATGCACAGGAAGACAAACACTCCACATACCCAAAAGACAACCGAGAGAATGGGAGAAAATATTGGCAAATGACATATCAGATAAAGGGCTAGTATCCCAAATCTATAAAGAACTTATCAAACTCAGCACCCAAAGAACAAATAATCCAATCAAGAAATGGGCCGAAGAAATGAACAGACATTTTTCCAAAGAAGACATCCAAATGGCCAACAGGCACATGAAAAAGTGCTCAACAACGCTCGGCATCAGGGAAATCCAAAACAAACCTCAATGAGATACCACTTCACACCCGTCAGAATGGCTAAAATTAACAAGTCAGGGAACGACAGATGTTGGCGGGGATGTGGAGAAAGGGGAACCCGCCTCCACTGTTGGTGGGAATGCAAGCTGGTGAAACGACTCTGGAAAACAGTATGGAGGATCCTCAAACACTTGAAATTAGTGCTACCGTTCGATACAGCAATTGACTACTGGGTACTTAACACAAAGATACAAATGTAGGGACCGGAAGGGGTACGTGTACCCCAAAGTTTATAGCAGCAAAGTCCACAATAGCCAAACTGTGGAAAGAGCCAAGATGTCCAACGACAGATGAATGGATAAAGAAGAGGTGGTATATATACACAATGGAATATTATGCAGCCTTCAAAAGGAATGAGATGTTGCCGTTTGCAAAGACGTGGATGGAACTGGAGGGTGTTATGTTGAGTGAAATAAGTTAATCAGAGAAAGACATGTATCGCATGACTCACTCATATGAGGAATTCTTAATCTCAGGAAACAAACTGAGTGTTACTGGAGTGGTTGGGGGTGGGAGGGATGGGGTGGCTGGGTGATAGACATTGGGGAGAGTATGTGCTATGGTGAGCGCTGTGAATTGTGCAAGGCTGTTGAATCACAGATCTGTACTTCTGAAACAAATAAAGCAACATATTTTAATAAAAAGGAAAAGAAGAAGATAACAGGAGAGAAAGAGAAGGGGAGTATGTCAGAGGGTAAGACGAACCATGAGAGATGATGGACTCTGAAAAACAAAGTGAGGGTTCTAGAGGGGAAGGGGTAGGGGTTTGAGTTAGCCTGGTGATGGGTATTGAGGAGGGCACGTCTCCATGGAGCACTGGGTGTTATGAACAAACAATGAATCATGGAACACTGCACGAAAAACTAATGATTTAATATATGGTGATTAACATAACAATAAAAAATTTAAAAAAATAGCTTTTGCACAGCTAAAGAAACAGTCCACAAAACCAAAAGACACGAGACAGAATGGGAGAAAATATTGGCAAATGACATAGCAGATAAAGGGCTAGTATCCAAAATCTATAAATAAATTATCAAACTCAACACCCAAAGAACATATAATCCAATCAAGAAATGGGCAGAAGACATGAACAGACATTTTTCCAAAGAAGACATCAAAATGGCCCACAGGCACATGAAAAAGTGCTCAACATCGCTCGGCATCAGGGATATCCAAATCAAAACCTCAATGAGATACCACCTTACACCCGTCAGAATGGCTAAAATTAACAATCAGGGAAGACAGATTTTGGCGGGGTTGTGGAGGAAGGAGAACCCTCCTCCACTGTTGGTGGGAATGGAAGCTGGTGCAACCACACTGGAAAACAATATGGAGGTTCCTCAAACAGTTAAAATTAGAGCTACCGTTCGATCCATCAACTTCACTACTGGGTATTTACCACAAAGATACAAATGTAGCGACCCGAAGGTGTACGTGTATCCCAAACTTTATAGCAGGAATATCCACAATAACCAAACTGTGGAAAGAGCCAAGATGTCCACCGACAGATGAATGGATAAAGAAGATGTGGTATATATCCACAATGGAATATTATGCAGCCGGCAAAAGGAATGAGATCTTACCATTTGCGATGACGTGGATGGAACTGAAGGGTGTTCTGTTGAGTGAAATAAGTCAATCAGAGAAAGAAACGTATTGCATGAGCTCACGGATATGAGGATTTTTTAATCTCAGGAAACATACTGAGTGACTGGAGAGGTTGGGGGTTGGAGGATTGGGGTGGCTGGGTGATAGACATTGGGGAGGGAATGTGCTACGGTGAGCGCTGTGAATTGTGCAAGACTGTTGAATCACAGATTTGTACTTCTGAAAGGAAAAACGCAACATATTTTAAGAAAAAGGAAAAGAAGAAGATAACAGGAGAGGAAGAGAAGGGGAGTATGTCAGAGGGGGAGACGAACCATGAGAGATGATGGACTCTGAAAAACAAAGTGAGGGCTCTAGAGGGGAGGGGGTAGGGGTTTGGGTTAGCCTGGTGATGGGTATTGAGGAGGGCACGTTCTGCATGGAGCACTGGGTGTTATGAACAAACAATGAATCATGGAACACTGCACCAAAAACTAATGATGTAATATATGGTGATTAACATAACAATAAAAAAAGCTTTTGCACAGCAAAACAAACAGTCCACAAAACGAAAAGGGAACCGACAGAATGGGAGAAAATATTTGCAAATGACATATCAGATAAAGGGCTAATATCCAAAATCTATAAAGAACTTATCAAACTCAACACCCAAAGAACAAATAATCCAATCAAGAAATGGGCCGAAGACATGAACAGACATTTTTCCAAAGAAGACATCCAAATGGCCAACAGGCACATGAAAAAGTGCTCAACATCGCTCGGCATCAGGGAAATCCAAATCAAAACCTCAATGAGATACCACCTCACACCCGTCAGAATGGCTAAAGTTAACAAGTCAGGGAACGACAGATTTTGGCGGGGATGTGGAGAAAGGGGAACCCTCCTCCACTGTTGGTGGGAATGCAAGCTGGTGCAACCACTCTGGAAAAGAGTATGGAGGATCCTCAAACAGTTGAAATTAGTGCTACCGTTCGATCCAGTAACTGACTACTGGGTATTTAACACAAAGATACAAATGTAGGGACCCGAAGGGGTACGTGTACACCAAAGTTTATAGCAGCAATGTCCACAATAGCCAAACTGTGGAAAGAGCCAAGATGTCCATCGACAGATGAATGGATAAAGAAGAGGTGGTATATATACACAATTGAATATTAAGCAGCCGTCAAAATGAATGAGATCTTGCCATTTGCAACGACGTGGATGGAACTGGAGGGTGTTATGTTGAGTGAAATAAGTCAATCAGAGAAAGACACGTATCGCATGACCTCACTGATATGAGGAATTTTTAATCTCAGAAAACAAACTGTTTGAATGGAGTGGTTGGAGGTGGGAGGGATGGGTTGGCTGGGTCATAGACATTGGGGAGGATATGTGCCACGGTGAGCGCTGTGAATTGTGCAACACTGTTGAATCACAGATCTGTACTTCTGAATCAAATAACGCAACATATTTTAAGAAAAAAGTATAAGAATTAGATAACAGGAGACGAAGAGAGGGGGAGTATGTCAGACGGGGAGAAGTACCATGAGAGATGATGGACTCTGAAAAACAAACTGAGGGTTCTAGAGGGGAGGGGGGTAGGGGGATCGGTTAGCCTGGTGATGGGTACTGAGTAGGGCACGTTCTGCATGCAGCATTGTGTGTTATGAACAAACAATGAATCATGGAACACTGCATGAAAAACTAATGATGTAATATATGGTACTTCACATAACAATAAAAAATTTAAAAAAAAGCTTTTGCAGAGCTAAAGAAACAGTCCACAAAACCAAAAGACACCCGACAGAATGGGAGAAAATATTTGCAAATGACATATCAGATAAAGGGCTAGTATCCAAAATCTATAACTAACTTATAAAACTCAACACCCAAAGAACATATAATCCAATCAAGAAAGGGGCCGAAGATATGAACAGACATTTTTCCAAAGAAGACATCCAAATGGCCAACAGGCACATGAAAAAGTGCTCAACATCGCTCGGCATCAGGGAAATCCAAATCAAAACTTCAATGAGATACCACCTCACACCCGTCAGAATGGCTAAAATTAACAAGTCAGGGAACGACAGATGTTGGCGGGGATGTGGAGAAAGGGGAACCCTCCTCCACTGTTGGTGGGAATGCAAGCTGGTGCAACCACTCTGGAAAACAGTATGGAGGATCCTCAAACAGTTGAAATTAGTGCTACCGTTCGATCCAGCAATTGACTACTGGGTATTTAACAGAAAGATACAAATGTAGGGACCCGAAGGGGTACGTGTACCCCAAAGTCTATAGCAGCAATGTCCACAATAGCCAAACTGTGGAAAGAGCCAAGATGTCCATCGACAGATGAATGGATAAAGAAGAGGTGGTATATATACACAATGGAATATTATGCAGCCTTCAAAAGGAATGAGATGTTGCCATTTGCAAAGACGTGGATGGAACGGTAGGGTGTTATGTTGAGTGAAATAAGTCAATCAGAGAAAGACACGTATTGCATCACCTCACTGATATGAGGAATTCTTAATCTCAGGAAACAAACTGAGTGTTACTGGAGTGGTTGTGGGTGGGAGGGATGGGGTGGTTGGGTGATAGACAATGGGGACGGTATGTGCTATGGTGAGCGCTGTGCATTGTGCAAGACTATTGAATCACAGATCTGTACTTCTGAAACAAATAACGCAACATATTTTAAGAAAAAGAAAAAGAAGATAACAGGAGAGGAAGAGAAGGGGAGTATGTCAGTGGGGGACACGAACCATGAGAGATAATGGACTCTGAAAAACAAAGGGAGGGTCTAGAGGGGAGGGCGGGAGGGGTTTGGTTTATCCTGGTGATGGGTATTGAGGAGGGCACGTTCTCCATGTAGCACTGGGTGTTATGAACAAACAATGAATCATGGAATACTGTAGGAAAAACTAATGATGTAATATATGGTGATTAACATAACAATAAAAAATTTAAAAAAAAGCTTTTGCACAGCTAAAGAAACAGTCCACAAAACCAAAAGACACCCGACAGAATGGGAGAAAATATTGACAAATGACATAGCAGATACAGGGCTAGTATCCAAAATGTATAAAGAACTTATCAAACTCAACACCCAAAGAACAAATAATCCAATCAAGAAATGGGCCGAAGACATGAACAGACATTTTTCCAAAGAAGACATCCATGGCCAACAGGCACAAGAAAAAGTGCTAAACATCGCTCGGCATCAGGGAAATCAATCAAAATCTCAATGAGATACCACCTCACACCCGTCAGAATGGCTAAAATTAACAAGTCAGTGAAGACAGATTTTGGCGGGGTTGTGGAGAAAGGGGAACCCTCCTACACTGTTGGTGGGAATGCAAGCTGGTGCAACCACTCTGGAAAACACTATGGAGGATCCTCAAACAGTTGAAATTAGTGCTACAATTCGATCCAGCAATTGACTACTGGGTATTTAACACAAGTTTGAAACGTAGGGACCCGAAGGGGTACGTGTACCGCAATGTTTATAGCAACAAAGTCCACAATAGCCAAACTGTGGAAAGAGCCAAGATGTCCATCGACAGACGAATGGATAAAGAAGTGGTGGTATATATACACAATGGAATGCTATGCAGCCTTCCAAAGGAATGAGATGTTGCCATTTGCAAAGACGTGGATGGAACTGGAGGGTGTTATGTTGAGTGAAATAAGTCAATCAGAGGAAGACATGTATCGCATGACCTCACTGATATGAGGAATTCTTAATCTCAGGAAAAACACTGAGTGTTACTGGAGTGGTTGGGGGTAGGAGGGATGGGGTGGCTGGGTGATAGATATTGGGGAGAGTATGTGCTACGGTGAGCGCTATGAATTGTGCAAGACTGTTGAATCACAGATCTGTACTTCTGAAACAAATAAAGCAACATATTTTAAGAAAAAGTAAAAGAAGAAGATAACAGGAGAGGAAGAGAAGGGGAGTATGTCAGAGGGGGAGACGAACCATGACAGATGATGGACTCTGAAAAACAAAGTGAGGGTTCTAGAGGGGAGGGCGGTAGGGGTTTGGGTTAGCCTGGAGATGGGTTTTGGGGAGGGCACGTTCTGCATGGAGCACTCGGTGTTATGAACAAACAATGAATCATGGAACACTGCACCAAAAACTAATGATGTAATATATGGTGATTAAGATAACAATAATAAAAGCTTTTGCACAGCAAAAGAAACAGTCCACAAAACCAAAAGACAACCGACAGAATGGGAGAAAATATTTGCAAATGACATATCAGATAAAGGGCTAGTCTCCAAAATCCATAAAGAACTTATCAAACTCAACACCCAAAGAACAAATAATCCAATCAAGAAATGGGCCGAAGACATGAAGAGACATTTTTCCAAAGAAGACCTCCAAATGGCCAATAGGCACATGAAAAAGTGCTCAACATCGCTCGGCATGAGGGAAATCCAAATCAAAACCTCAATGAGATACCACATCACACCCGTCAGAATGGCTAAAATTAACAAGTCAGGGAATGACAGATGTTGGCGGGAAGTGGAGAAAGGGGAACCCTCCTACACTGTTGGTGGGAAGGCAAGCTGGTGCAACCACTCTGGAAAACACTATGGAGGATCCTCAAACAGTTGAAATTAGAGCTACCATTCGATCCAGCAATTCCACTACTGGGTATTTACCACAAAGATACAAATGTAGGGACTCGAACGGGTATGTGTACCCCAATGTTTATAGCAGCAATGTCCAAAATAGGTAAATTGTGGAAAGAGCGAAGATGTCCATCGACAGATGAACGGATAAAGAAGAACTGGTGTATATACACAATGGAATATTATACAGCCGTCAAAAGGAATGAGATCTTGCCATTTGCAACGACGCGGATGGAACTGGAGGGTGTTATGTTGAGTGAAATAAGTCAATCAGAGAAAGACACCTATCGCATGACCTCACTGATATGAGGGATTTTTAATCTCAGGAAAGAAACTGTTTGAATGGAGTGGTTGGGGCTGGGAGGGATGGGGTGGCCGGGTGATGGACATTGGGGAGGTATGTGCCACGGTGAGCACTGTGAATTGTGCAAGACTGTTGAATCACAGATCTGTACTTCTGAATCAAATAACGCAACATATTTTAAGAAAATAGAAAAAAAGAAATAGATAACAGGAGAGGAAGAGAGGGGGAGTATGTCAGACGGGGAGACGAACCATGAGAGATGATGGACTCTGAAAAACAAACTGAGGGTTCTAGAGGGGAGGGGGGTATGGGGATCGGTTAGCCTGGTGATGGGTATTGAGGAGGGCACGTTCTGCATGGAGCAGTGGGTGTTATGAACAAACAATTAATCATGGAACAGTGCACCAAAAACTAATGATGTAATATATGGTGATTAACATAACAATAAAAAAATAAAAAAAAAAAGATTTTGCACAGCAAAAGAAACAGTCCACAAAACCAAAAGACAACCGACAGAATGGGAGAAAATATGTGGAGAAAGGGGAACCCTCCTACACTGTTGATGGAAATGCAAGCTGGTGCATTTCCAGAGTGGTTACTCTGGAAAACACTATGGAGGATCCTCAAACAGTTGAAATTAGCGCTACCGTTCGATCCAGCAATTGACTACTTGGTATTTAACACAAAGATACAAATGTAGGGTCCCGAAGGTGTACGTGTACCCCAAAGTTTATAGCAGCAATGTCCACAATAGCCAAACTGTGGAAAGAGCCAAGATGTCCATCGACAGATGAATGGATAAAGAAGAGGTGGTATATATACACAATGGAATATTATGCAGCCTTCTAAAGGAATGAGATGTTGCCATTTGCAAAGACGTGGACAGAACTCGAGGGTGTTATGTTGAGTGAAATAAGTCAATCAGAGAAAGACATGTATCGCATCACCTCACTGATATGAGGAATTCTTAATCTCAGGAAACAAACTGGGTTTTACTGGAGTGGTTGTGGGTTGGAGGGATGGGGTGGCCGGGTGATAGACATTGGGGAGGGTATGTGCTACGAACAAACAATGAATCATGGAACACTGCACCAAAAACTAATGATGTAATATATGGTGATTAACATAACAATAAAAAAAGCTTTTGCACAGCAAAAGAAACAGTCCACAAAACCAGAAGACAACCGACAGAATGGGAGAAAATATTTGCAAATGACATATCAGATAAAGGGCTAGTATCCAAAATCGATAAAGAACTTATCAAACTCCACACCCAAAGAACAAATAA
The DNA here is from genome assembly GCF_037043125.1 of Eumetopias jubatus. Taxonomy (NCBI): domain Eukaryota; kingdom Metazoa; phylum Chordata; class Mammalia; order Carnivora; family Otariidae; genus Eumetopias; species Eumetopias jubatus. Next base: position 125,610 of record NW_028274868.1, read on the forward strand.
TCCAATCAAGAAATGGGCCGAAGATATGAACAGACATTTTTCCAAAGAAGACCTCCAAATGGCCAACAGGCCCATGAAAAAGTGCTCAACATCGCTCGGCATCAGGGAAATCCGAATCAAAACCTCAATGAGATACCACCTCACACCCGTCAGAATGGCTAAAAGTAACAAGTCAGGGAACGACAGATGTTGGCGGGGATGTGGAGAAAGGGGAACCCTCCTACACTGTTGGTGGGAAGGCAAGCTTGTTTAAGCACTCTGGAAAACAGTATGGAGGTTCCTCAAAGAGTTGAAATTAGAGCTACCGTTCGATCCAGGAATTGACTACTGGGTATTTACCACAAAGATACAAATGTAGGGACCCGAACGGGTACGTGTACCCCAATGTTTATAGCAGCAATGTCCAAAATAGCCAAATTGTGGAAAGAGCCAAGATGTCCATCGACAGATGAACGGATAATGAAGAAGTGGTATACATACACAATGGAATATTATGCAGCCATCAAAAGGAATGAGATCTTGCCATTTGCAACGACGCGGATGGAACTGGAGGGTGTTATGTTGAGTGAAATAAGTCAATCAGAGAAAGACACCTATTGCATGACCTCACTGATATGAGGAATTTTTAATCTCAGGAAACAAACTGTTTGAATGGAGTGGTTGGGGGTGGGCGGGATGGGTTGGCTGGGTGATAGACATTGGGGAGGGTATGTGCCAAGGTGAGCGCTGTGTATTGTGCAAGACTGTTGAATCACAGATCTGTACTTCTGAATCAATTAACGCAACATATTTTAAGAAAATAGAAAAAGAAGTAGATAACAGCAGATGAAGAGAAGGGGAGTATGTCAGACGGGGAGACGAACCGTGAGAGATGATGGACTCTGAAAAACAAACTGAGGGTTCTAGAGGGGAGGGGGGTAGGGGGATCGGTTAGCCTGGTGATGGGTATTGAGGAGGGCACGTTCGGCATGGAGCAGTGTGTGTTATGAACAAACAATTAATCATGGAACAGTGCACCAAAAACTAATGATGTAATATATGGTGATTAACATAACAATAAAAAAATTAAAAAAAAAGATTTTGCACAGCAAAAGAAACAGTCCACAAAACCAAAAGACAACCGAGAGATTGGGAGAAAATATTTACAAATGACATGTCAGATAAAGGGCTGGTATCCAAAATCGATAAAGAACTTATCAACCTCAACACCCAAAGAACACATAATCCAATGATGAAATTAGCAGAAGACATGAACAGACATTTTTTCAAAGAAGACATCTAAATGGCCAACAGGCACATGAAAAAGTGCTCAACATCGCTCGGTATGAGGGAAATCCAAATCAAAACCTCAATGAGATACCACCTCACACCCGTCAGAATGGCTAAAATTAACAAGGCAGGGAACGACAGATGTTGGCGGGGATGTGGAGAAAGGGGAACCCTCCTCCACTGTTGGTGGGAAGGCAAGCTGGTGTAACCACTCTGGAAAACAGTATGGAGGTTCCTCAAACAGTTGAAATTAGAGGTACCGTTCGATCCAGCAATTGCACTAAAGGGTATTTAGAAAAAAGATACAAATGTAGGGACCCGACGGGGTACGTGTACCCCAAAATTTATAGCAGCAATGTCCACAATAGCCAAACTGTGGAAAGAGCCAAGATGTCCATCGAGAGATGAATGGATAAAGAAGAAGTGGCATATATACACAAGGGAATATTATGCAGCCGTCAAAAGGAATGAGATCTTGCCATTTGCAACGACGTGGATGGAACTGGAGGGTGTTATGTTGAGTGAAATGAGTCAATCAGAGAAAGACACGTATCGCATGACCTCACTGATATGAGGAATTCTTAATCTTAGGAAACAAACTGAGTGTTACTGAAGTGGTTGGGGGTGGGAGGGATGGGGTGGCTGGGTGATAGACAATGGGCAGTGTATGTGCTACGGTGAGCGCTGTGAATTGTGCACACTGTTGAATCACAGATCTGTACTTCTGAAACAAATAACCCAACATATTTTAAGAAAAAAGAAAAAGAAGAAGATAACAGTAGAGGAACTGAAGGGGAGTATCACATAGGGGGAGATGAACCATGAGAGATGATGCACTCTGAAAAAGAAAGTGAGGGTTCTAGAGGGGAGGGGGGTAGGGGTTTGGGTTTGCCTGGTGATGGGTATTGAGGAGGGAACGTTCTGCATGGAGCACTGGGTGTTATCAACAATTAATGAATCATGGAACACTGCACCAAAAACTAATGATGTAATATATGATAATTAACATAACAATAAAAAAAAGCTTTTGCACAGCAAAGGAAACCGTCCACAAAACCAAAAGGCAACCGACAAAATGGGAGAAAATATGTGCAAATGACATAACAGCTAAAGGGCTAGTAGCCAAAATCTATAAAGAACTTATCAAACTCAACACCCAAAGAACAAATAATCCAATCAAGAAATGGGCAGAAGACATGAACAGACATTTTACCAAAGAAGATATTCAAATCGCCAACAGGCATATGAAAAAGTGCTCAACATCGCTCGGCATCAGGGAAATCCAAATCAAAACCTCAATGAGATACCATATCACACCCGTCAGAATGGCTAAAATTAACAAGTCAGGGAACGACAGATGTTGGCGGGCATGTGGAGAAAGGGGAAACCTCCTAAACTGTTGGTGGGAATGCAAGCTGGTGCAACCACTCTGGAAAACAGTATGGAGGTTCCTCAAAGAGTTGAAATTAGAGCTACCGTTCGATCCAGCAATTGCACTACTGGGTATTTACCACAAATATACAAATGTAGGGACCCGAAGGGGTACGTGTACCCCAATGTTTATAGAAGCAATGTCCACAATAGCCAAACTGTGGAAAGAGCCATGATGTCCATCGACAGATGAATGGATAAAGAAGAGGTAGTATGTATACACAATGGAATATTATGCAGCCGTCAAAATGAATGAGATCTTGCCATTTGCAATGACGTGGATGGAACTGGAGGGTGTTATGTTGAGTGAAATAAGTCTATCAGAGAAAGACACGTATCGCATGACCTCACTGATATGAGGAATTTTTAATCTCAGGAAACAAACTGTTTGAATGGAGTGGTTGGGGGTGGGAGGGATGGGTTGGCTGGGTCATAGACATTGGGGAGGGTATGTGCCACGGTGAGCGCTGTGAATTGTGCAAGACTGTTGAATCACAGATCTGTACTTCAGAAACAAATAACGAAACATATTTTAAGAAAAAGGAAAAGAAGAAGATAACAGGAGAGGAAGAGAAGGGGCGTATGTCAGAGGGGGAGACGAACCATGACAGTTGATGGATTCTGAAAAACAAAGTGAGGGTTCTACCGGGGAGGACGGTAGGGGTTTGGGTTAGCCTGGTGATGGGTATTGAGGAGGGCACGTTCTGCATGGAGCACTGGGTGTTATGAACATACAATGAATCATGGAACACTGCACGAAAAACTAATGATGTAATATATGGTGCTTAATATAACAATAAAAATTTAAAAAAAAGCTTTTGCACAGCAAAGAAACAGTCCACAAAACCAAAAGACACCCGACAGAATGGGAGAAAATATTTGCAAATGACATATCAGATAAAGGGCTAGTATCCAAAATCTATAACTACCATATAAAACTCAACACCCAAAGAACATATAATCCAATCAAAAAAGGGGCCGAAGATATGAACAGACATTTTTCCAAAGAAGACATCCAAATGGCCAACAGGCACATGAAAAAGTGTTCAACATCGCTCGGCATCACGGAAATCCAAATCAAAACCTCAATGAGATACCACCTCACACCCGTCAAAATGGCTAAAATTAACAAGTCAGGGAACGACAGATGTTGGCGGGCATGTGGAGAAAGGGGAACCCTCCTCCACTGTTGGTGGGAAGGCAAGCTGGTGCAACCACTCTGGAAAACACTATGGAGGATCCTCAAACAGTTGAAATTAGAGCTACCGTTCGATCCAGCAATTCCACTACTGGGCATTTACCACAAAGATACAAATGTAGGGACCCGAACGGGTACGTGTACCCCAATGTTTATAGCAGCAATGTCCAAAATAGGTAAATTGTGGAAAGAGCGAAGATGTCCATCGACAGATGAACGGATAAAGAAGAAGTGGTGTATATACACAATGGAATATTATGCAGCCATCAAAAGGAATGAGATCTTGCCATTTGCAACGACGCGGATGGAACTGGAGGGTGTTATGTTGAGTGAAATAAGTCAATCAGAGAAGGACACCTATCGCATGACCTCACTGATATGAGGAATTTTTAATCTCAGGAAAGAAACTGTTTGAATGGAGTGGTTGGGGCTGGGAGGGATGCGTTGGCTGGGTGATAGACATTGGGGAGGGTATGTGCCACGGTGAGCGCTGTGAATTGTGCAAGACTGTTGAATCACAGATCTGTACTTCTGAATCAAATAACGCAACATATTTTAAGAAAATAGAAAAAAAGAAGTAGATAACAGGAGATGAAGAGAGGGGGAGTATGTCAGACGGGGAGACGAACCATGAGAGATGATGGACTCTGAAAAACAAACTGAGGGTTCTAGAGGGGAGGGGGGTAGGGGGATCGGTTAGCCTGGTGATGGGTAGTGAGGAGGGCACATTCTGCATGGAGCAGTGGGTTTTATGAACAATTAATCATGGAACAGTGCACCAAAAACTAATGATGTAATATATGGTGATTAACATAACAATAAAAAATTCAAAATAAAAAGATTTTGCACAGCAAAAGAAACAGTCCACAAAACCAAAAGACAACCGAGAGAATGGGAGGAAATATGTGCAAATGACATATCAGATAAAGGGCTAGTATCCAAAATCGATCAAGAACTTATCAAACTCGACACCCAAAGAACACATAATCCAATGAAGAAATTGGCAGAAGACATGAACAGACATTTTTTCAAAGAAGACATCCAAATGGCCAACAGGCACATGAAAAAGTGCTCAACATAGCTCGGTATCAGGGAAATCCAAATCAAAACTTCAATGAGATACCACCTCACACCCGTCAGAATCGCTAAAATTAACAAGTCAGGGAACGACAGATGTTGGCAGGGATGTGGAGAAAGGGGAACCCTCCTCCACTGTTGGTTGGAATGCAAGCTGGTGCAACTACTGAGGAAAACAGTATGGAGGATCCTCAAACAGTTGAAATTAGTGCTACCGTTCGATCCAGCAATTGACTACTGGGTATTTAACACAAAGATACAAATGTAGGGACCCGAAGTGGTACGTGTACCCCAAAGTCTATAGCAGCAATGTCCACAATAGCCAAACTGTGGAAAGAGCCAAGATGTCCATCGACAGATCAATGGATAAAGAAGAGGTGGTATATATACACAATGGAATATTATACAGCCTTGAAAAGGAATGAGATGTTGCCATTTGCAAAGACGTGGATGGAACGGTAGGGTGTTATGTTGAGTGAAATAAGTCAATCAGAGAAAGACACGTATCGCATGACCGCACTGATATGAGGAATTCTTAATCTCAGGAAACAAACTGAGTGTTACTGCAGTGGTTGTGGGTGGGAGGGATGGGGTGGCTGGGTGATAGACATTGGGGAGGGTATGTGCCACGGTGAGAGCTGTGAATTGTGCAAGACTGTTGAATCACAGATCTGTACTTCTGAAACAAATAACGCAAAATATTTTAAGAAAAAGAAAAAGAAGAAGATAACAGGAGAGGAAGAGAAGGGAAGTATGTCAGAGGGGGAGACGAACCATGACAGATGATGGACTCTGAAAAACAAAGGGAGGGTCTAGAGGGGAGGGCGGGAGGGGTTTGGGTTATCCTGGTGATGGGTATTGAGGAGGGCACGTTCTGCATGGAGCACTGGGTGTTATGAACAAACAATGAATCATGGAACATTGTACGAAAAATTAATGATGTAATATATGGTGATTAAGATAACAATAAAAAATTTAAAAAAAAGCTTTTGCACACCTAAAGAAACAGTCCACGAAACCAAAAGACACCCGACAGAAAGGGAGAAAATATTTACAAATGACATATCAGATAAAGGGCTAGTCTCCAAAATCCATAAAGAACTTATCAAACTCAATACCCAAAGAACATATAATCCAATCAAGAAATGGGCCGAAGACATGAACAGACATTTTTCCAAAGAAGACCTCCAAATGGCCAATAGGCACATGAAAAAGTGCTCAACATCGCTCGGCATGAGGGAAATCCAAATCAAAACCACAATGAGATACCACCTCACACCCGTCAGATTGGCTAAAATTAACAAGTCAGGGAACTACAGATGTTGGCGGGAAGTGGAGAAAGGGGAATCCTCCTACACTGCTGATGGGAAGGCAAGCTGGTGTAAGCACTCTGGAAAACAGTATGGAGGTTCCTCAAACAGTTGAAATTTGAGCTACCGTTCGATCCACCAATTGCACTAAAGGGTATTTACCACAAAGATACAAATGTAGGGACCCGAAGGGGTACGTGTACCCCAAAGTTTATAGCAGCAATGTCCACAATAGCCAAACTGTGGAAAGAGCCAAGATGTCCATCGACAGATGAATGGATAAAGAAGAACTGGTATATATACCCAAGGGAATATTATGCAGCCGTCAAAAGCAATGAGATCTTGCCATTTGCAACGATGTGGATGGAACTGGAGGGTGTTATGTTGAGTGAAATGAGTCAATCAGAGAAAGACACCTATCGCATGACCTCACTCATATGAGGAATTCTTAATCTTAGGAAACAAACTGAGTGTTACTGGAGTGGTTGGGGTTGGGACGGATGGTGTGGCTGGGGGATAGACATTGGGGAGGGCATGTGCTACGGTTAGCGCTGTGAATTGTGCACACTGTTGGATCCCAGATCTGTACTTCTGAAAAAAATAACGCAACATATTTTAAGAAAAAAGAAAAAGAAGAAGATAACAGGAGAGGAACTGAAGGGGAGTATCACAGAGGGGGAGACGAACCATGAGAGATGATGCACTCTGAAAAAGAAAGTGAGGGTTCTAGAGGGGAGCGGGGGTACCGGTTTGGTTTAGCCTGGTGATGGGCATTGAGGAGGGCACGTTCTGCATGGAGCACTGGGTGTTATGAACAAACAATGAATCATGGAACACTGCACCAAAACCTAATGATGTAATATATGGTGATTAACATAACAATAAAAAAGCTTTTGCACAGCAAAAGAAACAGTCCACAAAACCAAAAGAAAACCGAAAGAAGGGGAGAAAATATGTGCAAATGACATAACAGAAAAAGGGCTAGTATCCATAATCTATAAAGAACTTATCAAACTCAACACTCAAAGAACAAATAATCCAATCAAGAAATGGGCCAAAGACATGAACAGACATTTTTCCAAAGAAGACATCCAAATCGCCAACAGGCACATGAAAAAGTGCTCAACATCGCTCGGCATCAGGGAAATCCAAATCAAAACCTCAATGAGATACCACCTCACACCCGTCAGAATGGCTGAAATTAACAAGTCAGGGAACGACAGATGTTGGCGGGCATGTGGAGAAAGGGGAACCCTCTACACTGTTGGTGGGAATGCAAGCTGGGGCCACCACTCTGGAAAACAGTATGGAGGTTACTCAAACAGTTGAAATTAGAGCTACCATTCGATCCAGCAATTGCACTACTGGGTATTTACCACAAAGATACAAATGTAGGGACCCGAACGGGTACGTGTACCCCAACGTTTATAGCAGCAATGTCCACAATAGCCAAACTGTGGAAAGAGCCAAGATGTCCATGGACAGATGAACGGATAAAGAAGAAGTGGTATATATACACAATGGAATATTATGCAGCCGTCAAAAGGAATGAGATCTTGCCATTTGCAACGACGTGGATGGAACTGGAGGGTGTTATGTTGAGTGAAATAAGTCAATCAGAGAAAGACACCTATCGCATGACCTCACTGATATGAGGAATTTTTTATCTCAGGAAAGAAACTGTTTGAATGGAGTGGTTGGGGGTGGGATGGATGGGTTGGCTGGGTGATAGACATTGGGTAGGGTATGTGCCACGGTGAGCGCTGTGAATTGTGCAGGACTGTTGAATCACAGATCTGTACTTCTGAATCAAATAATGCAACAAATTTTAAGAAAATAGAAAAAGAAGTAGATAACAGGAGATGAAGAGAGGGGGAGTATGTCAGACGGGGAGACGAACCATGAGAGATGATGGACTCTGAAAAACAAACTGAGGGTTCTAGAGGGGAGGGGGGTAGGAGGATCGGTTAGCCTGGTGATGGGTATTGAGGAGGGCACGTTCTGCATGGAGCAGTGGGTGTTATGAACAAACAATTAATCATGGAACAGTGCACCAAAAATTAATGATGTAATATATGGTGATTCACATAACAATAAAAAATTTAAAAAAAAAAGATTTTGCACAGCAAAAGAAACAGTCCACAAAACCAAAAGACAACCGAGAGAATGGGAGAAACTATGTGCAAATGACATATCAGATAAAGGGCTAGTATCCAGAATCGATAAAGAACTTATCAAACTCAACACCCAAAGAACACATAATCTAATGAAGAAATTGGCAGAAGACATGAACAGATATTTTTTCAAAGAAGACATCCAAATGGCCAACAGGCCCATGAAAAAGTGCTCAACATAGCTCGGTATCAGGGAAATCCAAATCAAAACCTCAATGAGATACCACCTCACACCCGTCAGAATGGCTAAAATTAACAAGTCAGGGAACGACAGATGTTGGCGGGGATATGGAGAAACGGGAACCCTCCTGCACTGTTGGTGGGAATGCAAGCTGGTGCAACCACTCTGGAAAACAGTATGGAGGATCCTCAAAGAGTTGACTTTAGAACCAGCGTTCGATCCAGCAATTGACTACTGGGTATTCACCACAAAGATACAAATGTAGGGACCCGAAGGTGTACGTGTACCCCAAAGTTTATAGCAGCAATGTCCAAAATAGCCAAACTGTGGAAAGAGCCAAGATGTCCATTGACAGATGAATGGATAAAGAAGAAGTGGTATATATACACAATGGAATATTATGCAGCCATCACAAGGAATGAGATGTTGCCATTTCCAAAGACATGGATGGAACTGGAGGGTGTTATGTTGAGTCAAATAAGTCAATCAGAGAAAGACATGTATCGCATGACCTCACTGATATGAGGAATTCTTAATCTCAGGAAACAAACTGAGTGTTACTGGAGTGGTTGGGGGTGGGAGGGATGGGGTGGCTGGGTGATAGACTTTGGGGAGGGTATGTGCTACGGTGAGCGCTGTGAATGTGCAAGACTGTTGAATCACAGATCTGTACTTCTGAAACAAATAACGCAACATATTTTAAGAAAAGGAAAAGAAGAAGATAACAGGAGAGGAAGAGAAGGGGAGTATGTCAGAGGGGGAGACGAACCATGACAGTTGGCGGACTCTGAAAAACAAAGTGAGGGTTCTAGCGGGGAGGACGGTAGGGGTTTAGGTTAGCCTGGTGATGGATACGTATTGAGGAGGGCACGTCCTGCATGGAGCACTGGGTGTTATGAACAAACAATGAATCATGGAACACTGCACCAAAACTAATATTGTAATACATGGTGCTTAACATAACAATAAAAAATTTAAAAAAAAGCTTTTGCACAGCTAAAGAAACAGTCCACAAAACCAAAAGACACCCGATAGAAGGGGAGAAAATATTTGCAAATGACATATCAGATAAAGGGCTAGTATCCAAAATCTATAAATAAATTATAAAACTCAACACCCAAAGAACATATAATCCAATCAAGAAATGGGCCAAAGACATGAACAGACATTTTTCCAAAGAAGACATCCAAATGGCCAACAGGCACATGAAAAAGTGCTCAACATCGCTCGGCATGAGGGAAATCCAAATCAAACCCTCAATGAGATACCACCTCACACCCGTCAGAATGGCTAAAATTAACAAGTCAGGGAACGACAGATGGCGGGGATGTGGAGAAAGGGGAACCCTCCTCCACTGTTGGTGGGAATGCAAGCTGCTGCAACCTCTCTGGAAAACAGTATCGAGGTTCCTCAAACAGTTGAAATTCGAGCTACTGTTCGAGCCAGCAATTGCACTACAGGGGATTTACCAGATCGTTACAAATGTAGGGACCGGAAGGGGTACGTGTACCCCAGTGTTTATAGCAGCAATGTCCACAATAGCCAAACTGTGGAAAGAGCCAAGATGTCCAGCGACAGATGAACGGATAAAGAAGACGTGGTATATATTCACAATGGAATATTATGCAGCCGTCAAAGGAATGAGATCTTCCCATTTGCAACGACGTGGATGGAACTGGAGGGTGTTATATTGAGTGAAATAAGTCAATCAGAGAAAGACACGTATCGCATGACGTCACTGATATGAGGAATTCTTAATCTCAGGAAACAAACTGAGTGTTACTGGAGTGGTGGGGGTGGGAGAGATGGGGTGGCTGGGTGATAGACATTGGGGAGGGTATGTGCTACGGTGAGCGCTCTGAATTGTGCAAGACTGTTGAATCACAGATCTGTACTTCTGAATCAAATAACGCAACATATTTTAAGAAGAAAGAAAAAGAAGAAGATAACAGGAGAGGAAGGGAAGGGGAGTATGTCAGAGGGGAGAAGAACCATGAGAGATGATGGACTCTGAAAAACAAACTGAGGATTCGATAGGGGAGGGTGGTAGGGGCATGTGTTAGCCTGGTGATGGGTATTGAGGAGGGCACGTTCTGCATGGAGCACTGGGTGTTATGAACAAACAATGAATCATGGAACACTGCAACAAAAACTAATGATGTAATATATGGTGATTAACATAACAATTAAAAAAATAAAAAAAAAACACTGAGGGAATGGAAGGCCAGTGTCGGATACGCCTCTCGGCTCAGCTCTTGTTCCTGTGGCTAGTACCCTTGCCCCGGTGTACTTGCAGGCCGAGAGCCAACCAACTCACTCGGTGGAAACACACTGCAGAAAACACCGATTTCGGCCAATTTGGCCTTCCTGAGGGGGGAATCCTTTTGCTCTGTGAATGCGGGCGAGCACTGCCAGCGAGTCCAAAATCATTTTCGAGGGAGCCTGAGGCTGCGGTACAAGGGAGAACACAACTCCCCACTTCTTTCCTGAAGCCAGCCCAGCGGCCGCCCCCTTGAGCATGCAAGTCTCACTGCTCGCGTACCAACGCAAGGAAACAGTAAGGTAAGGGACCGTGTTGTACAGAGCCTCACTGTTCCAGAGAGTGGAAACACTTGGAGTGTGTGTGCGTGAGAGCCCGGAAGACGAGTCCCCTACTTTACTGGGCGAATGAAACGAACACGGGCAGCCGCACGTCTCCCACCAGCCCTCAGTGGTAGAATGGTAGCACTCCTTCGGCATGTGTGCGTGCAGGCCTAAGTTGCAGGCCCCTCCCTGGAAGGCACAACACTGTGGAGAAACCGCACTTTACCTCCCGCCGTTCCCTAGCGGAGAGGACGCTGTATGCTGTGCGCTGTGCCTGAGAGTCCGGCGAACGTCTTCCCTATGTAAAACCGAGGGAAAGAAAGGCCAGTGCCGGAGACGCCTCTGGGCTCAGCTCTTGTTCCTGAGGTAGTACCCTTGCCCCGGTGTGCTTGCAGCCCGAGAGCCAACCTCCTAAGTCCAGGGAACCACACTGTAGAAATTCCTTACTTCGGCCAGACTAGGCCTTCCTGAGGGTGGAAACATTTTGCTGTGTGAATCCGGGCGAGCTCTGCCAGCAAGTCCAAAACGATTTTCCGAGGGAGACTGAGGCCGCGGCAGAAGGGAGAACACAACTCCCCACTTGTTTCCTGAAGCCAGCCTAGGGCCGCCCCCTTGGGTATTCAAGTCTCACTGCTCGCGTAGCAAAACAAGGAAACCGTACTGTGGGAGAACCGTGTTATAGATAGCCTCATCGTTGTGGGGAGTGGGAACACAGGCAGTGCCTGTGCGTAAGAGCCTGCCATACGAGTCCCCTAAGTTCCTGGGCGAGAGAAACGGATTCGTGCAGCCGCACCTCTCCCACCAGCTCTCAGGATCAGAATGCTAGCACTCCTCCGGCCTGTGTGCGTGCAGGCCTGCGTTGAAGGCCCCTCCCTGGAAGGCACAACACTGTGGAGAAACCGCGCTTTAGCTCACGGCGGTCCCTAGCGGAGAGGAAGCTGTATGCTGTGCGCTGTGCTTGAGAGTCCGGCGAACGGCTTCCCTATGTAAAATCGAGGGAAAGAAAGGCCGGTGCCGGAGACGCGTCTCGGCTCAGCTCTTGTCCTGGGGCTAGTACTGTTGCCCCTGTGTGCTTGCAGGCCGAGAGCCAATCTCCTAAGTCGTGGGAACCACACTGTAGGAATTCCTTACTTCGATAGGACTAGGCCTTCCTGAGGGTGGAAGCCTTTTGCTGTGTGAACGCGGGCGAGCACTGCCAGCGAGTCCAAAACCATTTTCCGAGCTAGACTGAGGCCGCGGCAGAAGGGAGAACACAACTCCCCACTTGTTTCCTAAAGTCAGGCCTGAGGCCGCCCTCTTGACCATGCAAGACTCACTGCTCGCGAAACAACGCACGGAAACAGTAGGGTAGGGTACCGGGTTGTACAGAGCCTCAGTGTTCCGGAGAGTGGAAACACTTGGAGTGTGTGTGCATGCGAGCCTGGGAGACGTGTCCACTACGTTATAGGGCGAGAGAAACGAACTCGGTAGCCGCACCTCTCCCACCAGCTCTCAGTGGCAGAATGGTAGCACTCCTGCCGCATGTTTGCCTCTAAGCCTAAGTTGAAGGACCCTACTTGAAAGGCCCAACCCTGTGCAGAAACCGCGCTTTAGCTCCCGCCGGTCCCTAGCGGCGAAAAAGTTGTATTTTGTGCGCTGTGCTTATGAGCCCGGCGAACGGCTTCCTTATGGAAAACCGAGGGAAAGGAAGGCCGGTGTCGGAGACGCCTCTCGGCTCAGCTCTTGTTCCTGCGTCTAGTAACTTTGCCCCGGTGTGCTTGCAGGCGAGAGCCAAGCACCTAAGTCGAAGGAAACACACTGTAGAAAATCCCGTCTTCGGCCAGATTAGGCCGTCCTGAGAGTCGAAACCTTTTGCTGTGTGAATGCGGGCGAGCACTGCCAGCGAGTCCAAAACCATTTTCTGAGGCGGACTGAGGCCACGGCGGAAGGGAGAACACAACTCCCCACTTGTTTCCTGAAGCCAGGCCTGCGGCCGCCCCCTTACCCATGCAAGTCTCACTGCTCGCGTACCAACGCAAGGAAACAGTGGGGTAGGAGACCGTGTTGTACAGAGCCTCACTGCTCTGGAGAGTGGAAACACTTGGAGTGTGTGTGCATGAGAGCTTGGGAGACGAGTCCCCTACGTTACTGGGCGAGAGAAACGAACTCGGGCAGCCGCACCTCTCCCACCAGCTCTCAGTGGCAGAATGCTAGCACTCCTCCTCCATGTGTGCCTGCAGGCCTAAGTTGAAGGCCCCTCCTTGAATGGCACAACACTGTGGAGAAACCGCGCTTTAACTCCCGCCGGTCCACAGTGTTGTGCCTTCCACAGAGAGGCCTGCAACTTAGGCCTGCACACACACAGGCCGGAGGAGTGGTAGCATTCTGATACTGAGATGGTGGGAGTGGTGTGGCTTCACGAAACCGTTTCTCTCGCCCAGTAACTTAGGGGACTCGTATGCCAGGCTCTTACGCACAGGCACTGCCTGTGTTCCCACTCCCCACAACAATGAGGCTATCTATAACACGGTTCTCCTACACTACTGTTTCTTTGTTTTGGTACGCGAGCAGTGAGACTTGAATACCCAAGGGGGCGGCCCTGGGCTGGCTTCAGGAAACAAGTGGGGAGCTGTGTTCTCCCTTCTGCCGCGGCCTCAGTCTCCCTCCGAAAATCGCTTTGGACTAGCTGGCAGTGCTCGCCCGCATTCAAACAGCAAAAGGTTTCCACCCTCAGGAAGGCCTAGTCTGGCCGAAGTAAGGAATTTCTACAGTGTAGTTCCCTGGACTTAGGAGGTTGGCTCTCGGCCTGCAAGCACACCGGGGCAAGGGTACCACCACAGGAACAAAAGCTGAGCCGAGAGGCGTCTCCGGCACCGGCCTTTCTTTCCCTCGGTTTTACATAGGGAAGCCCTTTGCCGGACTCTCAGGCACAGCGCACAGCATACAGCGTCCTCTCCGCTAGACAACGGCGGGAGGTAAAGCGCGGTTTCTCCACAGTGTTGTGCCTTCCAGGGAGGGGCCTGCAACTTAGGCCTGCACTCACACAGGCCGGAGGAGTGCTAGCATTCTGCCACTGAGAGCTGGTGGGAGAGGTGCGGATGCCCGAGTTCGTTTCTTTCGCCCAGTAACGTAGGGGACTCGTCTCCCAGGCTCTGACGCACACACACTCCAAGTGTTTCCACTCACGGGAACAGTGAGGCTCTGTACAACACGGTCCCCTACCCTACTGTTTCCTTGCTTTGGTACGCGAGCAGTGAGAGTTGCATGGTAAAGGTGGCGGCCGCAGGCCTGGCTTCAGGAAACAAGTGGGGAGTTGTGTTCTCCCTCCTGCCGCGGGCTCAGTCTCCCTCGCTAAATGGTTTTGGAATCGCTGGCAGTATTCCCCCCCCCATTCACACAGCAAAAGGTTTAGACCCTCAGGAAGGCCTAATCTGGCCAAAGTCGGGAATTTCTACAGTGTGTTTTCCTCGACTAAGGTGGTTGGCTCTCGGCCTGCAAGCACACCGGGGCAACGTTACTAGACGCAGGAACAAGAGCTGAGCCGAGAGGCGTCTCCGGCACCGGCCTTTCTTTCCCTCGGTTTTACATAGAGAAGCCGTTCGCCTGGCTCTCAAGCACAGCGCACAGCATTCATCATTTTCTCCGCTAGGGACCGGCGGGAGTTAAAGCGCGGTTTCTCCACAGTGTTGTGCCTTTCAAGGAGGGGCCTTCAACTTAGGCCTGTAGGCACACATGGAGGAGGAGTGCTAGCATTCTGCCAGTGAGAGCTGGTGGGAGAGGTGCGGCTGCCCGAGTTCCTTTCTCTCGCCCAGTAACGTAGGGCACTCGTATACTAGGCTCTCACGCACACACACTCCAGGTGTTTCCACTCTCCGGAACAGTGAGGCTCTACAACAGGGTACCCTGCCCTACTGTTTCCTTGCGTTGGTACACGAGCAGTGGGACTTGCATGCTCAAGGGGGCAGCCGCTGCCCTGGCTTCAGGAAACAAGTGGGGAGTTGTGTTCTCCCTTCTGCCGCGGCCTCAGTCTCCCTCGGAAAATGGTTTTGGACTCGCTGGCAGTGCTCGCCCGCATTCACACAGCAAAATGTTTCCACCCTCAGGAAGGCCTAGTCTAGCCGAAGTAAGGAATTTCTAGAGTGTGCTTCCCTCGACTTAAGTGGTTGGTTCTCGGCCTGCAAGCACCCCGGGGCAACGGTACTAACCCCAGGAACAAGAGCTGAGCCGAGAGGCGTCTCCGGCCCTGGCCTTTCTTTTCCTCGGTTTTACATAGGGAAGCCGTTCGCCGGACTCTCAAGCACAGCGCACAGCATACAGCGTCCTCTCCGCTAGGGCCCGGCGGGAGCTAAAGCGCGGTTTCTCCACAGTGTTGGGCCTTCCCAGGAGGGGCCTGCAACCTAGGCCTGCACGCACCCATGCCGGAGGAGTGCTAGCATTCTGCCACTGAGAGCTGGTGTGAGAGGTGCGGCTGCCCGAGTTCGTTTCTCTCACCCAATAACGTAGTGGACTCGTCTCCCAGGGTCTCACGCACACACATTCCAAGTGTTTCCACTCTCGGGAACAGTGAGGCTCTGTAAAACACGGTCCGCTAACCTACTGTTTCCTTGCGTTGGTACGCGAGCAGTGAGACTTGCATGCACAAGTGGGCAGCGGCAGGACTGACTTCAGGAAACAAGTGGGGAGTTGTGTTCTCCCTTCTGCCGCGGGCTCAGTCTCCCTCGGAAAATGGTTTTAGTCTCGCTGTCAGTCCTCGCCCGCATTCATACAGCAAAAGGTTTCCACCCTCAGGAAGGCCTAATCTGGCCGAAGACGGGATTTTCTACAGTGTGTTTCACTCGACTTAGTTGCTTGGCTCTCGGCCTGGAAGCACACCGTGGCAAGGGTACGAGCCCCAGGAACAAGAGCTGAGACGAGAGTCGTCTCCGCCAACGGCCTTTCTTTACCTCGGTTTTACACAAGGTAGCCGTGCGCCAGGCTCTCAAGCACAGCGCACAGCATACAGCGTCCTCTCCGATAAGGACCGGCGGGAGCTAAAGCGCGGTTTCTCCACAGTGTTGGGCCTTTCAAGGAGAGTCCTGAAACATAGGCCTGCACGCACACATGCTGGAGGAGTGCTAGCATTCTGCCACTGAGAGCTGGTGGGAGAGGTGCGGTTGCCCGAGTTCGTTTCTCTCGCCCAGTAACGTAGGGGACTCCTCTCTCAGGCTCTCATGCACACACACTCCAAGTGTTTCCACTCTCCGGAACAGTGAGGCTCTACAGCACGGTACCCTACCCTACTGTTTCCATGCGTTGGTACGCGAGCAGTGAGACTTCCATGCTCAAGGGGGCAGCCGCTGGCCTGGCTTCAGGAAACAAGTGGGGAGTTGTGTTCTCCCACTGCCGCGGCCTCAGTCTCCCTCGGAAAATGGTTTTGGACTTGCTGGCAGGGCTCGCCCGCATTCACACAGCAAAATGTTTCCACCCTCAGGAAAGCCTAGTCTAGCCGAAGTAAGGAATTTCTACAGTGTGCTTCCCTCGACCTGGAGGTTGGCTCTCGGCCTGCAAGCACCCCGGGGCAACGGTACTAGCCCCAGGAACAAGAGCTGAGCCGAGAGGCGTCTCCGGCCCCGGCCTTTCTTTTCCTCGGTTTTACATAAGGATGCCGTTCGCCGGGCTCTCAAGCACAGCGAACAGCATACAGCGTCCTCTCCACTAGGGACCGGCGGGAGCTAAAGCGCGGGTTCTCCACAGTGTTGTGCCTTCCCGGGAAGGGTCTCCAACTTAGGCCTGCACGCACACAGGCCGGAGGAGTGCTAGCATTCTGATACTGAGAGCTGGTGGGAGAGGTGCGGCTGCACGAATCCGTTTCTCTCGCCCAGTAACTTAGGGGACTCGTCTGCCAGGCTCTGACGCACAGGCACTCCAGGTGTTCCAACTACCCGCAGCAGTGAGGCTATGTACAACACGGTTCCCCTACATTACTGTTTCTTTGTTTTGGTAAGCGAGCATTGAGACTTGCAAGCCCAAGGGGGCGGCCGCTGGGCTGGCTACCGGAAACAAGTGGGGAGTTTTGTTCTCCCTTCTGCCCGGCCTCAGTCTCCCTCGCAAAATGGTTTTGGACTCGCTGGCTCTTCTCGCCCGCATCCATACAGCAAAGGGTTTCCACCCTCAGGAAGGCCTAATCTGCCCGAGGTCGGGAATTTCTACACTGTGTTTCCCTCGACTTATTTGGTTGGCTCTCGGCCTGCAAGCACACCGGGGCAAGGGTACCAGCCCAAGGAACAAGAGCTGAGCCGAGAGGCGTCTCCGCCACCGGCCTTTCTTTATCTCAGTTTTACATAAGGAAGCCGTTCGCCGGGCTCTCAAGCACAGCGCACAGCATACAGCGTCCTCTCCGCTACAGACCGGCGGGAGGTAAAGCGCGGTTTCTCCACAGTGTTGGGCCTTTCAAGGAGAGTCCTGAAACATAGGCCTGCACGCACTCATGTTGGAGGAGTGCTAGCATTCTGCCACTGAGAGCTGGTGGGAGAGGTGCGGATGCCCGAGTTCGTTTCTCTCGCCTAGTAACGTAGGGGCCTCCTCTACCAGGCTCTCACGCACACACACTCCAAATGTTTCCACTCTCCGGAACAGTGAGGCTCTACAACACGATACCCTACCCTACTGTTTCCTTGCGTTGGTACGCGAGCAGTGAGAGTTGTATGGTAAAGGGGGCGGCCGCAGGCCTGGCTTCAGGAAACAAGTAGGGAGTTGTGTTCTCCCTTCTGCCGCGGCCTCAGTCTCCCTCGGAAAATGGTTTTGGACTCGATGGCAGTGCTTGCCCGCATTCACACAGCCAAAGGTTTCCACCCTCAGGAAGGCCTAATTTGGCCGAAGTCGGGATTTTCTAGTGTGTTTCCCTCGACTCGGCTCTCGGCCTGCAAGCACACCGGGGCGAGGTTACTAGCCCCAGGAACAAGAGGTGAGCCGAGAGGCGTCTCCGCCACCGGACTTTCTTTCCCTCGGTTTTACTTAAGGAAGCCGTTCGCCGGGCTCTCAAGCACAGTGCACAGCATACAGCGACCTCTCCGCTACGGACCGGCGGGAGGTAAAGCGCGCTTTCTCCACAGTGTTGTGCCTTCCAGGGTGGGGCCTGCAACTTAGGCCTGCACGTACACAGGCCTGAGGAGTGCTAGCATTCTGATCCTTAGAGCTGGTGGGCGAGGTGCGGGTGCACGAATCCGTTTCTCTCGCCCAGGAACTTAGGGGACTCGTGTGCCAGGCTCTTACGCACAGGCACTCCAGGTGTTCCCACTCCCCGCAACAGTGAGGCTATCTACAACAGGGTTCCGCTACAGTGCTGTTACGTTGTTTTAGTGAGCGAGCAGTGAGACTTGCATTCCCAAGGGGGCGGCCGCTGGGCTGGCTTGAGGAAGCAAGTGGGGAGTTGTGTTCTCCCTTCTGCCGTGACCTCAGTCTCCCTCGGAAAATGGTTTTGGACTCGCTGGCAGTTCTCGCCCGGATACATACAACAAAAGGTTTTGACCCTCAGGAGGGCCTAATCTTGCCGAAGAAGGGATTTTCTACAGTGTGTTTCCCTCGACTGAGTTGGTTGGCTCTCGGCCTGCAAGCACACCGGGGCAAGGGTACTAGCCCCAGGAACAAGAGCTGAGGCGAGAGGCGTCTCCAGCACCGGCCTTTCTTTCCCTCGGTTTTACATAGGGAAGCCGTTCGCCGGGCTCTCAAGCACAGCGCCGAGCATACAGCCTCCTCTCTGCTAGGGACCAGGGGAGCTAAAGCGCGGTTTCTCCACAGTGTTGGGCCTTTCAAGGAGGGGCCCGCAACTTAGGCCTGCACGCACACATGCCGGCGGAATGCTAGCATTCTGCCACTGAGAGGTGGTGGGAGAGGTGCGGCTGCCCGAGTTCGTTTCTCTCACCCAGCAAAGTAGGGGACTCCTCTCCCAGGCTCTCACGCAGATACACTCCAAGTGTTTCCACTCTCGAGAACAGTGAGGCTCTGTACAACACGATCCCCTACCCTACTGTTTCTGTGCGTTGGTACCCGAGCAATGAGAGTTGCATGTGTAAGGGGGCGGCCGCAGGCCTGGATTCAGGAATCAAGTGGGGAGTTGTGTTCTCCCTTCTGCCGCGGCCTCAGTCTCCCTCGGAAAATGGTTTTGGACTCCCTGGCAGTGCTCGCCCGCATTCACACAGCAAAAGGTTTCCACCCTCAGGAAGGCCTAAACTGGCCGAAGTCGGGATTTTCTGCAGTGTGTTTCCCTCGACTGAGTTGGTTGGCTCTCGGCCCGCAAGCACACCGGGGCAAGAGTACTAGCCCCAGGAACAAGAGCTGAGCCGAGAGGCGTCTCCACCACCGGCATTTCTTTCCCTCCGTTTTACATAAGGAAGCCGTTGGCCGGGCTCTCAAGCACAGCGCACAGCATACAGCGTGCTCTCCGCTAGGGACCGGCGGGAGCTAAAGCGCGCTTTCTCCACAGTGTTGGGCCTTTCAAGGAGGGCCCTGCACCTTAGGCCTGAACGCACACAGGCCGGAGGAGTGCTAGCGTTCTGCCACTGAGAGCTGTTGCGAGACGTGCGGATGCCCGAGTTCATTTCTTTCGCCCAGTAAAATAGGGGACTCGTCTCCCAGGCTCTCACGCACACACACTCCAAGTGTTTCCACTCTCCGGAACAGTGAGGCTCTGTATAACACGGTCTCCTACCCTACTATATCCTTGCGTTGGTACGCGAGCAGTGAGACCTGTATGCTGAAGGGGGCGGCCGCAGGCCTGACTTCAGGAATCAAGTGGGGAGTTGTGTTCTCCCTTCTGCCGCGGCCTCAGTCTCCCTCGCTAAATGGTTTTGGACTCGCTGGCAGTGCTCGCCCGCATTCACACTGCAAAGGTTTCGACATTCAGGAAGGCCTAATCTGGCCGAAGTCGGGATTATCTACAGTGTGTTTCCCTCGACTAAGGAGGTTCGCTCTCGGCCTGCAAGCACACCGGGGCAAGGTTACTAGCCGCAGGAATAAGAGCTGAGCCGAGAGGCGTCTCCGGCACCGGCCTTTCTTTCCCTCGATTTTACATAAGGATGCCGTTCGCCGGGCTCTCAAGCACAGCGAACAGCATACAGCGTCCTCTCCGCTAGGGACCGGCGGGAGCTAAAGCGCGGGTTCTCCACAGTGTTGTGCCTTCCCGGGAAGGGCCTCCAACTTAGGCCTGCACGCACACAGGCCGGAGGAGTGCTAGCATTCTGATACTGAGAGCTGGTGGGAGAGGTGCGGGTGCACGAATCCGTTTCTCTCGCCCAGTAACTTAGGGCACTCGTCTGCCAGGCTCTGACGCACAGGCACTCCAGGTGTTCCAACTACCCGCAGCAGTGAGGCTATGTACAACACGGTTCCCCTACATTACTGTTTCTTTGTTTTGGTAAGCGAGCATTGAGACTTGCAAGCCCAAGGGGGCGGCCGCTGGGCTGGCTACCGGAAACAAGAGGGGAGTTGTGTTCTCCCTTCTGCCGCGGCCTCAGTCTCCCTCGGAAAATGGTTTTGGACTCGCTGGCTGTTCTGGCCCGCATTCATACAGCAAAAGGTTTCCACCCTCAGGAAGGCCTAATCTGCCCGAGGTCGGGAATTTCTACACTGTGTTTCCCTCGACTTATTTGGTTGGCTCTCGGCCTGCAAGCACACCGGGGCAAGGGTACTAGCCCCAGGAACAAAAGCTGAGCCGAGAGGCATCTCCGGCTCCGGCCTTTCTTTCCCTCGGTTTTACATAGGAAAGCCGTTCGCCGGGCTCTCAAGCACAGCGCAGAGCATACAGCGTCCTCTCCGCTAGGAAACGGTGGGATCTGAAGCGCGGTTCCTGCAGAGTGTTGGGACTTTCAAGGAGGGGCCTGCAACTTACGCCTTCACGCACACATGCCGGAGGACTGCCAGCATTCTGCCACTGAGAGGAGGTAGGAGAGTTGCGGCTGCCCGAGTTCGTTTCTCTCGCCCAGTAACGTAGGGGACTCTTCTCCCAAGCTCTCACGCACACACACTTCAAGTGTTTCCACTCTCCGGAACAGTGAGGCTATTACAACACGGTTCCCCTACATTCCTGTTTCTTTGTTTTGGTACACGAGCCGTGAGACTTGCAAGCCCAAGGGGGCGGCCGCTGGGATGGCTTCAGGAAACAAGTGGGGAGTTGTGTTCTCCCTTCTGCCGCGGCCTCAGTCTCCCTCGGAAAATGGTTTTAGTCTCGCTGTCAGTCCTCGCCCGCATTCATACAGCAAAAGGTTTCCACCCTCAGGAAGGCCTAATCTGGCCGAAGACGGGATTTTCTACAGTGTGTTTTCCCTCGACTTAGTTGCTTGGCTCTCGGCCTGGAAGCACACCGTGGCAAGGGTACGAGCCCCAGGAACAAGAGCTGAGACGAGAGGCGTCTCCGCCAACGGCCTTTCTTTACCTCGGTTTTATATAAGGAAGCCGAGCGCCAGGCTCTCAAGCACAGGGCACAGCATACAGCGTCCTCTCCGATAAGGACCGGCGGGAGCTAAAGCGCGGTTTCTCCACAGTGTTGTGCCTTCCAGGGACGGGCCTGCAACTTAAGCCTGCACGCACACAGGCCAGAGGAGTGCTAGCATTCTGCCACTGAGAGCTGGTGCGGGAGGAGCGGATGCCGGAATTCGTTTCTCTAGCCCAGTAACGTAGGGAACTCGTCTCCCAGGCTCTCACGCACACACACTCCAAGTGTTTCCACTCTCCGGAACAGTGAGGCTCGGTACAACACGGTCCCCTACCTTACTGTTTCCTTGTGTTAGTACGTGAGTGAGACTTGTAGGGTTAAGGGGCGGCCGCAGGCCTGGCTTCAGGAAACAAGTGGGGAATTGTGTTCTCCCATCTGCCGCGGCCTCAGTCTCCCTCGGAAAATGGTTTTAGACTCGCTGGCAGTGCTCGTCCGCATTCACAGAGCAAAAGGTTTCGACCCTCAGGAAGGCCTAAACGGCCGAAGTCGGGGTTTTCTACAGGGTGTTTCCCTCGACTTAGGTGGTTGGTTCTCGGCCTGCAAGCACACTGGGGCAAGGTACTAGCCCCAGGAACAAGAGCTGAGCCAAGAGGGGTCTCCGCCACCGGCCTTTCTTTCCCTCGGTTTTACATAAGGAAGCCTTTCGCCGGGCTCTCAAGCACAGCGCACAGAATACAGCGTCCTCTCCGCTAGGGACAGGCGGGAGCTAAAGCGCGGTTTCTCCACACTGTTGTGCCTTCTAGGGACGGGTCTGCAACTTAAGCCTGCACGCACACAGGCCGGAGGACTGCTAGCATTCTGCCACTGAGAGCTGGTGCGAGAGGAGAGGTTGCCCGAGTTCGTTTCTCTAGCCCAGTAACGTAGGGAACTCGTCTCCCAGGCTCTCACGCACACACACTCCAAGTGTTTCCACTCTCCGGAACAGTGAGGCTCGGTACAACACGGTCCCCTTCCTTACTGTTTCCTTGTGTTAGTACGTGAGTGAGACTTGTAGGGTTAAGGGGCGGCCGCAGGCCTGGCTTCAGGAAACAAGTGGGGAGTTGTGTTCTCCCATCTGCCGCGGCCTCAGTCTCCCTCCGAAAATGGTTTTAGACTCGCTGGCAGTACTCGCCCGCATTCACACAGCAAAAGGTTTCGACCCTCAGGAAGGCCTAAACGGCCGAAGTCGGGATTTTCTACAGTGTGTTTCCCTCGACTTAGGTGGTTGGTTCTCGGCCTGCAAGCACACCGGGGCAAGGTACTAGCCCAGGAACAAGAGCTGAGCCAAGAGGGGTCTCCGCCACCGGCCTTTCTTTCCCTCGGTTTTACATAAGGAAGCCTTTCGCCGGGCTCTCAAGCACAGCGCACAGAATACAGCGTCCTCTCTGCTAGGGACAGGCGGGAGCTAAAGCGCGGTTTCTCCACAGTGTTGGGCCTTTCAAGGAGGGGCCTGCAACTTAGGCCTGCACGCACACATGCTGAAGGAGTGCTAGCATTCTACCACTGGGAGCTGGTGGGAGACGTGCGGCTGCCCGAGTTCGTTTCTCTCGCCGAGTAAAGTAGGGAACTCTTCTCCCAGACTCTCACGCACACACACTTCAAGTGTTTCCACTCTCCGGAACCGTGAGGCTCTGTGCAACATGGTCCCCTACCCTACTGTTTCCTTGCGTTGGTACGGGAGCAGTGAGACTTGCATGCTCAAGGGGGTGGCCGCAGGCCTGGCTTCAGGAAACAAGTGGGGAGTTGTGTTCTCCCTCTGCCGCGACCTCAGTGTCCCTCGGAAAATGGTTTTGGACTCGCTGGCTGTTCTCGCCCGCATTCATACAGAAAAGGTTTCCACCCTCAGGAAGGCCTAATCTGGCCGAACACGGGATTTTCTACAGTGTGTTTCCCTCGACTTAGTTGCTTGGCTCTCGGCCTGCGAGCACACCGTGGCAAGGGTACCAGCCCAAGGAACAAGAGCTGAGCCGAGAGGCGTCTCCGCCACCGGCCTTTCTTTATCTCAGTTTTACATAAGGAAGCCGTTCGGCGGGCTCTCAAGCACAGCGCACAGCATACAGCGTCCTCTCCGCTACGGACCGGCGGGAGGTAAAGCGCGGTTTCTCCACAGTGTTGGGCCTTTCAAGGAGAGTCCTGAAACATAGGCCTGCACGCACTCATGTTGGAGGAGTGCTAGCATTCTGCCACTGAGAGCTGGTGGGAGAGGTGCGGATGCCCGAGTTCGTTTCTCTCGCCTCGTAACGTAGGGGACTCCTCTCCCAGGCTGTCACGCACACACACTCCAAGTGTTTCCACTCTCTGGAACAGTGAGGCTCTTTACAACACGGTCCCCTACCTTACTGTTTCCTTGCGTTGGTACGCGAGCAGTGAGACTTGCATGCTCATGGGGGCGGCCGCTGGGCTGGCTTTAGGAAAGAAGTGGGGAATTGTGTTCTCCCTTCTGCCGCGGAATCCGTCTCCCTGGAAAATGGTTTTGGACTCGCTGGCAGCGCTCGCCCGCATTCACACAGCAAAAGGTTTCCACACTCAGGAAGGCCTAATCTGGCCGAAGTCGGGGTTTTCTGCAGCGTGTTTCCATCGACTTAGTTGGTTGGCTCTCGGCCTGCAAGTACCCAGGGGAAAGGGTACTAGCCCCAGGAACAAGAGCTGAGCCGAGAGGCATCTCCGCCACCGGCCTTTCTTTCCCTCAGTTTTTTTTTAATTTTCTTATTCTTATGTTAAACACCATATATTACATCATTAATTTTTGCTGCAGTGTTCCATGATTCATTGTTTCTTCATAACACCCAGTGCTCCATGCAGAACGTGCCCTCCTCAATACCCATCACCAGGCTAACACATCCCCCTACGCCCCTCCCCTCTAGAACCCTCAGTTTGTTTTTCAGAGTCCATCATCTGTCATGGTTCCTCTCTCCCTCTCACATACTCCCCTTCTCTTCCTTTCCTGTTACCTTCTTCTTTCTCTTTTTTCTTAAAATATGTTGCGTTATTTGTTTCAGAAGTACAAATCTGTGATTCAACACTCGCACAATTCACAGGGCTCACCGTAGCACATACCCTCCCCAATGTCTATCACGAAGCCACCCCATCCCTCCCAACCCCAACCACTCCAGTAACACTCAGTTTGTTTCCTGAGATTAAGAATTCCTCATATCCGTGAAGTCATGCGATACATGTCTTTCTCTGATTGACATATTTCACTCAACATAACACCCTCCAGTTCCATCCACGTCGCTGCCAATGGCAAGATCTCATTCCTTTTGACGGCTGCATAATATTCCATTGTGTATATATACCACCACTTCTTTATCCATTCATCTGTCGATGGACATCTTGGCTCTTTCCACAGTTTGGCTATTGTGGACATTGCTGCTATAAACATTGGGGTACACGTACCCCTTCGGGTCCCTACATTTGTATATTTGGGGTAAATACCCAGTAGTGCAATTGCTGGATCAAACGATAGCTCTAATTTCAACTGTTTGAGGAACCTCCATACTGTTTTCCAGAGTGGTTGCACCAGCTTGCATTCCCTCCAACAGTGTAGGAGGTTTCCCCTTTCTCCACATGCCCGCCAACATCTGTCGTTCCCTGACTTGTTAATTTTAGCCATTCTGACGGGTGTGATATGGAATCTCATTGAGGTTTTGATTTGGATTTCCCTGATGCCGAGCGATGTTGAGCACTTTTTCATGTGCCTGTTGGCCATTTGGATGTCTTCTTTGGAAAAATGTCTCCTCATGTCTTCTGCCCATTTCTTGATTGGATTATTTGATCTTTGGGTGTTGAGTTTCATAAGTTCTTTATAGATTTTGTATACTAGCCCTTTATCTGATATGTCATTTGTAAATATTTTCTCCCATGCTGTCGGTTGTCTTTTGGGGTTGTGGACTGTTTCTTTTGCTGTGCAAAAGCTTTTTTTTTATTTTTTAATGTTATGTTAATCACTACATATTACATCATTAGTTTCTCGTGCAGTGTTCCATTATTCATTGATAATGGAATGGTTGGGATGGGAGGGATGGGGTGGCTGTGTGATAGACATTGGGGAGGGTATGTGCTATGGTGACCGCTGTGAATTGTGCAAGATTGTTGAATCACAGATCTGTACTTCTGAAACAAATAACGCAACATATTTTAAGAAAAATAAAAGAAGAAGATAACAGGAGAGGAAGAGAAGGGGAGTATGTCAGAGGGGGAGACGAACCATGAGAGATTATGGATTCTGAGAACCAAACTGAGGGTTCTAGAGGAGAGGGGGTTAGGGGGATGGGTTAGCCTGGTGATGGATATTGAGGAGGGCACTTTCTGCATGGAGCACTGGGTGTTATGAACAAAAAATGAATCATGGAAGACTGCACCAAAAAAGAATGATGTAATATATCATTGTTATGTTATGATTAACACAACAATTAAGAAAAAAGCTTATGCACAGGAAGACAAACACTCCACATACCCAAAAGACAACCGAGAGAATGGGAGAAAATATTGGCAAATGACATATCAGATAAAGGGCTAGTATCCCAAATCTATAAAGAACTTATCAAACTCAGCACCCAAAGAACAAATAATCCAATCAAGAAATGGGCCGAAGAAATGAACAGACATTTTTCCAAAGAAGACATCCAAATGGCCAACAGGCACATGAAAAAGTGCTCAACAACGCTCGGCATCAGGGAAATCCAAAACAAACCTCAATGAGATACCACTTCACACCCGTCAGAATGGCTAAAATTAACAAGTCAGGGAACGACAGATGTTGGCGGGGATGTGGAGAAAGGGGAACCCGCCTCCACTGTTGGTGGGAATGCAAGCTGGTGAAACGACTCTGGAAAACAGTATGGAGGATCCTCAAACACTTGAAATTAGTGCTACCGTTCGATACAGCAATTGACTACTGGGTACTTAACACAAAGATACAAATGTAGGGACCGGAAGGGGTACGTGTACCCCAAAGTTTATAGCAGCAAAGTCCACAATAGCCAAACTGTGGAAAGAGCCAAGATGTCCAACGACAGATGAATGGATAAAGAAGAGGTGGTATATATACACAATGGAATATTATGCAGCCTTCAAAAGGAATGAGATGTTGCCGTTTGCAAAGACGTGGATGGAACTGGAGGGTGTTATGTTGAGTGAAATAAGTTAATCAGAGAAAGACATGTATCGCATGACTCACTCATATGAGGAATTCTTAATCTCAGGAAACAAACTGAGTGTTACTGGAGTGGTTGGGGGTGGGAGGGATGGGGTGGCTGGGTGATAGACATTGGGGAGAGTATGTGCTATGGTGAGCGCTGTGAATTGTGCAAGGCTGTTGAATCACAGATCTGTACTTCTGAAACAAATAAAGCAACATATTTTAATAAAAAGGAAAAGAAGAAGATAACAGGAGAGAAAGAGAAGGGGAGTATGTCAGAGGGTAAGACGAACCATGAGAGATGATGGACTCTGAAAAACAAAGTGAGGGTTCTAGAGGGGAAGGGGTAGGGGTTTGAGTTAGCCTGGTGATGGGTATTGAGGAGGGCACGTCTCCATGGAGCACTGGGTGTTATGAACAAACAATGAATCATGGAACACTGCACGAAAAACTAATGATTTAATATATGGTGATTAACATAACAATAAAAAATTTAAAAAAATAGCTTTTGCACAGCTAAAGAAACAGTCCACAAAACCAAAAGACACGAGACAGAATGGGAGAAAATATTGGCAAATGACATAGCAGATAAAGGGCTAGTATCCAAAATCTATAAATAAATTATCAAACTCAACACCCAAAGAACATATAATCCAATCAAGAAATGGGCAGAAGACATGAACAGACATTTTTCCAAAGAAGACATCAAAATGGCCCACAGGCACATGAAAAAGTGCTCAACATCGCTCGGCATCAGGGATATCCAAATCAAAACCTCAATGAGATACCACCTTACACCCGTCAGAATGGCTAAAATTAACAATCAGGGAAGACAGATTTTGGCGGGGTTGTGGAGGAAGGAGAACCCTCCTCCACTGTTGGTGGGAATGGAAGCTGGTGCAACCACACTGGAAAACAATATGGAGGTTCCTCAAACAGTTAAAATTAGAGCTACCGTTCGATCCATCAACTTCACTACTGGGTATTTACCACAAAGATACAAATGAAGCGACCCGAAGGTGTACGTGTATCCCAAACTTTATAGCAGGAATATCCACAATAACCAAACTGTGGAAAGAGCCAAGATGTCCACCGACAGATGAATGGATAAAGAAGATGTGGTATATATCCACAATGGAATATTATGCAGCCGGCAAAAGGAATGAGATCTTACCATTTGCGATGACGTGGATGGAACTGAAGGGTGTTCTGTTGAGTGAAATAAGTCAATCAGAGAAAGAAACGTATTGCATGAGCTCACGGATATGAGGATTTTTTAATCTCAGGAAACATACTGAGTGACTGGAGAGGTTGGGGGTTGGAGGATTGGGGTGGCTGGGTGATAGACATTGGGGAGGGAATGTGCTACGGTGAGCGCTGTGAATTGTGCAAGACTGTTGAATCACAGATTTGTACTTCTGAAAGGAAAAACGCAACATATTTTAAGAAAAAGGAAAAGAAGAAGATAACAGGAGAGGAAGAGAAGGGGAGTATGTCAGAGGGGGAGACGAACCATGAGAGATGATGGACTCTGAAAAACAAAGTGAGGGCTCTAGAGGGGAGGGGGTAGGGGTTTGGGTTAGCCTGGTGATGGGTATTGAGGAGGGCACGTTCTGCATGGAGCACTGGGTGTTATGAACAAACAATGAATCATGGAACACTGCACCAAAAACTAATGATGTAATATATGGTGATTAACATAACAATAAAAAAAGCTTTTGCACAGCAAAACAAACAGTCCACAAAACGAAAAGGGAACCGACAGAATGGGAGAAAATATTTGCAAATGACATATCAGATAAAGGGCTAATATCCAAAATCTATAAAGAACTTATCAAACTCAACACCCAAAGAACAAATAATCCAATCAAGAAATGGGCCGAAGACATGAACAGACATTTTTCCAAAGAAGACATCCAAATGGCCAACAGGCACATGAAAAAGTGCTCAACATCGCTCGGCATCAGGGAAATCCAAATCAAAACCTCAATGAGATACCACCTCACACCCGTCAGAATGGCTAAAGTTAACAAGTCAGGGAACGACAGATTTTGGCGGGGATGTGGAGAAAGGGGAACCCTCCTCCACTGTTGGTGGGAATGCAAGCTGGTGCAACCACTCTGGAAAAGAGTATGGAGGATCCTCAAACAGTTGAAATTAGTGCTACCGTTCGATCCAGTAACTGACTACTGGGTATTTAACACAAAGATACAAATGTAGGGACCCGAAGGGGTACGTGTACACCAAAGTTTATAGCAGCAATGTCCACAATAGCCAAACTGTGGAAAGAGCCAAGATGTCCATCGACAGATGAATGGATAAAGAAGAGGTGGTATATATACACAATTGAATATTAAGCAGCCGTCAAAATGAATGAGATCTTGCCATTTGCAACGACGTGGATGGAACTGGAGGGTGTTATGTTGAGTGAAATAAGTCAATCAGAGAAAGACACGTATCGCATGACCTCACTGATATGAGGAATTTTTAATCTCAGAAAACAAACTGTTTGAATGGAGTGGTTGGAGGTGGGAGGGATGGGTTGGCTGGGTCATAGACATTGGGGAGGATATGTGCCACGGTGAGCGCTGTGAATTGTGCAACACTGTTGAATCACAGATCTGTACTTCTGAATCAAATAACGCAACATATTTTAAGAAAAAAGTATAAGAATTAGATAACAGGAGACGAAGAGAGGGGGAGTATGTCAGACGGGGAGAAGTACCATGAGAGATGATGGACTCTGAAAAACAAACTGAGGGTTCTAGAGGGGAGGGGGGTAGGGGGATCGGTTAGCCTGGTGATGGGTACTGAGTAGGGCACGTTCTGCATGCAGCATTGTGTGTTATGAACAAACAATGAATCATGGAACACTGCATGAAAAACTAATGATGTAATATATGGTACTTCACATAACAATAAAAAATTTAAAAAAAAGCTTTTGCAGAGCTAAAGAAACAGTCCACAAAACCAAAAGACACCCGACAGAATGGGAGAAAATATTTGCAAATGACATATCAGATAAAGGGCTAGTATCCAAAATCTATAACTAACTTATAAAACTCAACACCCAAAGAACATATAATCCAATCAAGAAAGGGGCCGAAGATATGAACAGACATTTTTCCAAAGAAGACATCCAAATGGCCAACAGGCACATGAAAAAGTGCTCAACATCGCTCGGCATCAGGGAAATCCAAATCAAAACTTCAATGAGATACCACCTCACACCCGTCAGAATGGCTAAAATTAACAAGTCAGGGAACGACAGATGTTGGCGGGGATGTGGAGAAAGGGGAACCCTCCTCCACTGTTGGTGGGAATGCAAGCTGGTGCAACCACTCTGGAAAACAGTATGGAGGATCCTCAAACAGTTGAAATTAGTGCTACCGTTCGATCCAGCAATTGACTACTGGGTATTTAACAGAAAGATACAAATGTAGGGACCCGAAGGGGTACGTGTACCCCAAAGTCTATAGCAGCAATGTCCACAATAGCCAAACTGTGGAAAGAGCCAAGATGTCCATCGACAGATGAATGGATAAAGAAGAGGTGGTATATATACACAATGGAATATTATGCAGCCTTCAAAAGGAATGAGATGTTGCCATTTGCAAAGACGTGGATGGAACGGTAGGGTGTTATGTTGAGTGAAATAAGTCAATCAGAGAAAGACACGTATTGCATCACCTCACTGATATGAGGAATTCTTAATCTCAGGAAACAAACTGAGTGTTACTGGAGTGGTTGTGGGTGGGAGGGATGGGGTGGTTGGGTGATAGACAATGGGGACGGTATGTGCTATGGTGAGCGCTGTGCATTGTGCAAGACTATTGAATCACAGATCTGTACTTCTGAAACAAATAACGCAACATATTTTAAGAAAAAGAAAAAGAAGATAACAGGAGAGGAAGAGAAGGGGAGTATGTCAGTGGGGGACACGAACCATGAGAGATAATGGACTCTGAAAAACAAAGGGAGGGTCTAGAGGGGAGGGCGGGAGGGGTTTGGTTTATCCTGGTGATGGGTATTGAGGAGGGCACGTTCTCCATGTAGCACTGGGTGTTATGAACAAACAATGAATCATGGAATACTGTAGGAAAAACTAATGATGTAATATATGGTGATTAACATAACAATAAAAAATTTAAAAAAAAGCTTTTGCACAGCTAAAGAAACAGTCCACAAAACCAAAAGACACCCGACAGAATGGGAGAAAATATTGACAAATGACATAGCAGATACAGGGCTAGTATCCAAAATGTATAAAGAACTTATCAAACTCAACACCCAAAGAACAAATAATCCAATCAAGAAATGGGCCGAAGACATGAACAGACATTTTTCCAAAGAAGACATCCATGGCCAACAGGCACAAGAAAAAGTGCTAAACATCGCTCGGCATCAGGGAAATCAATCAAAATCTCAATGAGATACCACCTCACACCCGTCAGAATGGCTAAAATTAACAAGTCAGTGAAGACAGATTTTGGCGGGGTTGTGGAGAAAGGGGAACCCTCCTACACTGTTGGTGGGAATGCAAGCTGGTGCAACCACTCTGGAAAACACTATGGAGGATCCTCAAACAGTTGAAATTAGTGCTACAATTCGATCCAGCAATTGACTACTGGGTATTTAACACAAGTTTGAAACGTAGGGACCCGAAGGGGTACGTGTACCGCAATGTTTATAGCAACAAAGTCCACAATAGCCAAACTGTGGAAAGAGCCAAGATGTCCATCGACAGACGAATGGATAAAGAAGTGGTGGTATATATACACAATGGAATGCTATGCAGCCTTCCAAAGGAATGAG
This sequence comes from Eumetopias jubatus, assembly GCF_037043125.1. NCBI lineage: Eukaryota > Metazoa > Chordata > Mammalia > Carnivora > Otariidae > Eumetopias > Eumetopias jubatus. The sequence continues at coordinate 157,214 of NW_028274868.1, forward strand.
ATGTTGCCATTTGCAAAGACGTGGATGGAACTGGAGGGTGTTATGTTGAGTGAAATAAGTCAATCAGAGGAAGACATGTATCGCATGACCTCACTGATATGAGGAATTCTTAATCTCAGGAAAAACACTGAGTGTTACTGGAGTGGTTGGGGGTAGGAGGGATGGGGTGGCTGGGTGATAGATATTGGGGAGAGTATGTGCTACGGTGAGCGCTATGAATTGTGCAAGACTGTTGAATCACAGATCTGTACTTCTGAAACAAATAAAGCAACATATTTTAAGAAAAAGTAAAAGAAGAAGATAACAGGAGAGGAAGAGAAGGGGAGTATGTCAGAGGGGGAGACGAACCATGACAGATGATGGACTCTGAAAAACAAAGTGAGGGTTCTAGAGGGGAGGGCGGTAGGGGTTTGGGTTAGCCTGGAGATGGGTTTTGGGGAGGGCACGTTCTGCATGGAGCACTCGGTGTTATGAACAAACAATGAATCATGGAACACTGCACCAAAAACTAATGATGTAATATATGGTGATTAAGATAACAATAATAAAAGCTTTTGCACAGCAAAAGAAACAGTCCACAAAACCAAAAGACAACCGACAGAATGGGAGAAAATATTTGCAAATGACATATCAGATAAAGGGCTAGTCTCCAAAATCCATAAAGAACTTATCAAACTCAACACCCAAAGAACAAATAATCCAATCAAGAAATGGGCCGAAGACATGAAGAGACATTTTTCCAAAGAAGACCTCCAAATGGCCAATAGGCACATGAAAAAGTGCTCAACATCGCTCGGCATGAGGGAAATCCAAATCAAAACCTCAATGAGATACCACATCACACCCGTCAGAATGGCTAAAATTAACAAGTCAGGGAATGACAGATGTTGGCGGGAAGTGGAGAAAGGGGAACCCTCCTACACTGTTGGTGGGAAGGCAAGCTGGTGCAACCACTCTGGAAAACACTATGGAGGATCCTCAAACAGTTGAAATTAGAGCTACCATTCGATCCAGCAATTCCACTACTGGGTATTTACCACAAAGATACAAATGTAGGGACTCGAACGGGTATGTGTACCCCAATGTTTATAGCAGCAATGTCCAAAATAGGTAAATTGTGGAAAGAGCGAAGATGTCCATCGACAGATGAACGGATAAAGAAGAACTGGTGTATATACACAATGGAATATTATACAGCCGTCAAAAGGAATGAGATCTTGCCATTTGCAACGACGCGGATGGAACTGGAGGGTGTTATGTTGAGTGAAATAAGTCAATCAGAGAAAGACACCTATCGCATGACCTCACTGATATGAGGGATTTTTAATCTCAGGAAAGAAACTGTTTGAATGGAGTGGTTGGGGCTGGGAGGGATGGGGTGGCCGGGTGATGGACATTGGGGAGGTATGTGCCACGGTGAGCACTGTGAATTGTGCAAGACTGTTGAATCACAGATCTGTACTTCTGAATCAAATAACGCAACATATTTTAAGAAAATAGAAAAAAAGAAATAGATAACAGGAGAGGAAGAGAGGGGGAGTATGTCAGACGGGGAGACGAACCATGAGAGATGATGGACTCTGAAAAACAAACTGAGGGTTCTAGAGGGGAGGGGGGTATGGGGATCGGTTAGCCTGGTGATGGGTATTGAGGAGGGCACGTTCTGCATGGAGCAGTGGGTGTTATGAACAAACAATTAATCATGGAACAGTGCACCAAAAACTAATGATGTAATATATGGTGATTAACATAACAATAAAAAAATAAAAAAAAAAAGATTTTGCACAGCAAAAGAAACAGTCCACAAAACCAAAAGACAACCGACAGAATGGGAGAAAATATGTGGAGAAAGGGGAACCCTCCTACACTGTTGATGGAAATGCAAGCTGGTGCATTTCCAGAGTGGTTACTCTGGAAAACACTATGGAGGATCCTCAAACAGTTGAAATTAGCGCTACCGTTCGATCCAGCAATTGACTACTTGGTATTTAACACAAAGATACAAATGTAGGGTCCCGAAGGTGTACGTGTACCCCAAAGTTTATAGCAGCAATGTCCACAATAGCCAAACTGTGGAAAGAGCCAAGATGTCCATCGACAGATGAATGGATAAAGAAGAGGTGGTATATATACACAATGGAATATTATGCAGCCTTCTAAAGGAATGAGATGTTGCCATTTGCAAAGACGTGGACAGAACTCGAGGGTGTTATGTTGAGTGAAATAAGTCAATCAGAGAAAGACATGTATCGCATCACCTCACTGATATGAGGAATTCTTAATCTCAGGAAACAAACTGGGTTTTACTGGAGTGGTTGTGGGTTGGAGGGATGGGGTGGCCGGGTGATAGACATTGGGGAGGGTATGTGCTACGAACAAACAATGAATCATGGAACACTGCACCAAAAACTAATGATGTAATATATGGTGATTAACATAACAATAAAAAAAGCTTTTGCACAGCAAAAGAAACAGTCCACAAAACCAGAAGACAACCGACAGAATGGGAGAAAATATTTGCAAATGACATATCAGATAAAGGGCTAGTATCCAAAATCGATAAAGAACTTATCAAACTCCACACCCAAAGAACAAATAATCCAATCAAGAAATGGGCCGAAGATATGAACAGACATTTTTCCAAAGAAGACCTCCAAATGGCCAACAGGCCCATGAAAAAGTGCTCAACATCGCTCGGCATCAGGGAAATCCGAATCAAAACCTCAATGAGATACCACCTCACACCCGTCAGAATGGCTAAAAGTAACAAGTCAGGGAACGACAGATGTTGGCGGGGATGTGGAGAAAGGGGAACCCTCCTACACTGTTGGTGGGAAGGCAAGCTTGTTTAAGCACTCTGGAAAACAGTATGGAGGTTCCTCAAAGAGTTGAAATTAGAGCTACCGTTCGATCCAGGAATTGACTACTGGGTATTTACCACAAAGATACAAATGTAGGGACCCGAACGGGTACGTGTACCCCAATGTTTATAGCAGCAATGTCCAAAATAGCCAAATTGTGGAAAGAGCCAAGATGTCCATCGACAGATGAACGGATAATGAAGAAGTGGTATACATACACAATGGAATATTATGCAGCCATCAAAAGGAATGAGATCTTGCCATTTGCAACGACGCGGATGGAACTGGAGGGTGTTATGTTGAGTGAAATAAGTCAATCAGAGAAAGACACCTATTGCATGACCTCACTGATATGAGGAATTTTTAATCTCAGGAAACAAACTGTTTGAATGGAGTGGTTGGGGGTGGGCGGGATGGGTTGGCTGGGTGATAGACATTGGGGAGGGTATGTGCCAAGGTGAGCGCTGTGTATTGTGCAAGACTGTTGAATCACAGATCTGTACTTCTGAATCAATTAACGCAACATATTTTAAGAAAATAGAAAAAGAAGTAGATAACAGCAGATGAAGAGAAGGGGAGTATGTCAGACGGGGAGACGAACCGTGAGAGATGATGGACTCTGAAAAACAAACTGAGGGTTCTAGAGGGGAGGGGGGTAGGGGGATCGGTTAGCCTGGTGATGGGTATTGAGGAGGGCACGTTCGGCATGGAGCAGTGTGTGTTATGAACAAACAATTAATCATGGAACAGTGCACCAAAAACTAATGATGTAATATATGGTGATTAACATAACAATAAAAAAATTAAAAAAAAAGATTTTGCACAGCAAAAGAAACAGTCCACAAAACCAAAAGACAACCGAGAGATTGGGAGAAAATATTTACAAATGACATGTCAGATAAAGGGCTGGTATCCAAAATCGATAAAGAACTTATCAACCTCAACACCCAAAGAACACATAATCCAATGATGAAATTAGCAGAAGACATGAACAGACATTTTTTCAAAGAAGACATCTAAATGGCCAACAGGCACATGAAAAAGTGCTCAACATCGCTCGGTATGAGGGAAATCCAAATCAAAACCTCAATGAGATACCACCTCACACCCGTCAGAATGGCTAAAATTAACAAGGCAGGGAACGACAGATGTTGGCGGGGATGTGGAGAAAGGGGAACCCTCCTCCACTGTTGGTGGGAAGGCAAGCTGGTGTAACCACTCTGGAAAACAGTATGGAGGTTCCTCAAACAGTTGAAATTAGAGGTACCGTTCGATCCAGCAATTGCACTAAAGGGTATTTAGAAAAAAGATACAAATGTAGGGACCCGACGGGGTACGTGTACCCCAAAATTTATAGCAGCAATGTCCACAATAGCCAAACTGTGGAAAGAGCCAAGATGTCCATCGAGAGATGAATGGATAAAGAAGAAGTGGCATATATACACAAGGGAATATTATGCAGCCGTCAAAAGGAATGAGATCTTGCCATTTGCAACGACGTGGATGGAACTGGAGGGTGTTATGTTGAGTGAAATGAGTCAATCAGAGAAAGACACGTATCGCATGACCTCACTGATATGAGGAATTCTTAATCTTAGGAAACAAACTGAGTGTTACTGAAGTGGTTGGGGGTGGGAGGGATGGGGTGGCTGGGTGATAGACAATGGGCAGTGTATGTGCTACGGTGAGCGCTGTGAATTGTGCACACTGTTGAATCACAGATCTGTACTTCTGAAACAAATAACCCAACATATTTTAAGAAAAAAGAAAAAGAAGAAGATAACAGTAGAGGAACTGAAGGGGAGTATCACATAGGGGGAGATGAACCATGAGAGATGATGCACTCTGAAAAAGAAAGTGAGGGTTCTAGAGGGGAGGGGGGTAGGGGTTTGGGTTTGCCTGGTGATGGGTATTGAGGAGGGAACGTTCTGCATGGAGCACTGGGTGTTATCAACAATTAATGAATCATGGAACACTGCACCAAAAACTAATGATGTAATATATGATAATTAACATAACAATAAAAAAAAGCTTTTGCACAGCAAAGGAAACCGTCCACAAAACCAAAAGGCAACCGACAAAATGGGAGAAAATATGTGCAAATGACATAACAGCTAAAGGGCTAGTAGCCAAAATCTATAAAGAACTTATCAAACTCAACACCCAAAGAACAAATAATCCAATCAAGAAATGGGCAGAAGACATGAACAGACATTTTACCAAAGAAGATATTCAAATCGCCAACAGGCATATGAAAAAGTGCTCAACATCGCTCGGCATCAGGGAAATCCAAATCAAAACCTCAATGAGATACCATATCACACCCGTCAGAATGGCTAAAATTAACAAGTCAGGGAACGACAGATGTTGGCGGGCATGTGGAGAAAGGGGAAACCTCCTAAACTGTTGGTGGGAATGCAAGCTGGTGCAACCACTCTGGAAAACAGTATGGAGGTTCCTCAAAGAGTTGAAATTAGAGCTACCGTTCGATCCAGCAATTGCACTACTGGGTATTTACCACAAATATACAAATGTAGGGACCCGAAGGGGTACGTGTACCCCAATGTTTATAGAAGCAATGTCCACAATAGCCAAACTGTGGAAAGAGCCATGATGTCCATCGACAGATGAATGGATAAAGAAGAGGTAGTATGTATACACAATGGAATATTATGCAGCCGTCAAAATGAATGAGATCTTGCCATTTGCAATGACGTGGATGGAACTGGAGGGTGTTATGTTGAGTGAAATAAGTCTATCAGAGAAAGACACGTATCGCATGACCTCACTGATATGAGGAATTTTTAATCTCAGGAAACAAACTGTTTGAATGGAGTGGTTGGGGGTGGGAGGGATGGGTTGGCTGGGTCATAGACATTGGGGAGGGTATGTGCCACGGTGAGCGCTGTGAATTGTGCAAGACTGTTGAATCACAGATCTGTACTTCAGAAACAAATAACGAAACATATTTTAAGAAAAAGGAAAAGAAGAAGATAACAGGAGAGGAAGAGAAGGGGCGTATGTCAGAGGGGGAGACGAACCATGACAGTTGATGGATTCTGAAAAACAAAGTGAGGGTTCTACCGGGGAGGACGGTAGGGGTTTGGGTTAGCCTGGTGATGGGTATTGAGGAGGGCACGTTCTGCATGGAGCACTGGGTGTTATGAACATACAATGAATCATGGAACACTGCACGAAAAACTAATGATGTAATATATGGTGCTTAATATAACAATAAAAATTTAAAAAAAAGCTTTTGCACAGCAAAGAAACAGTCCACAAAACCAAAAGACACCCGACAGAATGGGAGAAAATATTTGCAAATGACATATCAGATAAAGGGCTAGTATCCAAAATCTATAACTACCATATAAAACTCAACACCCAAAGAACATATAATCCAATCAAAAAAGGGGCCGAAGATATGAACAGACATTTTTCCAAAGAAGACATCCAAATGGCCAACAGGCACATGAAAAAGTGTTCAACATCGCTCGGCATCACGGAAATCCAAATCAAAACCTCAATGAGATACCACCTCACACCCGTCAAAATGGCTAAAATTAACAAGTCAGGGAACGACAGATGTTGGCGGGCATGTGGAGAAAGGGGAACCCTCCTCCACTGTTGGTGGGAAGGCAAGCTGGTGCAACCACTCTGGAAAACACTATGGAGGATCCTCAAACAGTTGAAATTAGAGCTACCGTTCGATCCAGCAATTCCACTACTGGGCATTTACCACAAAGATACAAATGTAGGGACCCGAACGGGTACGTGTACCCCAATGTTTATAGCAGCAATGTCCAAAATAGGTAAATTGTGGAAAGAGCGAAGATGTCCATCGACAGATGAACGGATAAAGAAGAAGTGGTGTATATACACAATGGAATATTATGCAGCCATCAAAAGGAATGAGATCTTGCCATTTGCAACGACGCGGATGGAACTGGAGGGTGTTATGTTGAGTGAAATAAGTCAATCAGAGAAGGACACCTATCGCATGACCTCACTGATATGAGGAATTTTTAATCTCAGGAAAGAAACTGTTTGAATGGAGTGGTTGGGGCTGGGAGGGATGCGTTGGCTGGGTGATAGACATTGGGGAGGGTATGTGCCACGGTGAGCGCTGTGAATTGTGCAAGACTGTTGAATCACAGATCTGTACTTCTGAATCAAATAACGCAACATATTTTAAGAAAATAGAAAAAAAGAAGTAGATAACAGGAGATGAAGAGAGGGGGAGTATGTCAGACGGGGAGACGAACCATGAGAGATGATGGACTCTGAAAAACAAACTGAGGGTTCTAGAGGGGAGGGGGGTAGGGGGATCGGTTAGCCTGGTGATGGGTAGTGAGGAGGGCACATTCTGCATGGAGCAGTGGGTTTTATGAACAATTAATCATGGAACAGTGCACCAAAAACTAATGATGTAATATATGGTGATTAACATAACAATAAAAAATTCAAAATAAAAAGATTTTGCACAGCAAAAGAAACAGTCCACAAAACCAAAAGACAACCGAGAGAATGGGAGGAAATATGTGCAAATGACATATCAGATAAAGGGCTAGTATCCAAAATCGATCAAGAACTTATCAAACTCGACACCCAAAGAACACATAATCCAATGAAGAAATTGGCAGAAGACATGAACAGACATTTTTTCAAAGAAGACATCCAAATGGCCAACAGGCACATGAAAAAGTGCTCAACATAGCTCGGTATCAGGGAAATCCAAATCAAAACTTCAATGAGATACCACCTCACACCCGTCAGAATCGCTAAAATTAACAAGTCAGGGAACGACAGATGTTGGCAGGGATGTGGAGAAAGGGGAACCCTCCTCCACTGTTGGTTGGAATGCAAGCTGGTGCAACTACTGAGGAAAACAGTATGGAGGATCCTCAAACAGTTGAAATTAGTGCTACCGTTCGATCCAGCAATTGACTACTGGGTATTTAACACAAAGATACAAATGTAGGGACCCGAAGTGGTACGTGTACCCCAAAGTCTATAGCAGCAATGTCCACAATAGCCAAACTGTGGAAAGAGCCAAGATGTCCATCGACAGATCAATGGATAAAGAAGAGGTGGTATATATACACAATGGAATATTATACAGCCTTGAAAAGGAATGAGATGTTGCCATTTGCAAAGACGTGGATGGAACGGTAGGGTGTTATGTTGAGTGAAATAAGTCAATCAGAGAAAGACACGTATCGCATGACCGCACTGATATGAGGAATTCTTAATCTCAGGAAACAAACTGAGTGTTACTGCAGTGGTTGTGGGTGGGAGGGATGGGGTGGCTGGGTGATAGACATTGGGGAGGGTATGTGCCACGGTGAGAGCTGTGAATTGTGCAAGACTGTTGAATCACAGATCTGTACTTCTGAAACAAATAACGCAAAATATTTTAAGAAAAAGAAAAAGAAGAAGATAACAGGAGAGGAAGAGAAGGGAAGTATGTCAGAGGGGGAGACGAACCATGACAGATGATGGACTCTGAAAAACAAAGGGAGGGTCTAGAGGGGAGGGCGGGAGGGGTTTGGGTTATCCTGGTGATGGGTATTGAGGAGGGCACGTTCTGCATGGAGCACTGGGTGTTATGAACAAACAATGAATCATGGAACATTGTACGAAAAATTAATGATGTAATATATGGTGATTAAGATAACAATAAAAAATTTAAAAAAAAGCTTTTGCACACCTAAAGAAACAGTCCACGAAACCAAAAGACACCCGACAGAAAGGGAGAAAATATTTACAAATGACATATCAGATAAAGGGCTAGTCTCCAAAATCCATAAAGAACTTATCAAACTCAATACCCAAAGAACATATAATCCAATCAAGAAATGGGCCGAAGACATGAACAGACATTTTTCCAAAGAAGACCTCCAAATGGCCAATAGGCACATGAAAAAGTGCTCAACATCGCTCGGCATGAGGGAAATCCAAATCAAAACCACAATGAGATACCACCTCACACCCGTCAGATTGGCTAAAATTAACAAGTCAGGGAACTACAGATGTTGGCGGGAAGTGGAGAAAGGGGAATCCTCCTACACTGCTGATGGGAAGGCAAGCTGGTGTAAGCACTCTGGAAAACAGTATGGAGGTTCCTCAAACAGTTGAAATTTGAGCTACCGTTCGATCCACCAATTGCACTAAAGGGTATTTACCACAAAGATACAAATGTAGGGACCCGAAGGGGTACGTGTACCCCAAAGTTTATAGCAGCAATGTCCACAATAGCCAAACTGTGGAAAGAGCCAAGATGTCCATCGACAGATGAATGGATAAAGAAGAACTGGTATATATACCCAAGGGAATATTATGCAGCCGTCAAAAGCAATGAGATCTTGCCATTTGCAACGATGTGGATGGAACTGGAGGGTGTTATGTTGAGTGAAATGAGTCAATCAGAGAAAGACACCTATCGCATGACCTCACTCATATGAGGAATTCTTAATCTTAGGAAACAAACTGAGTGTTACTGGAGTGGTTGGGGTTGGGACGGATGGTGTGGCTGGGGGATAGACATTGGGGAGGGCATGTGCTACGGTTAGCGCTGTGAATTGTGCACACTGTTGGATCCCAGATCTGTACTTCTGAAAAAAATAACGCAACATATTTTAAGAAAAAAGAAAAAGAAGAAGATAACAGGAGAGGAACTGAAGGGGAGTATCACAGAGGGGGAGACGAACCATGAGAGATGATGCACTCTGAAAAAGAAAGTGAGGGTTCTAGAGGGGAGCGGGGGTACCGGTTTGGTTTAGCCTGGTGATGGGCATTGAGGAGGGCACGTTCTGCATGGAGCACTGGGTGTTATGAACAAACAATGAATCATGGAACACTGCACCAAAACCTAATGATGTAATATATGGTGATTAACATAACAATAAAAAAGCTTTTGCACAGCAAAAGAAACAGTCCACAAAACCAAAAGAAAACCGAAAGAAGGGGAGAAAATATGTGCAAATGACATAACAGAAAAAGGGCTAGTATCCATAATCTATAAAGAACTTATCAAACTCAACACTCAAAGAACAAATAATCCAATCAAGAAATGGGCCAAAGACATGAACAGACATTTTTCCAAAGAAGACATCCAAATCGCCAACAGGCACATGAAAAAGTGCTCAACATCGCTCGGCATCAGGGAAATCCAAATCAAAACCTCAATGAGATACCACCTCACACCCGTCAGAATGGCTGAAATTAACAAGTCAGGGAACGACAGATGTTGGCGGGCATGTGGAGAAAGGGGAACCCTCTACACTGTTGGTGGGAATGCAAGCTGGGGCCACCACTCTGGAAAACAGTATGGAGGTTACTCAAACAGTTGAAATTAGAGCTACCATTCGATCCAGCAATTGCACTACTGGGTATTTACCACAAAGATACAAATGTAGGGACCCGAACGGGTACGTGTACCCCAACGTTTATAGCAGCAATGTCCACAATAGCCAAACTGTGGAAAGAGCCAAGATGTCCATGGACAGATGAACGGATAAAGAAGAAGTGGTATATATACACAATGGAATATTATGCAGCCGTCAAAAGGAATGAGATCTTGCCATTTGCAACGACGTGGATGGAACTGGAGGGTGTTATGTTGAGTGAAATAAGTCAATCAGAGAAAGACACCTATCGCATGACCTCACTGATATGAGGAATTTTTTATCTCAGGAAAGAAACTGTTTGAATGGAGTGGTTGGGGGTGGGATGGATGGGTTGGCTGGGTGATAGACATTGGGTAGGGTATGTGCCACGGTGAGCGCTGTGAATTGTGCAGGACTGTTGAATCACAGATCTGTACTTCTGAATCAAATAACGCAACAAATTTTAAGAAAATAGAAAAAGAAGTAGATAACAGGAGATGAAGAGAGGGGGAGTATGTCAGACGGGGAGACGAACCATGAGAGATGATGGACTCTGAAAAACAAACTGAGGGTTCTAGAGGGGAGGGGGGTAGGAGGATCGGTTAGCCTGGTGATGGGTATTGAGGAGGGCACGTTCTGCATGGAGCAGTGGGTGTTATGAACAAACAATTAATCATGGAACAGTGCACCAAAAATTAATGATGTAATATATGGTGATTCACATAACAATAAAAAATTTAAAAAAAAAAGATTTTGCACAGCAAAAGAAACAGTCCACAAAACCAAAAGACAACCGAGAGAATGGGAGAAACTATGTGCAAATGACATATCAGATAAAGGGCTAGTATCCAGAATCGATAAAGAACTTATCAAACTCAACACCCAAAGAACACATAATCTAATGAAGAAATTGGCAGAAGACATGAACAGATATTTTTTCAAAGAAGACATCCAAATGGCCAACAGGCCCATGAAAAAGTGCTCAACATAGCTCGGTATCAGGGAAATCCAAATCAAAACCTCAATGAGATACCACCTCACACCCGTCAGAATGGCTAAAATTAACAAGTCAGGGAACGACAGATGTTGGCGGGGATATGGAGAAACGGGAACCCTCCTGCACTGTTGGTGGGAATGCAAGCTGGTGCAACCACTCTGGAAAACAGTATGGAGGATCCTCAAAGAGTTGACTTTAGAACCAGCGTTCGATCCAGCAATTGACTACTGGGTATTCACCACAAAGATACAAATGTAGGGACCCGAAGGTGTACGTGTACCCCAAAGTTTATAGCAGCAATGTCCAAAATAGCCAAACTGTGGAAAGAGCCAAGATGTCCATTGACAGATGAATGGATAAAGAAGAAGTGGTATATATACACAATGGAATATTATGCAGCCATCACAAGGAATGAGATGTTGCCATTTCCAAAGACATGGATGGAACTGGAGGGTGTTATGTTGAGTCAAATAAGTCAATCAGAGAAAGACATGTATCGCATGACCTCACTGATATGAGGAATTCTTAATCTCAGGAAACAAACTGAGTGTTACTGGAGTGGTTGGGGGTGGGAGGGATGGGGTGGCTGGGTGATAGACTTTGGGGAGGGTATGTGCTACGGTGAGCGCTGTGAATGTGCAAGACTGTTGAATCACAGATCTGTACTTCTGAAACAAATAACGCAACATATTTTAAGAAAAGGAAAAGAAGAAGATAACAGGAGAGGAAGAGAAGGGGAGTATGTCAGAGGGGGAGACGAACCATGACAGTTGGCGGACTCTGAAAAACAAAGTGAGGGTTCTAGCGGGGAGGACGGTAGGGGTTTAGGTTAGCCTGGTGATGGATACGTATTGAGGAGGGCACGTCCTGCATGGAGCACTGGGTGTTATGAACAAACAATGAATCATGGAACACTGCACCAAAACTAATATTGTAATACATGGTGCTTAACATAACAATAAAAAATTTAAAAAAAAGCTTTTGCACAGCTAAAGAAACAGTCCACAAAACCAAAAGACACCCGATAGAAGGGGAGAAAATATTTGCAAATGACATATCAGATAAAGGGCTAGTATCCAAAATCTATAAATAAATTATAAAACTCAACACCCAAAGAACATATAATCCAATCAAGAAATGGGCCAAAGACATGAACAGACATTTTTCCAAAGAAGACATCCAAATGGCCAACAGGCACATGAAAAAGTGCTCAACATCGCTCGGCATGAGGGAAATCCAAATCAAACCCTCAATGAGATACCACCTCACACCCGTCAGAATGGCTAAAATTAACAAGTCAGGGAACGACAGATGGCGGGGATGTGGAGAAAGGGGAACCCTCCTCCACTGTTGGTGGGAATGCAAGCTGCTGCAACCTCTCTGGAAAACAGTATCGAGGTTCCTCAAACAGTTGAAATTCGAGCTACTGTTCGAGCCAGCAATTGCACTACAGGGGATTTACCAGATCGTTACAAATGTAGGGACCGGAAGGGGTACGTGTACCCCAGTGTTTATAGCAGCAATGTCCACAATAGCCAAACTGTGGAAAGAGCCAAGATGTCCAGCGACAGATGAACGGATAAAGAAGACGTGGTATATATTCACAATGGAATATTATGCAGCCGTCAAAGGAATGAGATCTTCCCATTTGCAACGACGTGGATGGAACTGGAGGGTGTTATATTGAGTGAAATAAGTCAATCAGAGAAAGACACGTATCGCATGACGTCACTGATATGAGGAATTCTTAATCTCAGGAAACAAACTGAGTGTTACTGGAGTGGTGGGGGTGGGAGAGATGGGGTGGCTGGGTGATAGACATTGGGGAGGGTATGTGCTACGGTGAGCGCTCTGAATTGTGCAAGACTGTTGAATCACAGATCTGTACTTCTGAATCAAATAACGCAACATATTTTAAGAAGAAAGAAAAAGAAGAAGATAACAGGAGAGGAAGGGAAGGGGAGTATGTCAGAGGGGAGAAGAACCATGAGAGATGATGGACTCTGAAAAACAAACTGAGGATTCGATAGGGGAGGGTGGTAGGGGCATGTGTTAGCCTGGTGATGGGTATTGAGGAGGGCACGTTCTGCATGGAGCACTGGGTGTTATGAACAAACAATGAATCATGGAACACTGCAACAAAAACTAATGATGTAATATATGGTGATTAACATAACAATTAAAAAAATAAAAAAAAAACACTGAGGGAATGGAAGGCCAGTGTCGGATACGCCTCTCGGCTCAGCTCTTGTTCCTGTGGCTAGTACCCTTGCCCCGGTGTACTTGCAGGCCGAGAGCCAACCAACTCACTCGGTGGAAACACACTGCAGAAAACACCGATTTCGGCCAATTTGGCCTTCCTGAGGGGGGAATCCTTTTGCTCTGTGAATGCGGGCGAGCACTGCCAGCGAGTCCAAAATCATTTTCGAGGGAGCCTGAGGCTGCGGTACAAGGGAGAACACAACTCCCCACTTCTTTCCTGAAGCCAGCCCAGCGGCCGCCCCCTTGAGCATGCAAGTCTCACTGCTCGCGTACCAACGCAAGGAAACAGTAAGGTAAGGGACCGTGTTGTACAGAGCCTCACTGTTCCAGAGAGTGGAAACACTTGGAGTGTGTGTGCGTGAGAGCCCGGAAGACGAGTCCCCTACTTTACTGGGCGAATGAAACGAACACGGGCAGCCGCACGTCTCCCACCAGCCCTCAGTGGTAGAATGGTAGCACTCCTTCGGCATGTGTGCGTGCAGGCCTAAGTTGCAGGCCCCTCCCTGGAAGGCACAACACTGTGGAGAAACCGCACTTTACCTCCCGCCGTTCCCTAGCGGAGAGGACGCTGTATGCTGTGCGCTGTGCCTGAGAGTCCGGCGAACGTCTTCCCTATGTAAAACCGAGGGAAAGAAAGGCCAGTGCCGGAGACGCCTCTGGGCTCAGCTCTTGTTCCTGAGGTAGTACCCTTGCCCCGGTGTGCTTGCAGCCCGAGAGCCAACCTCCTAAGTCCAGGGAACCACACTGTAGAAATTCCTTACTTCGGCCAGACTAGGCCTTCCTGAGGGTGGAAACATTTTGCTGTGTGAATCCGGGCGAGCTCTGCCAGCAAGTCCAAAACGATTTTCCGAGGGAGACTGAGGCCGCGGCAGAAGGGAGAACACAACTCCCCACTTGTTTCCTGAAGCCAGCCTAGGGCCGCCCCCTTGGGTATTCAAGTCTCACTGCTCGCGTAGCAAAACAAGGAAACCGTACTGTGGGAGAACCGTGTTATAGATAGCCTCATCGTTGTGGGGAGTGGGAACACAGGCAGTGCCTGTGCGTAAGAGCCTGCCATACGAGTCCCCTAAGTTCCTGGGCGAGAGAAACGGATTCGTGCAGCCGCACCTCTCCCACCAGCTCTCAGGATCAGAATGCTAGCACTCCTCCGGCCTGTGTGCGTGCAGGCCTGCGTTGAAGGCCCCTCCCTGGAAGGCACAACACTGTGGAGAAACCGCGCTTTAGCTCACGGCGGTCCCTAGCGGAGAGGAAGCTGTATGCTGTGCGCTGTGCTTGAGAGTCCGGCGAACGGCTTCCCTATGTAAAATCGAGGGAAAGAAAGGCCGGTGCCGGAGACGCGTCTCGGCTCAGCTCTTGTCCTGGGGCTAGTACTGTTGCCCCTGTGTGCTTGCAGGCCGAGAGCCAATCTCCTAAGTCGTGGGAACCACACTGTAGGAATTCCTTACTTCGATAGGACTAGGCCTTCCTGAGGGTGGAAGCCTTTTGCTGTGTGAACGCGGGCGAGCACTGCCAGCGAGTCCAAAACCATTTTCCGAGCTAGACTGAGGCCGCGGCAGAAGGGAGAACACAACTCCCCACTTGTTTCCTAAAGTCAGGCCTGAGGCCGCCCTCTTGACCATGCAAGACTCACTGCTCGCGAAACAACGCACGGAAACAGTAGGGTAGGGTACCGGGTTGTACAGAGCCTCAGTGTTCCGGAGAGTGGAAACACTTGGAGTGTGTGTGCATGCGAGCCTGGGAGACGTGTCCACTACGTTATAGGGCGAGAGAAACGAACTCGGTAGCCGCACCTCTCCCACCAGCTCTCAGTGGCAGAATGGTAGCACTCCTGCCGCATGTTTGCCTCTAAGCCTAAGTTGAAGGACCCTACTTGAAAGGCCCAACCCTGTGCAGAAACCGCGCTTTAGCTCCCGCCGGTCCCTAGCGGCGAAAAAGTTGTATTTTGTGCGCTGTGCTTATGAGCCCGGCGAACGGCTTCCTTATGGAAAACCGAGGGAAAGGAAGGCCGGTGTCGGAGACGCCTCTCGGCTCAGCTCTTGTTCCTGCGTCTAGTAACTTTGCCCCGGTGTGCTTGCAGGCGAGAGCCAAGCACCTAAGTCGAAGGAAACACACTGTAGAAAATCCCGTCTTCGGCCAGATTAGGCCGTCCTGAGAGTCGAAACCTTTTGCTGTGTGAATGCGGGCGAGCACTGCCAGCGAGTCCAAAACCATTTTCTGAGGCGGACTGAGGCCACGGCGGAAGGGAGAACACAACTCCCCACTTGTTTCCTGAAGCCAGGCCTGCGGCCGCCCCCTTACCCATGCAAGTCTCACTGCTCGCGTACCAACGCAAGGAAACAGTGGGGTAGGAGACCGTGTTGTACAGAGCCTCACTGCTCTGGAGAGTGGAAACACTTGGAGTGTGTGTGCATGAGAGCTTGGGAGACGAGTCCCCTACGTTACTGGGCGAGAGAAACGAACTCGGGCAGCCGCACCTCTCCCACCAGCTCTCAGTGGCAGAATGCTAGCACTCCTCCTCCATGTGTGCCTGCAGGCCTAAGTTGAAGGCCCCTCCTTGAATGGCACAACACTGTGGAGAAACCGCGCTTTAACTCCCGCCGGTCCACAGTGTTGTGCCTTCCACAGAGAGGCCTGCAACTTAGGCCTGCACACACACAGGCCGGAGGAGTGGTAGCATTCTGATACTGAGATGGTGGGAGTGGTGTGGCTTCACGAAACCGTTTCTCTCGCCCAGTAACTTAGGGGACTCGTATGCCAGGCTCTTACGCACAGGCACTGCCTGTGTTCCCACTCCCCACAACAATGAGGCTATCTATAACACGGTTCTCCTACACTACTGTTTCTTTGTTTTGGTACGCGAGCAGTGAGACTTGAATACCCAAGGGGGCGGCCCTGGGCTGGCTTCAGGAAACAAGTGGGGAGCTGTGTTCTCCCTTCTGCCGCGGCCTCAGTCTCCCTCCGAAAATCGCTTTGGACTAGCTGGCAGTGCTCGCCCGCATTCAAACAGCAAAAGGTTTCCACCCTCAGGAAGGCCTAGTCTGGCCGAAGTAAGGAATTTCTACAGTGTAGTTCCCTGGACTTAGGAGGTTGGCTCTCGGCCTGCAAGCACACCGGGGCAAGGGTACCACCACAGGAACAAAAGCTGAGCCGAGAGGCGTCTCCGGCACCGGCCTTTCTTTCCCTCGGTTTTACATAGGGAAGCCCTTTGCCGGACTCTCAGGCACAGCGCACAGCATACAGCGTCCTCTCCGCTAGACAACGGCGGGAGGTAAAGCGCGGTTTCTCCACAGTGTTGTGCCTTCCAGGGAGGGGCCTGCAACTTAGGCCTGCACTCACACAGGCCGGAGGAGTGCTAGCATTCTGCCACTGAGAGCTGGTGGGAGAGGTGCGGATGCCCGAGTTCGTTTCTTTCGCCCAGTAACGTAGGGGACTCGTCTCCCAGGCTCTGACGCACACACACTCCAAGTGTTTCCACTCACGGGAACAGTGAGGCTCTGTACAACACGGTCCCCTACCCTACTGTTTCCTTGCTTTGGTACGCGAGCAGTGAGAGTTGCATGGTAAAGGTGGCGGCCGCAGGCCTGGCTTCAGGAAACAAGTGGGGAGTTGTGTTCTCCCTCCTGCCGCGGGCTCAGTCTCCCTCGCTAAATGGTTTTGGAATCGCTGGCAGTATTCCCCCCCCCATTCACACAGCAAAAGGTTTAGACCCTCAGGAAGGCCTAATCTGGCCAAAGTCGGGAATTTCTACAGTGTGTTTTCCTCGACTAAGGTGGTTGGCTCTCGGCCTGCAAGCACACCGGGGCAACGTTACTAGACGCAGGAACAAGAGCTGAGCCGAGAGGCGTCTCCGGCACCGGCCTTTCTTTCCCTCGGTTTTACATAGAGAAGCCGTTCGCCTGGCTCTCAAGCACAGCGCACAGCATTCATCATTTTCTCCGCTAGGGACCGGCGGGAGTTAAAGCGCGGTTTCTCCACAGTGTTGTGCCTTTCAAGGAG
Source organism: Eumetopias jubatus (assembly GCF_037043125.1). Classification (NCBI taxonomy): domain Eukaryota; kingdom Metazoa; phylum Chordata; class Mammalia; order Carnivora; family Otariidae; genus Eumetopias; species Eumetopias jubatus. The sequence goes on from NW_028274868.1 coordinate 174,718, forward strand.
GGGCCTTCAACTTAGGCCTGTAGGCACACATGGAGGAGGAGTGCTAGCATTCTGCCAGTGAGAGCTGGTGGGAGAGGTGCGGCTGCCCGAGTTCCTTTCTCTCGCCCAGTAACGTAGGGCACTCGTATACTAGGCTCTCACGCACACACACTCCAGGTGTTTCCACTCTCCGGAACAGTGAGGCTCTACAACAGGGTACCCTGCCCTACTGTTTCCTTGCGTTGGTACACGAGCAGTGGGACTTGCATGCTCAAGGGGGCAGCCGCTGCCCTGGCTTCAGGAAACAAGTGGGGAGTTGTGTTCTCCCTTCTGCCGCGGCCTCAGTCTCCCTCGGAAAATGGTTTTGGACTCGCTGGCAGTGCTCGCCCGCATTCACACAGCAAAATGTTTCCACCCTCAGGAAGGCCTAGTCTAGCCGAAGTAAGGAATTTCTAGAGTGTGCTTCCCTCGACTTAAGTGGTTGGTTCTCGGCCTGCAAGCACCCCGGGGCAACGGTACTAACCCCAGGAACAAGAGCTGAGCCGAGAGGCGTCTCCGGCCCTGGCCTTTCTTTTCCTCGGTTTTACATAGGGAAGCCGTTCGCCGGACTCTCAAGCACAGCGCACAGCATACAGCGTCCTCTCCGCTAGGGCCCGGCGGGAGCTAAAGCGCGGTTTCTCCACAGTGTTGGGCCTTCCCAGGAGGGGCCTGCAACCTAGGCCTGCACGCACCCATGCCGGAGGAGTGCTAGCATTCTGCCACTGAGAGCTGGTGTGAGAGGTGCGGCTGCCCGAGTTCGTTTCTCTCACCCAATAACGTAGTGGACTCGTCTCCCAGGGTCTCACGCACACACATTCCAAGTGTTTCCACTCTCGGGAACAGTGAGGCTCTGTAAAACACGGTCCGCTAACCTACTGTTTCCTTGCGTTGGTACGCGAGCAGTGAGACTTGCATGCACAAGTGGGCAGCGGCAGGACTGACTTCAGGAAACAAGTGGGGAGTTGTGTTCTCCCTTCTGCCGCGGGCTCAGTCTCCCTCGGAAAATGGTTTTAGTCTCGCTGTCAGTCCTCGCCCGCATTCATACAGCAAAAGGTTTCCACCCTCAGGAAGGCCTAATCTGGCCGAAGACGGGATTTTCTACAGTGTGTTTCACTCGACTTAGTTGCTTGGCTCTCGGCCTGGAAGCACACCGTGGCAAGGGTACGAGCCCCAGGAACAAGAGCTGAGACGAGAGTCGTCTCCGCCAACGGCCTTTCTTTACCTCGGTTTTACACAAGGTAGCCGTGCGCCAGGCTCTCAAGCACAGCGCACAGCATACAGCGTCCTCTCCGATAAGGACCGGCGGGAGCTAAAGCGCGGTTTCTCCACAGTGTTGGGCCTTTCAAGGAGAGTCCTGAAACATAGGCCTGCACGCACACATGCTGGAGGAGTGCTAGCATTCTGCCACTGAGAGCTGGTGGGAGAGGTGCGGTTGCCCGAGTTCGTTTCTCTCGCCCAGTAACGTAGGGGACTCCTCTCTCAGGCTCTCATGCACACACACTCCAAGTGTTTCCACTCTCCGGAACAGTGAGGCTCTACAGCACGGTACCCTACCCTACTGTTTCCATGCGTTGGTACGCGAGCAGTGAGACTTCCATGCTCAAGGGGGCAGCCGCTGGCCTGGCTTCAGGAAACAAGTGGGGAGTTGTGTTCTCCCACTGCCGCGGCCTCAGTCTCCCTCGGAAAATGGTTTTGGACTTGCTGGCAGGGCTCGCCCGCATTCACACAGCAAAATGTTTCCACCCTCAGGAAAGCCTAGTCTAGCCGAAGTAAGGAATTTCTACAGTGTGCTTCCCTCGACCTGGAGGTTGGCTCTCGGCCTGCAAGCACCCCGGGGCAACGGTACTAGCCCCAGGAACAAGAGCTGAGCCGAGAGGCGTCTCCGGCCCCGGCCTTTCTTTTCCTCGGTTTTACATAAGGATGCCGTTCGCCGGGCTCTCAAGCACAGCGAACAGCATACAGCGTCCTCTCCACTAGGGACCGGCGGGAGCTAAAGCGCGGGTTCTCCACAGTGTTGTGCCTTCCCGGGAAGGGTCTCCAACTTAGGCCTGAACGCACACAGGCCGGAGGAGTGCTAGCATTCTGATACTGAGAGCTGGTGGGAGAGGTGCGGCTGCACGAATCCGTTTCTCTCGCCCAGTAACTTAGGGGACTCGTCTGCCAGGCTCTTACGCACAGGCACTCCAGGTGTTCCAACGCCCCGCAACAGTGAGGCTATGTACAACACGGTTTCCATACATGACTCTTAATTGTTTTGGTACGCGAGGAGTGAGACCTGCAAACCCAGGGGGCGGCCGCTGGGCTGGCTTCAGGAAACAAGTGGGGAGTTTTGTTCTCCCTTCTGCCCGGCCTCAGTCTCCCTCGCAAAATGGTTTTGGACTCGCTGGCTCTTCTCGCCCACATTCATACACCAAAAGGTTTCCACCCTCAGGAAGGCCTAATCTGGCCGAACACGGGATTTTCTACAGTGTGTTTCCCTCGACTTAGTTGCTTGGCCATCGGCCTGCGAGCACACCGTGGCAAGGGTACCAGCCCAAGGAACAAGAGCTGAGCCGAGAGGCGTCTCCGCCACCGGCCTTTCTTTATCTCAGTTTTACATAAGGAAGCCGTTCGCCGGGCTCTCAAGCACAGCGCACAGCATACAGCGTCCTCTCCGCTACAGACCGGCGGGAGGTAAAGCGCGGTTTCTCCACAGTGTTGGGCCTTTCAAGGAGAGTCCTGAAACATAGGCCTGCACGCACTCATGTTGGAGGAGTGCTAGCATTCTGCCACTGAGAGCTGGTGGGAGAGGTGCGGATGCCCGAGTTCGTTTCTCTCGCCTAGTAACGTAGGGGCCTCCTCTACCAGGCTCTCACGCACACACACTCCAAATGTTTCCACTCTCCGGAACAGTGAGGCTCTACAACACGATACCCTACCCTACTGTTTCCTTGCGTTGGTACGCGAGCAGTGAGAGTTGTATGGTAAAGGGGGCGGCCGCAGGCCTGGCTTCAGGAAACAAGTAGGGAGTTGTGTTCTCCCTTCTGCCGCGGCCTCAGTCTCCCTCGGAAAATGGTTTTGGACTCGATGGCAGTGCTTGCCCGCATTCACACAGCCAAAGGTTTCCACCCTCAGGAAGGCCTAATTTGGCCGAAGTCGGGATTTTCTAGTGTGTTTCCCTCGACTCGGCTCTCGGCCTGCAAGCACACCGGGGCAAGGTTACTAGCCCCAGGAACAAGAGGTGAGCCGAGAGGCGTCTCCGCCACCGGACTTTCTTTCCCTCGGTTTTACTTAAGGAAGCCGTTCGCCGGGCTCTCAAGCACAGTGCACAGCATACAGCGACCTCTCCGCTACGGACCGGCGGGAGGTAAAGCGCGCTTTCTCCACAGTGTTGTGCCTTCCAGGGTGGGGCCTGCAACTTAGGCCTGCACGTACACAGGCCTGAGGAGTGCTAGCATTCTGATCCTTAGAGCTGGTGGGCGAGGTGCGGCTGCACGAATCCGTTTCTCTCGCCCAGGAACTTAGGGGACTCGTGTGCCAGGCTCTTACGCACAGGCACTCCAGGTGTTCCCACTCCCCGCAACAGTGAGGCTATCTACAACAGGGTTCCGCTACAGTGCTGTTACGTTGTTTTAGTGAGCGAGCAGTGAGACTTGCATTCCCAAGGGGGCGGCCGCTGGGCTGGCTTGAGGAAGCAAGTGGGGAGTTGTGTTCTCCCTTCTGCCGTGACCTCAGTCTCCCTCGGAAAATGGTTTTGGACTCGCTGGCAGTTCTCGCCCGGATACATACAACAAAAGGTTTTGACCCTCAGGAGGGCCTAATCTTGCCGAAGAAGGGATTTTCTACAGTGTGTTTCCCTCGACTGAGTTGGTTGGCTCTCGGCCTGCAAGCACACCGGGGCAAGGGTACTAGCCCCAGGAACAAGAGCTGAGGCGAGAGGCGTCTCCAGCACCGGCCTTTCTTTCCCTCGGTTTTACATAGGGAAGCCGTTCGCCAGGCTCTCAAGCACAGCGCCGAGCATACAGCCTCCTCTCTGCTAGGGACCAGGGGAGCTAAAGCGCGGTTTCTCCACAGTGTTGGGCCTTTCAAGGAGGGGCCCGCAACTTAGGCCTGCACGCACACATGCCGGCGGAATGCTAGCATTCTGCCACTGAGAGCTGGTGGGAGAGGTGCGGCTGCCCGAGTTCGTTTCTCTCACCCAGCAAAGTAGGGGACTCCTCTCCCAGGCTCTCACGCAGATACACTCCAAGTGTTTCCACTCTCGAGAACAGTGAGGCTCTGTACAACACGGTCCCCTACCCTACTGTTTCTGTGCGTTGGTACCCGAGCAATGAGAGTTGCATGTGTAAGGGGGCGGCCGCAGGCCTGGATTCAGGAATCAAGTGGGGAGTTGTGTTCTCCCTTCTGCCGCGGCCTCAGTCTCCCTCGGAAAATGGTTTTGGACTCCCTGGCAGTGCTCGCCCGCATTCACACAGCAAAAGGTTTCCACCCTCAGGAAGGCCTAAACTGGCCGAAGTCGGGATTTTCTGCAGTGTGTTTCCCTCGACTGAGTTGGTTGGCTCTCGGCCCGCAAGCACACCGGGGCAAGAGTACTAGCCCCAGGAACAAGAGCTGAGCCGAGAGGCGTCTCCACCACCGGCATTTCTTTCCCTCCGTTTTACATAAGGAAGCCGTTGGCCGGGCTCTCAAGCACAGCGCACAGCATACAGCGTGCTCTCCGCTAGGGACCGGCGGGAGCTAAAGCGCGCTTTCTCCACAGTGTTGGGCCTTTCAAGGAGGGCCCTGCACCTTAGGCCTGCACGCACACAGGCCGGAGGAGTGCTAGCGTTCTGCCACTGAGAGCTGTTGCGAGACGTGCGGATGCCCGAGTTCGTTTCTTTCGCCCAGTAAAATAGGGGACTCTTCTCCCAGGCTCTCACGCACACACACTCCAAGTGTTTCCACTCTCCGGAACAGTGAGGCTCTGTATAACACGGTCTCCTACCCTACTATATCCTTGCGTTGGTACGCGAGCAGTGAGACCTGTATGCTGAAGGGGGCGGCCGCAGGCCTGACTTCAGGAATCAAGTGGGGAGTTGTGTTCTCCCTTCAGCCGCGGCCTCAGTCTCCCTCGCTAAATGGTTTTGGACTCGCTGGCAGTGCTCGCCCGCATTCACACTGCAAAGGTTTCGACCTTCAGGAAGGCCTAATCTGGCCGAAGTCGGGATTATCTACAGTGTGTTTCCCTCGACTTAGGAGGTTCTCTCTCGGCCTGCAAGCACACCGGGGCAAGGTTACTAGCCGCAGGAATAAGAGCTGAGCCGAGAGGCGTCTCCGGCACCGGCCTTTCTTTCCCTCGATTTTACATAAGGATGCCGTTCGCCGGGCTCTCAAGCACAGCGAACAGCATACAGCGTCCTCTCCGCTAGGGACCGGCGGGAGCTAAAGCAAGGGTTCTCCACAGTGTTGTGCCTTCCCGGGAAGGGCCTCCAACTTAGGCCTGCACGCACACAGGCCGGAGGAGTGCTAGCATTCTGATACTGAGAGCTGGTGGGAGAGGTGCGGGTGCACGAATCCGTTTCTCTCGCCCAGTAACTTAGGGCACTCGTCTGCCAGGCTCTGACGCACAGGCACTCCAGGTGTTCCAACTACCCGCAGCAGTGAGGCTATGTACAACACGGTTCCCCTACATTACTGTTTCTTTGTTTTGGTAAGCGAGCAGTGAGACTTGCAAGCCCAAGGGGGCGGCCGCTGGGCTGGCTATCGGAAACAAGAGGGGAGTTGTGTTCTCCCTTCTGCCGCGGCCTCAGTCTCCCTCGGAAAATGGTTTTGGACTCGCTGGCTGTTCTGGCCCGCATTCATACAGCAAAAGGTTTCCACCCTCAGGAAGGCCTAATCTGCCCGAGGTCGGGAATTTCTACACTGTGTTTCCCTCGACTTATTTGGTTGGCTCTCGGCCTGCAAGCACACCGGGGCAAGGGTACTAGCCCCAGGAACAAAAGCTGAGCCGAGAGGCATCTCCGGCTCCGGCCTTTCTTTCCCTCGGTTTTACATAGGAAAGCCGTTCGCCGGGCTCTCAAGCACAGCGCAGAGCATACAGCGTCCTCTCCGCTAGGAAACGGTGGGATCTAAAGCGCGTTTCCTGCAGAGTGTTGGGACTTTCAAGGAGGGGCCTGCAACTTACGCCTTCACGCACACATGCCAGAGGACTGCCAGCATTCTGCCACTGAGAGGAGGTAGGAGAGTTGCGGCTGCCCGAGTTCGTTTCTCTCGCCCAGTAACGTAGGGGACTCTTCTCCCAAGCTCTCACGCACACACACTTCAAGTGTTTCCACTCTCCGGAACAGTGAGGCTATTACAACACGGTTCCCCTACATTCCTGTTTCTTTGTTTTGGTACACGAGCCGTGAGACTTGCAAGCCCAAGGGGGCGGCCGCTGGGATGGCTTCAGGAAACAAGTGGGGAGTTGTGTTCTCCCTTCTGCCGCGGCCTCAGTCTCCCTCGGAAAATGGTTTTAGTCTCGCTGTCAGTCCTCGCCCGCATTCATACAGCAAAAGGTTTCCACCCTCAGGAAGGCCTAATCTGGCCGAAGACGGGATTTTCTACAGTGTGTTTTCCCTCGACTTAGTTGCTTCGCTCTCGCCCTGGAAGCACACCGTGGCAAGGGTACGAGCCCCAGGAAAAAGAGCTGAGACGAGAGGCGTCTCCGCCAACGGCCTTTCTTTACCTCGGTTTTATATAAGGAAGCCGAGCGCCAGGCTCTCAAGCACAGGGCACAGCATACAGCGTCCATTCCGATAAGGACCGGCGGGAGCTAAAGCGCGGTTTCTCCACAGTGTTGTGCCTTCCAGGGACGGGCCTGCAACTTAAGCCTGCACGCACACAGGCCAGAGGAGTGCTAGCATTCTGCCACTGAGAGCTGGTGCGGGAGGAGCGGATGCCGGAATTCGTTTCTCTAGCCCAGTAACGTAGGGAACTCGTCTCCCAGGCTCTCACGCACACACACTCCAAGTGTTTCCACTCTCCGGAACAGTGAGGCTCGGTACAAAACGGTCCCCTACCTTACTGTTTCCTTGTGTTAGTACGTGAGTGAGACTTGTAGGGTTAAGGGGCGGCCACAGGCCTGGCTTCAGGAAACAAGTGGGGAATTGTGTTCTCCCATCTGCCGCGGCCTCAGTCTCCCTCGGAAAATGGTTTTAGACTCGCTGGCAGTGCTCGTCCGCATTCACAGAGCAAAAGGTTTCGACCCTCAGGAAGGCCTAAACGGCCGAAGTCGGGGTTTTCTACAGGGTGTTTCCCTCGACGTAGGTGGTTGGTTCTCGGCCTGCAAGCACACTGGGGCAAGGTACTAGCCCCAGGAACAAGAGCTGAGCCAAGAGGGGTCTCCGCCACTGGCCTTTCTTTCCCTCGGTTTTACATAAGGAAGCCTTTCGCCGGGCTCTCAAGCACAGCGCACAGAATACAGCGTCCTCTCCGCTAGGGACAGGCGGGAGCTAAAGCGCGGTTTCTCCACAGTGTTGGGCCTTTCAAGGAGGGGCCTGCAACTTAGGCCTGCACACACACATGCTGAAGAAGTGCTAGCATTCTACCACTGGGAGCTGGTGGGAGACGTGCGGCTGCCCGAGTTCGTTTCTCTCGCCGAGTAAAGTAGGGAACTCTTCTCCCAGACTCTCACGCACACACACTTCAAGTGTTTCCACTCTCCGGAACCGTGAGGCTCTGTGCAACATGGTCCCCTACCCTACTGTTTCCTTGCGTTGGTACGGGAGCAGTGAGACTTGTATGCTCAAGGGGGTGGCCGCAGGCCTGGCTTCAGGAAACAAGTGGGGAGTTGTGTTCTCCCTCTGCCGCGACCTCAGTGTCCCTCGGAAAATGGTTTTGGACTCGCTGGCTGTTCTTGCCCGCATTCATACAGCAAAAGGTTTCCACCCTCAGGAAGGCCTAATCTGGCCGAACACGGGATTTTCTACAGTGTGTTTCCCTCGACTTAGTTGCTTGGCTCTCGGCCTGCGAGCACACCGTGGCAAGGGTACCAGCCCAAGGAACAAGAGCTGAGCCGAGAGGCGTCTCCGCCACCGGCCTTTCTTTATCTCAGTTTTACATAAGGAAGCCGTTCGCCGGGCTCTCAAGCACAGCGCACAGCATACAGCGTCCTCTCCGCTACGGACCGGCGGGAGGTAAAGCGCGGTTTCTCCACAGTGTTGGGCCTTTCAAGGAGAGTCCTGAAACATAGGCCTGCATGCACTCATGTTGGAGGAGTGCTAGCATTCTGCCACTGAGAGCTGGTGGGAGAGGTGCGCATGCCCGAGTTCGTTTCTCTCGCCTCGTAACGTAGGGGACTCCTCTCCCAGGCTGTCACGCACACACACTCCAAGTGTTTCCACTCTCTGGAACAGTGAGGCTCTTTACAACACGGTCCCCTACCTTACTGTTTCCTTGCGTTGGTACGCGAGCAGTGAGACTTGCATGCTCATGGGGGCGGCCGCTGGGCTGGCTTCAGGAAAGAAGTGGGGAATTGTGTTCTCCCTTCTGCCGCGGAATCCGTCTCCCTGGAAAATGGTTTTGGACTCGCTGGCAGCGCTCGCCCGCATTCACACAGCAAAAGGTTTCCACACTCAGGAAGGCCTAATCTGGCCGAAGTCGGGGTTTTCTGCAGCGTGTTTCCATCGACTTAGTTGGTTGGCTCTCGCCTGCAAGTACACAGGGGAAAGGGTACTAGCCCCAGGAACAAGAGCTGAGCCGAGAGGCATCTCCGCCACCGGCCTTTCTTTCCCTCAGTTTTTTTTTAATTTTCTTATTCTTATGTTAAACACCATATATTACATCATTAATTTTTGCTGCAGTGTTCCATGATTCATTGTTTCTTCATAACACCCAGTGCTCCATGCAGAACGTGCCCTCCTCAATACCCATCACCAGGCTAACACATCCCCCTACGCCCCTCCCCTCTAGAACCCTCAGTTTGTTTTTCAGAGTCCATCATCTGTCATGGTTCCTCTCTCCCTCTCACATACTCCCCTTCTCTTCCTTTCCTGTTACCTTCTTCTTTCTCTTTTTTCTTAAAATATGTTGCGTTATTTGTTTCAGAAGTACAAATCTGTGATTCAACACTCGCACAATTCACAGGGCTCACCGTAGCACATACCCTCCCCAATGTCTATCACGAAGCCACCCCATCCCTCCCAACCCCAACCCCTCCAGTAACACTCAGTTTGTTTCCTGAGATTAAGAATTCCTCATATCCGTGAGGTCATGCGATACATGTCTTTCTCTGATTGACATATTTCACTCAACATAACACCCTCCAGTTCCATCCACGTCGCTGCCAAAGGCAAGATCTCATTCCTTTTGACGGCTGCATAATATTCCATTGTGTATATATACCACCACTTCTTTATCCATTCATCTGTCGATGGACATCTTGGCTCTTTCCACAGTTTGGCTATTGTGGACATTGCTGCTATAAACATTGGGGTACACGTACCCCTTCGGGTCCCTACATTTGTATATTTGGGGTAAATACCCAGTAGTGCAATTGCTGGATCAAACGATAGCTCTAATTTCAACTGTTTGAGGAACCTCCATACTGTTTTCCAGAGTGGTTGCACCAGCTTGCATTCCCTCCAACAGTGTAGGAGGTTTCCCCTTTCTCCACATGCCCGCCAACATCTGTCGTTCCCTGACTTGTTAATTTTAGCCATTCTGACGGGTGTGATATGGAATCTCATTGAGGTTTTGATTTGGATTTCCCTGATGTCGAGCGATGTTGAGCACTTTTTCATGTGCCTGTTGGCCATTTGGATGTCTTCTTTGGAAAAATGTCTCCTCATGTCTTCTGCCCATTTCTTGATTGGATTATTTGATCTTTGGGTGTTGAGTTTCATAAGTTCTTTATAGATTTTGTATACTAGCCCTTTATCTGATATGTCATTTGTAAATATTTTCTCCCATGCTGTCGGTTGTCTTTTGGGGTTGTGGACTGTTTCTTTTGCTGTGCAAAAGCTTTTTTTTAATTTTTTAATGTTATGTTAATCACTATATATTACATCATTAGTTTCTCGTGCAGTGTTCCATTATTCATTGATACTGGAATGGTTGGGGTGGGAGGGATGGGGTGGCTGAGTGATAGACATTGGGGAGGGTATGTGCTATGGTGACCGCTGTGAATTGTGCAAGATTGTTGAATCACAGATCTGTACTTCTGAAACAAATAACGCAACATATTTTAAGAAAAATAAAAGAAGAAGATAACAGGAGAGGAAGAGAAGGGGAGTATTTCAAAGGGGGAGACGAACCATGAGAGATTATGGATTCTGAGAACCAAACTGAGGGTTCTAGAGGAGAGGGGGTTAGGGGGATGGGTTAGTCTGGTGATGGATATTGAGGAGGGCACTTTCTGCATGGAGCACTGGGTGTTATGAACAAACAATGAATCATGGAAGACTGCACCAAAAAAGAATGATGTAATATATCATTGTTATGTTATGATTAACATAACAATTAAGAAAAAAGCTTATGCACAGCAAGACAAACACTCCACATACCCAAAAGACAACCGAGAGAATGGGAGAAAATATTGGCAAATGACATATCAGATAAAGGGCTAGTATCCCAAATCTATAAAGAACATATCAAACTCAGCACCCAAAGAACAAATAATCCAATCAAGAAATGGGCCGAAGAAATGAACAGACATTTTTCCAAAGAAGACATCCAAATGGCCAACAGGCACATGAAAAAGTGCTCAACAACGCTCGGCATCAGGGAAATCCAAAACAAACCTCAATGAGATACCACTTCACACCCGTCAGAATGGCTAAAATTAACAAGTCAGGGAACGACAGATGTTGGCGGGGATGTGGAGAAAGGGGAACCCGCCTCCACTGTTGGTGGGAATGCAAGCTGGTGAAACGACTCTGGAAAACAGTATGGAGGATCCTCAAACACTTGAAATTAGTGCTACCGTTCGATACAGCAATTGACTACTGGGTACTTAACACAAAGATACAAATGTAGGGACCGGAAGGGGTACGTGTACCCCAAAGTTTATAACAGCAAAGTCCACAATAGCCAAACTGTGGAAAGAGCCAAGATGTCCATCGACAGATGAATGGATAAAGAAGAGGTGGTATATATACACAATGGAATATTATGCAGCCTTCAAAAGGAATGAGATGTTGCCGTTTGCAAAGACGTGGATGGAACTGGAGGGTGTTATGTTGAGTGAAATAAGTTAATCAGAGAAAGACATGTATCGCATGACTCACTCATATGAGGAATTCTTAATCTCAGGAAACAAACTGAGTGTTAATGGAGTGGTTGGGGGTGGTAGGGATGGGGTGGCTGGGTGATAGACATTGGGGAGAGTATGTGCTATGGTGAGCGCTGTGAATTGTGCAAGACTGTTGAATCACAGATCTGTACTTCTGAAACAAATAAAGGAACATATTTTAATAAAAAGGAAAAGAAGAAGATAACAGGAGAGAAAGAGAAGGGGAGTATGTCAGAGGGTAAGACGAACCATGAGAGATGATGGACTCTGAAAAACAAAGTGAGGGTTCTAGAGGGGAAGGGGTAGGGGTTTGAGTTAGCCTGGTGATGGGTATTGAGGAGGGCACGTCTCCATGGAGCACTGGGTGTTATGAACAAACAATGAATCATGGAACACTGCACGAAAAACTAATGATTTAATATATGGTGATTAACATAACAATAAAAAATTTAAAAAAATAGCTTTTGCACAGCTAAAGAAACAGTCCACAAAACCAAAAGACACGAGACAGAATGGGAGAAAATATTGGCAAATGACATAGCAGATAAAGGGCTAGTATCCAAAATCTATAAATAAATTATCAAACTCAACACCCAAAGAACATATAATCCAATCAAGAAATGGGCAGAAGACATGAACAGACATTTTTCCAAAGAAGACATCAAAATGGCCCACAGGCACATGAAAAAGTGCTCAACATCGCTCGGCATCAGGGAAATCCAAATCAAAACCTCAATGAGATACCACCTTACACCCGTCAGAATGGCTAAAATTAACAAGTCAGGGAAGACAGATTTTGGCGGGGTTGTGGAGGAAGGAGAACCCTCCTCCACTGTTGGTGGGAATGGAAGCTGGTGCAACCACACTGGAAAACAATATGGAGGTTCCTCAAACAGTTAAAATTAGAGCTACCATTCGATCCATCAAATTCACTACTGGGTATTTACCACAAAGATACAAATGTAGGGACCCGAAGGTGTACGTGTATCCCAAACTTTATAGCAGGAATATCCACAATAACCAAACTGTGGAAAGAGCCAAGATGTCCACCGACAGATGAATGGATAAAGAAGATGTGGTATATATCCACAATGGAATATTATGCAGCCGGCAAAAGGAATGAGATCTTACCATTTGCGATGACGTGGATGGAACTGAAGGGTGTTCTGTTGAGTGAAATAAGTCAATCAGAGAAAGACACGTATTGCATGAGCTCACGGATATGAGGATTTTTTAATCTCAGGAAACAAACTGAGTGACTGGAGAGGTTGGGGGTTGGAGGATTGGGGTGGCTGGGTGATAGACATTGGGGAGGGAATGTGCTACGGTGAGCGCTGTGAATTGTGCAAGACTGTTGAATCACAGATCTGTACTTCTGAATGAAAAACGAAACATATTTTAAGAAAAAGGAAAAGAAGAAGATAACAGGAGAGGAATAGAAGGGGAGTATGTCAGAGGGGGAGAAGAACCATGAGAGATGATGGACTCTGAAAAACAAAGTGAGGGCTCTAGAGGGGAGGGGGTAGGGGTTTGGGTTAGCCAGGTGATGGGTATTGAGGAGGGCACGTTCTGCATGGAGCACTGGGTGTTATGAACAAACAATGAATCATGGAACACTGCACCAAAAACTAATGATGTAATATATGGTGATTAACATAACAATAAAAAAAGCTTTTCCACAGCAAAACAAACAGTCCACAAAACGAAAAGACAACCGACAGAATGGGAGAAAATATTTGCAAATGACATATCAGATAAAGGGCTAGTATCCAAAATCTATAAAGAACTTATCAAACTCAACACCCAAAGAACAAATAATCCAATCAAGAAATGGGCTGAAGACATGAACAGACATTTTTCCAAAGAAGACATCCAAATGGCCAACAGGCACATGAAAAAGTGCTCAACATCGCTCGGCATCAGGGAAATCCAAATCAAAACCTCAATGAGATACCACCTCACACCCGTCAGAATGGCTAAAGTTAACAAGTCAGGGAACGACAGATTTTGGCGGGGATGTGGAGAAAGGGGAACCCTCCTCCACTGTTGGTGGGAATGCAAGCTGGTGCAACCACTCTGGAAAACAGTATGGAGGATCCTCAAACAGTTGAAATTAGTGCTACCGTTCGATCCAACAATTGACTACTGGGTATTTAACACAAAGATACAAATGTAGGGACCCGAAGGGGTACGTATACACCAAAGTTTATAGCAGCAATGTCCACAATAGCCAAACTGTGGAAAGAGCCAAGATGTCCATCGACAGATGAATGGATAAAGAAGAGGTGGTATATATACACAATGGAATATTATGCAGCCTTCAAAAGGAATGAGATGTTGCCATTTGCAAAGACGTGGATGGAACGGTAGGGTGTTATGTTGAGTGAAATAAGTCAATCAGAGAAAGACACGTATTGCATGACCTCACTGATATGAGGAATTCTTAATCTCAGGAAACAAACTGAGTGTTACTGGAGTGGTTGGGGGTGGGAGGGATGGGGTGGCTGGGTGATAGACATTGGGGAGAGTATGTGCTATGGTGAGCGCTGTGAATTGTGCAAGACTGTTGAATCACAGATCTGTACTTCTGAAACAAATAAAGGAACATATTTTAATAAAAAGGAAAAGAAGAAGATAACAGGAGAGAAAGAGAAGGGGAGTATGTCAGAGGGTAAGACGAACCATGAGAGATGATGGACTCTGAAAAACAAAGTGAGGGTTCTAGAGGGGAAGGGGTAGGGGTTTGAGTTAGCCTGGTGATGGGTATTGAGGAGGGCACGTCTCCATGGAGCACTGGGTGTTATGAACAAACAATGAATCATGGAACACTGCACGAAAAACTAATGATTTAATATATGGTGATTAACATAACAATAAAATTTTAAAAAAATAGCTTTTGCACAGCTAAAGAAACAGTCCACAAAACCAAAAGACACGAGACAGAATGGGAGAAAATATTGGCAAATGACATAGCAGATAAAGGGCTAGTATCCAAAATCTATAAATAAATTATCAAACTCAACACCCAAAGAACATATAATCCAATCAAGAAATGGGCAGAAGACATGAACAGACATTTTTCCAAAGAAGACATCAAAATGGCCCACAGGCACATGAAAAAGTGCTCAACATCGCTCGGCATCAGGGAAATCCAAATCAAAACCTCAATGAGATACCACCTTACACCCGTCAGAATGGCTAAAATTAACAAGTCAGGGAAGACAGATTTTGGCGGGGTTGTGGAGGAAGGAGAACCCTCCTCCACTGTTGGTGGGAATGGAAGCTGGTGCAACCACACTGGAAAACAATATGGAGGTTCCTCAAACAGTTAAAATTAGAGCTACCATTCGATCCATCAAATTCACTACTGGGTATTTACCACAAAGATACAAATGTAGGGACCCGAAGGTGTACGTGTATCCCAAACTTTATAGCAGGAATATCCACAATAACCAAACTGTGGAAAGAGCCAAGATGTCCACCAACAGATGAATGGATAAAGAAGATGTGGTATATATCCACAATGGAATATTATGCAGCCGGCAAAAGGAATGAGATCTTACCATTTGCGATGACGTGGATGGAACTGAAGGGTGTTCTGTTGAGTGAAATAAGTCAATCAGAGAAAGACACGTATTGCATGAGCTCACGGATATGAGGATTTTTTAATCTCAGGAAACAAACTGAGTGACTGGAGAGGTTGGGGGTTGGAGGATTGGGGTGGCTGGGTGATAGACATTGGGGAGGGAATGTGCTACGGTGAGCGCTGTGAATTGTGCAAGACTGTTGAATCACAGATCTGTACTTCTGAAAGGAAAAACGAAACATATTTTAAGAAAAAGGAAAAGAAGAAGATAACAGGAGAGGAATAGAAGGGGAGTATGTCAGAGGGGGAGAAGAACCATGAGAGATGATGGACTCTGAAAAACAAAGTGAGGGCTCTAGAGGGGAGGGGGTAGGGGTTTGGGTTAGCCAGGTGATGGGTATTGAGGAGGGCACGTTCTGCATGGAGCACTGGGTGTTATGAACAAACAATGAATCATGGAACACTGCACCAAAAACTAATGATGTAATATATGGTGATTAACATAACAATAAAAAAAAGCTTTTGCACAGCAAAACAAACAGTCCACAAAACGAAAAGACAACCGACAGAATGGGAGAAAATATTTGCAAATGACATATCAGATAAAGGGCTAGTATCCAAAATCTATAAAGAACTTATCAAACTCAACACCCAAAGAACAAATAATCCAATCAAGAAATGGGCCGAAGACATGAACAGACATTTTTCCAAAGAAGACATCCAAATGGCCAACAGGCACATGAAAAAGTGCTCAACATCGCTCGGCATCAGGGAAATCCAAATCAAAACCTCAATGAGATACCACCTCACACCCGTCAGAATGGCTAAAGTTAACAAGTCAGGGAACGACAGATTTTGGCGGGGATGTGGAGAAAGGGGAACCCTCCTCCACTGTTTGTGGGAATGCAAGCTGGTGCAACCACTCTGGAAAACAGTATGGAGGATCCTCAAACAGTTGAAATTAGTGCTACCGTTCGATCCAACAATTGACTACTGGGTATTTAACACAAAGATACAAATGTAGGGACCCGAAGGGGTACGTGTACACCAAAGTTTATAGCAGCAATGTCCACAATAGCCAAACTGTGGAAAGAGCCAAGATGTCCATCGACAGATGAATGGATAAAGAAGAGGTGGTATATATACACAATGGAATATTATGCAGCCTTCAAAAGGAATGAGATGTTGCCATTTGCAAAGACGTGGATGGAACGGTAGGGTGTTATGTTGAGTGAAATAAGTCAATCAGAGAAAGACACGTATTGCATGACCTCACTGATATGAGGAATTCTTAATCTCAGGAAACAAACTGAGTGTTACTGGAGTGGTTGTGGGTGGGAGGGATGGGGTGGCTGGGTGATAGACAATGGGGACGGTATGTGCTATGGTGAGCGCTGTGCATTGTGCAAGACTATTGAATCACAGATCTCTACTTCTGAAACAAATAACGCAACATATTTTAAGAAAAAGAAAAAGAAGATAACAGGAGAGGAAGAGAAGGGGAGAATGTCAGTGGGGGACACGAACCATGAGAGATAATGGACTCTGAAAAACAAAGGGAGGGTCTAGAGGGGAGGGCGGGAGGGGTTTGGGTTATCCTGGTGATGGGTATTGAGGAGGGCACGTTCTCCATGTAGCACTGGGTGTTATGAACAAACAATGAATCATGGAATACTGTAGGAAAAACTAATGATGTAATATATGGTGATTAACATAACAATAAAAAATTTTAAAAAAAGCTTTTGCACAGCTAAAGAAACAGTCCACAAAACCAAAAGACACCCGACCGAATGGGAGAAAATATTGACAAATGACATAGCAGATAAAGGGCTAGTATCCAAAATGTATAAAGAACTTATCAAACTCAACACCCAAAGAACAAATAATCCAATCAAGTAATGGGCCGAAGACATGAACAGACATTTTTCCAAAGAAGACATCCATGGCCAACAGGCACAAGAAAAAGTGCTAAACATCGCTCGGCATCAGGGAAATCAAACAAAACCTCAATGAGATACCACCTCACACCCGTCAGAATGGCTAAAATTAACAAGTCAGTGAAGACAGATTTTGGCGGGGTTGTGGAGAAAGGGGAACCCTCCTACACTGTTGGTGGGAATGCAAGCTGGTGCAACCACTCTGGAAAACACTATGGAGGATCCTCAAACAGTTGAAATTAGTGCTACAATTCGATCCAGCAATTGACTACTGGGTATTTAACACAAGTTTGAAATGTAGGGACCCGAAGGGGTACGTGTACCGCAATGTTTATAGCAACAATGTCCACAATAGCCAAACTGTGGAAAGAGCCAAGATGTCCATCGACAGACGAATGGATAAAGAAGTGGTGGTATATATACACAATGGAATGCTATGCAGCCTTCAAAAGGAATGAGATGTTGCCATTTGCAAAGACGTGGATGGAACTGGAGGGTGTTATGTTGAGTGAAATAAGTCAATCAGAGGAAGACATGTATCGCATGACCTCACTGATATGAGGAATTCTTAATCTCAGGAAAAACACTGAGTGTTACTGGAGTGGTTGGGGGTAGGAGGGATGGGGTGGCTGGGTGATAGATATTGGGGAGAGTATGTGCTACGGTGAGCGCTATGAATTGTGCAAGACTGTTGAATCACAGATCTGTACTTCTGAAACAAATAAAGCAACATATTTTAAGAAAAAGAAAAAGAAGAAGATAACAGGAGAGGAAGAGAAGGGGAGTATGTCAGAGGGGGAGACGAACCATGACAGATGATGGACTCTGAAAAACAAAGTGAGGGTTCTAGAGGGGAGGGCGGTAGGGGTTTGGGTTAGCCTGGAGATGGGTTTTGGGGAGGGCACGTTCTGCATGGAGCGCTCGGTGTTATGAACAAACAATGAACCATGGAACACTGCACCAAAAACTAATGATGTAATATATGGTGATTAACATAACAATAAAAAAAAGCTTTTGCACAGCAAAAGAAACAGTCCACAAAACCAAAAGACAACCGACAGAATGGGAGAAAATATTTGCAAATGACATATCAGATAAAAGGCTAGTCTCCAAAATCCATAAAGAACTTATCAAACTCAACACCCAAAGAACAAATAATCCAATCAAGAAATGGGCCGAAGACATGAACAGACATTTTTCCAAAGAAGACCTCCAAATGGCCAATAGGCACATGAAAAAGTGCTCAACATCGCTCGGCATGAGGGAAATCCAAATCAAAACCTCAATGAGATACCACCTCACACCCGTCAGAATGGCTAAAATTAACAAGTCAGGGAATGACAGATGTTGGCGGGAAGTGGAGAAAGGGGAACCCTCCTACACTGTTGGTCGGAAGGCAACCTGGTGCAACCACTCTGGAAAACACTATGGAGGATCCTCAAACAGTTGAAATTAGAGCTACCATTCGATCCAGCAATTGCACTACTGGCTATTTACCACAAAGATACATATGTAGGGACCTGAACGGGTATGTGTACCCCAATGTTTATAGCAGCAATGTCCAAAATAGGTAAATTGTGGAAGGAGCGAAGATGTCCATCGACAGATGAACGGATAAAGAAGAACTGGTGTATATACACAATGGAATATTATACAGCCGTCAAAAGGAATGAGATCTTGCTATTTGCAACGACGCGGATGGAACTGGAGGGTGTTATGTTGAGTGAAATAAGTCAATCAGAGAAAGACACCTATCCCATGACCTCACTGATATGAGGGATTTTTAATCTCAGGAAAGAAACAGTTTGAATGGAGTGGTTGGGGCTGGGAGGGATGGGTTGGCTGGGTGATGGACATTGGGGAGGCATGTGCCACGGTGAGCGCTGTGAATTGTGCAAGACTGTTGAATCACAGATCTGTACTTCTGAATCAAATAACGCAACATATTTTAAGAAAATAGAAAAAAAGAAATAGATAACAGGAGATGAAGAGAGGGGGAGTATGTCAGACGGGGAGACGAACCATGAGAGATGATGGACTCTGAAAAACAAACTGAGGGTTCTAGAGGGGAGGGGGGTATGGGGATCGGTTAGCCTGGTGATGGGTATTGAGGAGGGCACGTGCTGCATGGAGCAGTGGGTGTTATGAACAAACAATTAATCATGGAACAGTGCACCAAAAACTAATGATGTAATATATGGTGATTAACATAACAATAAAAAAATAAAAAAAAAAAGATTTTGCACAGCAAAAGAAACAGTCCACAAAACCAAAAGACAACCGACAGAATGGGAGAAAATATGTGCAAATGACATATCAGATAAAGAGCTAGTATCCAAAATCGATAAAGAACTTATCAAACTCAACACCCAAAGAACACATAATCCAATGAAGAAATTGGCAGAAGACATGAACAGACATTTTTTCAAAGACGACATCCAACTGGCCAACAGGCCCATGAAAAAGTGCTCAACATAGCTCGGTATCACGGAAATCCAAATCAAAACCTTAATGAGATACCACCTCACACCCGTCAGAATGGCTAAAAGTAACAAGTCAGGGAACGACAGATGTTGGCGGGGATGTGGAGAAAGGGGAACCCTCCTACACTGTTGATGGAAATGCAAGCTGGTGCAACCACTCTGGAAAATACTATGGAGGATCCTCAAACAGTTGAAATTAGCGCTACCATTCGATCCAGCAATTGACTACTGGGTATTTAACACAAAGATACAAATGTAGGGTCCCGAAGGTGTACGTGTACCCCAAAGTTTATAGCAGCAATGTCCACAATAGCCAAACTGTGGAAAGAGCCAAGATGTCCATCGACAGATGAATGGATAAAGAAGAGGTGGTATATATACACAATGGAATATTATGCAGCCTTCTAAAGAAATAGATGTTGC
The DNA here is from genome assembly GCF_037043125.1 of Eumetopias jubatus. Lineage (NCBI taxonomy): Eukaryota > Metazoa > Chordata > Mammalia > Carnivora > Otariidae > Eumetopias > Eumetopias jubatus. The sequence goes on from NW_028274868.1 coordinate 194,395, forward strand.
CATTTGCAAAGACGTGGACAGAACTCGAGTGTGTTATGTAGAGTGAAATAAGTCAATCAGAGAAAGACATGTATCGCATCACCTCACTGATATGAGGAATTCTTAATCTCAGGAAACAAACTGGGTTTTACTGGAGTGGTTGTGGGTGGGAGGGATGGGGTGGCCGGGTGATAGACATTGGGGAGGGTATGTGCTACGGTGAGCGCTGTCGATTGTGCAAGACTGTTGAATCACAGATCTGTAGTTCTGAAAGAAATAAAGCAACATATTTTAAGAAAAAGAAAAAGAAGAAGATAACAGGAGAGGAAGAGAAGGGGAGTATGTCAGAGGGGGAGACGAACCATGACAGATGATGGACTTTGAAAAACAAAATGAGGGTTCTAGAGGGGAGGGCGGTAGGGGTTCGGGTTTGCCTGGTGATGGGTATTGAGGAGGGCACGTTCTGCATGGAGGACTGGGTGTTATGAACAAACAATGAATCATGGAACACTGCACCAAAAACTAATGATGTAATCTATGGTGATTAACATAACAATAAAAAAAGCTTTTGCACAGCAAAAGAAACAGTCCACAAAACCAAAAGACAACCGACAGAATGGGAGAAAATATTTGCAAATGACATATCAGATAAAGGAGTAGTATCCAAAATCTATAAAGAACTTATCAAACTCAACACCCAAAGAACAAATAATCCAATCAAGAAATGGGCCGAAGACATGAAGAGACATTTTTCCAAAGAAGACCTCCAAATGGCCAATAGGCACAAGAAAAAGTGCTCAACATCGCTGGGCATGAGGGAAATCCAAATGAAAACCTCAATGAGATACCACCTCACACCCGTCAAAATGGCTAAAATTAACAAGTCAGGGAACGACAGATGTTGGCGGGGATGTGGAGAAAGGGGAACCCTCCTACACTGTTGGTGGGAAGGCAAGCTTGTTTAAGCACTCTGGAAAACAGTATGGAGGTTCCTCAAAGAGTTGAAATTAGAGCTACCGTTCGATCCAGGAATTGACTACTGGGTATTTACCACAAAGATACAAATGTAGGGACCCGAAGGGGTACGTGTACCCCAAAGTTTATAGCAGCAATGTCCACAATAGCCAAACTGTGGAAAGAGCCAAGATGTCCATCGACAGATGAATGGATAAAGAAGAAGTGGTATATATACACAAGGGAATATTATGAAGCCGTCAAAAGGAATGAGATCTTGCCATTTGCAATGACGTGGATGGAACTGGAGGGTGTTATGTTGAGTGAAATAGGTCACTCAGAGAAAGACACGTATCGCATGACCTCACTGATATGAGGAATTCTTAATCTTAGGAAACCAACTGAGTGTTACTGGAGTGGTTGGGAGTGGGAGGGATGGGGTGGCTGGGTGATAGACATTGGGGAGGGTATGTGCTACGGTGAGCGCTGTGATTTGGGCACACTGTTGAATCACAGATCTGTACTTCTGAAACAAATAACGTGACATATTTTAAGAAAAACGTAAAAGAAGAAGATAACAGGAGAGGAACTGAAGGGGAGTATCACAGAGGGGGAGACGAACCATGAGAGATGATGGACTCTGAAAAAGAAAGTGAGGGTTCTAGAGGGGGGGGGTAGGGGTTTGGGTTAGCCTGGTGATGGGTATTGAGGAGGGCACGTTCTGCATGGAGCACTGGGTGTTATGAAGAAACAATGAATCATGGAACACTGCACCAAAAACTAATGATGTAATATATGGTGATTAACATAACAATAAAAAAAAGCTTTTGCACAGCAAAAGAAACAGTCCACAAAACCAAAAGACAACCGACAGAATGGGAGAAAATATGTGCAAATGACATAACAGATAACGGGCTAGTATCCAAAATCTCTAAAGAACTTATCAAACTCAACCCCCAAAGAACAAATAATCCAATCAAGAAATGGGCAGAAGACATGAACAGACATTTTTCCAAAGAAGATATCCAAATCGCCAACAGGCACATGAAAAAGTGCTCAACATCGCTCGGCATCAGGGAAATCCAAATCAAAACCTCAATGAGATGCCATATCACACCCGTCAGAATGGCTAAAATTAACAAGTCAGGGAACGACACATGTTGGCGGGCATGTGGAGAAAGGGGGAACCTCCTAAACTGTTGGTGGGAATGCAAGCTGGTGTAAGCACTCTGGAAAACAGTATGGAGGTTCCTAAAACAGTTGAAATTAGAGCTACCGTTCGATCCAGCAATTGCACTACTGGGTATTTAACAGAAAGATACAAATCTAGGGACCCGAAGGGGTACGTGTACCCCAATGTTTATAGCAGCAATGTCCACAATAGCCAAACTGTGGAAAGAGCCAAGATGTCCATCGACAGATGAATGGATAAAGAAGAGGTGGTATATATACACAATGGAATATTATGCAGCCGTCAAAATGAATGAGATCTTGCCATTTGCAACGACGTGGATGGAACTGGAGGGTGTTTTGTCGAGTGAAATAAGTCAATTAGAGAAAGACACGTATCGCATGACCTCACTGATATGAGGAATCCTTAATCTCCGGATACAGAGTGTTACTGGAGTGGTTGGGGGTGTGAGGAATGGGGTGGCTGGGTGAGAGACATTGGGGAGGGTATGTGCTACGCTGAGCGCTGTGAATTGTGCAAGACTGTTGAATCACAGATCTGTACTTCTGAATCAAATAACGCAACATATTTTAAGAAAAAAGGAAAAGAAGAAGATAACAGGAGAAGAAGAGAAGGGGAGTATGTCAGAGGGGGAGACGAACCATGAGAGATGATGGACTCTGAAAAACAAACTGAGGGTTCTAGAGGGGAATGGGTAGGGGGATGGGTTAGTCAGGTGATGGGTATTGAGGAAGGCACGTTCCCCACGTAGCACTGGGTGTTATGAACACACAATGAATCATGGAACACTGCACCATAAACTAATGATGTAATATATGGTGCTTAACATAACAATAAAAAAATAAAAATAAAGCTTTTGCACAGCAAAAGAAAGAGTCCACAAAACCAAAAGACAAACGACAGAATGGGAGAAAATATTTGCAAATGACATATCAGATAAATGGGTAGTATCAAAATCTATAAACAACTTACCAAACTCAACACGCAAAGAACAAATAATCTAATCAAGAAATGGGCAGAAGACATGAACAGACATTTTCCCAAAGAAGACATCCACATGGCCAACAGGCACATGAAAAAGTGCTCAACATCGCTCGGCATCAGGGAAATCCAAATCAAAACTTCAATGAGATACGACCTCACACCCGTCAGAATGGCTAAAATTAACAAGTCAGGGAACGACAGATGTTGGCGGGGATGTGGAGAAAGGGGAACCCTCCTCCACTGTTGGTGGGAATGCAAGCTGGGGCCACCACTCTGGAAAACAGTATGGAGGTTCCTCAAACAGTTGAAATTAGAGCTACCGCTCGATCCAGCAATTGCACTACTGGGTATTTACCACAAAGATACAAATGTAGGGACCCGAACGGGTACGTGTACCCCAATGTTTATAGCAGCAATGTCCAAAATAGCCAAATTGTGGAAAGAGCCAAGATGTCCATCGACAGATGAACGGATAATGAAGAAGTGGTATATATACACAATGGAATATTATGCAGCCGTCAAAAGGAATGAGATCTTGCCATTTGCAACGACGCGGATGGAACTGGAGGGTGTTATGTTGAGTGAAATAAGTCAATCAGAGAAAGACACCTATTGCATGACCTCACTGATATGAGGAATTTTTAATCTCAGGAAACAAACTGTTTGAATGGAGTGGTTGGGGGTGGGCGGGATGGGTTGGCTGGGTGATAGACATTGGGTAGGGTATGTGCCACGGTGAGCGCTGTGTATTGTGCAAGAATGTTGAATCACAGATCTGTACTTCTGAATCAATTAACGCAACATATTTTAAGAAAATAGAAAAAGAAGTAGATAACAGGAGATGAAGAGAAGGGGAGTATGTCAGACGGGGAGACGAACCGTGAGAGATGATGGACTCTGAAAAACAAACTGAGGGTTCTAGAGGGGAGGGGGGTAGGGGGATCGGTTAGCCTGGTGATGGGTATTGAGGAGGGCACGTTCTGCATGGAGCAGTGTGTGTTATGAACAAACAATTAATCATGGAACAGTGCACCAAAAACTAATGATGTAATATATGGTGATTAACATAACAATAAAAAAATTAAAAAAAAAGATTTTGCACAGCAAAAGAAACAGTCCACAAAACCAAAAGACAACCGAGAGATTGGGAGAAAATATTTACAAATGACATGTCAGATAAAGGGCTAGTATCCAAAATCGATAAAGAACTTATCAACCTCAACACCCAAAGAACACATAATCCAATGAAGAAATTGGCAGAAGACATGAACAGACATTTTTTCAAAGAAGACATCCAAATGGCCAACAGGCACATGAAAAAGTGCTCAACATCGCTCGGTATGAGGGAAATCCAAATCAAAACCTCAATGAGATACCACCTCACACCCGTCAGAATGGCTTAAATTAACAAGCCAGGGAACGACAGATGTTGGCGGGGATGTGGAGAAAGGGGAACCCTCCTCCACTGTTGGTGGGAAGGCAAGCTGGTGTAAGCACTCTGGAAAACAGTATGGAGGTTCCTCAAACAGTTGAAATTAAAGCTACCGTTCGATCCAGGAATTGCACTAAAGGGTATTTACCACAAAGATACAAATGTAGGGAGCCGAAGGGGTACGTGTACCCCAAAGTTTATAGCAGCAATGTCCACAGTAGCCAAACTGTGGAAAGAGCCAAGATGTTCATCGACAGATGAATGGATAAAGAAGAAGTGGTATATATACACAAGGGAATATTATGCAGCCGTCAAAAGGAATGAGATCTTGCCATTTGCAACGACGTGGATGGAACTGGAGGGTGTTATGTTGAGTGAAATGAGTCAATCAGAGAAAGACACGTATCGCATGATCTCACTGATATGAGGAATTCGTAATCTTAGGAAACAAACTGAGTGTCACTGGAGTGTTTGGGGGTGGGACGGATGGGGTGGCTGGGTGATAGACATTGGGGAAGTTATGTGCAACGGTGAGTGCTGTGAATTGTGCACACTGTTGAATCACAGATCTGTATTTCTGAAAAAAATAACGCAACATATTTTAAGAAATGTGAAAAAGAAGAAGATAACAGTAGAGGAACTGAAGGGGAGTATCACAGAGGGGGAGACGAACCATGAGAGATGATGCACTCTGAAAAACAAAGTGCGGGTTCTAGAGGGGAGGGGGGTAGGGGGATGGATTAGCCTGGGGATGGGTATTGAGGAGGGCACGTTCTGCATGGAGCACTGGGTGTTAGGAACAAACAATGAATCATGGAACACTGCACCAAAAACTAATGATGTAATATATGGTGATTAACATAACAATAAAAAAAGCTTTTGCACAGCAAAAGAAACAGTCCACAAAACCAAAAGACAACCGAAAGAATGGGAGAAAATATTTGCAAATGACATATCAGATAAAGGGGTAGTATCCAAAATCTATAAAGAACATATCAAACTCAACACCCAAAGAACAAATAATCCAATCTAGAAATGGGCCGAAGACATGAACAGACATTTTTCCAAAGAAGACCTCCAAATGGCCAACAGGCACATGAAAAAGTGCTCAACATCGCTCGGCATCAGGGAAATCCAAATCAAAACCTCAATGAGATACCACCTCACACCCGTCAGAATGGCTAAAATTAACAAGTCAGGAAACGACAGATGTTGGCGGGGATGTGGAGAAAGGGGAACCCTCCTCCACTGTTGGTGGGAAGGCAAGCTGGTGTAACCACTCTGGAAAACAGTATGGAGGTTCCTCAAACAGTTGAAATTAGAGGTACCGTTCGATCCAGCAATTGCACTACTGGGTATTTACCACAAATATACAAATGTAGGGACCCGAAGGGGTACGTGTACCCCAATGTTCATAGAAGCAATGTCTACAATAGCCAAACTGTGGAAAGAGCCATGATGTCCATCGACAGATGAATGGATAAAGAAGAGGTAGTATGTATACACAATGGAATATTATGCAGCCGTCAAAATGAATGAGATCTTGCCATTTGCAATGACGTGGATGGAACTGGAGGGTGTTATGTTGAGTGAAATAAGTCTATCAGAGAAAGACACGTATCGCATGACCTCACTGATATGAGGAATTTTTAATCTCAGGAAACAAACTGTTTGAATGGAGTGGTTGGGGGTGGGAGGGATGGGTTGGCTGGGTCATAGACATTGGGGAGGGTATGTGCCACTGTGAGCGCTGTGAATTGTGCAAGACTGTTGAATCACAGATCTGTACTTCAGAAACAAATAACGAAACATATTTTAAGAAAAAGGAAAAGAAGAAGATAACAGGAGAGGAAGAGAAGGGGCGTATGTCAGAGGGGGAGACGAACCATGACAGTTGATGGATTCTGAAAAACAAAGTGAGGGTTCTACCGGGGAGGACGGTAGGGGTTTGGGTTAGCCTGGTGATGGGTATTGAGGAGGGCACGTTCTGCATGGAGCACTGGGTGTTATGAACATACAATGAATCATGGAACACTGCACGAAAAACTAATGATGTAATATATGGTGCTTAACATAACAATAAAAATTTAAAAAAAAGCTTTTGCACAGCTAAAGAAACAGTCCACAAAACCAAAAGACACCCGACAGAATGGGAGAAAATATTTGCAAATGACATATCAGATAAAGGGCTAGTATCCAAAATCTATAACTACCATATAAAACTCAACACCCAAAGAACATATAATCCAATCAAAAAAGGGGCCGAAGATATGAACAGACATTTTTCCAAAGAAGACATCCAAATGGCCAACAGGCACATGAAAAAGTGTTCAACATCGCTCGGCATCAGGGAAATCCAAATCAAAACCTCAATGAGATACCACCTCACACCCGTCAAAATGGCTAAAATTAACAAGTCAGGGAACGACAGATGTTGGCGGGCATGTGGAGAAAGGGGAACCCTCCTCCACTGTTGGTGGGAATGCAAGCTGGTGCAACCACTCTGGAAAACACTATGGAGGATCCTCAAACAGTTGAAATTAGAGCTACCGTTCGATCCTGCAATTCCACTACTGGGCATTTACCACAAAGATGCAAATGTAGGGACCCGAACGGGTACGTGTACCCCAATGTTTATAGCAGCAATGTCCAAAATAGGTAAATTGTGGAATGAGCGAAGATGTCCATCGACAGATGAACGCATAAAGAAGAAGTGGTGTATATACACAATGGAATATTATGCAGCCATCAAAAGGAATGAGATCTTGCCATTTGCAACGACGCGGATGGAACTGGAGGGTGTTATGTTGAGTGAAATAAGTCAATCAGAGAAGGACACCTATCGCATGACCTCACTGATATGAGGAATTTTTAATCTCAGGAAAGAAACTGTTTGAATGGAGTGGTTGGGGCTGGGAGGGATGCGTTGGCTGGGTGATAGACATTGGGGAGGGTATGTGCCACGGTGAGCGCTGTGAATTGTGCAAGACTGTTGAATCACAGATCTGTACTTCTGAAACAAATAACGCAACATATTTTAAGAAAATAGAAAAAAAGAAGAAGATAACAGGAGATGAAGAGAGGGGGAGTATGTCAGACGGGGAGACGAACCATGAGAGATGGTGGACTCTGAAAAACAAAATGAGGGTTCTAGAGGGGAGGGGGGTAGGGGGATCGGTTAGCCTGGTGATGGGTAGTGAGGAGGGCACATTCTGCATGGAGCAGTGGGTTTTATGAACAAACAATTAATCATGGAACAGTGCACCAAAAACTAATGATGTAATATATGGTGATTAACATAACAATAAAAAAATTCAAAATAAAAAGATTTTGCACAGCAAAAGAAACAGTCCACAAAACCAAAAGACAACCGAGAGAATGGGAGAAAATATGTGCAAATGACATATCAGATAAAGGGCTAGTATCCAAAATCGATCAAGAACTTCTCAAACTCGACACCCAAAGAACACATAATCCAATGAAGAAATTGGCAGAAGACATGAACAGACATTTTTTCAAAGAAGACATCCAAATGGCCAACAGGCACATGAAAAAGTGCTCAACATAGCTCGGTATCAGGGAAATCCAAATCAAAACTTCAATGAGATACCACCTCACACCCGTCAGAATCGCTAAAATTAACAAGTCAGGGAACGACAGATGTTGGCAGGGATGTGGAGAAAGGGGAACCCTCCTCCACTGTTGGTTGGAATGCAAGCTGGTGCAACTACTCAGGAAAACAGTATGGAGGATCCTCAAACAGTTGAAATTAGTGCTACCGTTCGATCCAGCAATTGACTACTGGGTATTTAACACAAAGATACAAATGTAGGGACCCGAAGGGGTACGTGTACCCCAAAGTCTTTAGGAGCAATGTCCACAATAGCCAAACTGTGGAAAGAGCCAAGATGTCCATCGACAGATCAATGGATAAAGAAGAGGTGGTATATATACACAATGGAATATTATGCAGCCTTCAAAAGGAATGAGATGTTGCCATTTGCAAAGACGTGGATGGAACGGTAGGGTGTTATGTTGAGTGAAATAAGTCAATCAGAGAAAGACACGTATCGCATGACCGCACTGATATGAGGAATTCTTAATCTCAGGAAACAAACTGAGTGTTACTGCTGTGGTTCTGGGTGGGAGGGATGGGGTGGCTGGGTGATAGACAATGGGGACGGTATGTGCTACGGTGAGCGCTGTGAATTGTGCAAGACTGTTGAATCACAGATCTGTACTTCTGAAACAAATAACGCAAAATATTTTAAGAAAAAGAAAAAGAAGAAGATAACAGGAGAGGAAGAGAAGGGGAGTATGTCAGAGGGGGAGACGAACCATGACAGATGATGGACTCTGAAAAACAAAGGGAGGGTCCAGAGGGGAGGGCGGGAGGGGTTTGGGTTATCCTGGTGATGGGTATTGAGGAGGGCACGTTCTGCATGGAGCACTGGGTGTTATGAACAAACAATGAATCATGGAACATTGTACGAAAAATTAATGATGTAATATATGGTGATTAAGATAACAATAAAAAATTTAAAAAAAAGCTTTTGCACACCTAAAGAAACAGTCCACGAAACCAAAAGACACCCGACAGAAAGGGAGAAAATATTTACAAATGACATATCAGATAAAGGGCTAGTCTCCAAAATCCATAAAGAACTTATCAAACTCAATACCCAAAGAACATATAATCCAATCAAGAAATGGGCCGAAGACATGTACAGACATTTTTCCAAAGAAGACCTCCAAATGGCCAATAGGCACATGAAAAAGTGCTCAACATCGCTCGGCATGAGGGAAATCCAAATCAAAACCACAATGAGATACCACCTCACACCCGTCAGAATGGCTAAAAATAACAAGTCAGGGAATGACAGATGTTGGCGGGAAGTGGAGAAAGGGGAACACTCCTACACTGCTGATGGGAAGGCAAGCTGGTGTAAGCACTCTGGAAAACAGTATGGAGGTTCCTCAAACAGTTGAAATTTGAGCTACCGTCCGATCCACCAATTGCACTAAAGGTTATTTACCACAAAGATACAAATGTAGGGACCCGAAGGGGTACGTGTACCCCAAAGTTTATAGCAGCAATGTCCACAATAGCCAAACTGTGGAAAGAGCCAAGATGTCCATCGACAGATGAATGGATAAAGAAGAACTGGTATATATACCCAAGGGAATATTATGCAGCCGTCAAAAGGAATGAGATCTTGCCATTTGCAACGATGTGGATGGAACTGGAGGGTGTTATGTTGAGTGAAATGAGTCAATCAGAGAAAGACACCTATCGCATGACCTCACTGATATGAGGAATTCTTAATCTTAGGAAACAAACTGAGTGTTACTGGAGTGGTTGGGGTTGGGACGGATGGTGTGGCTGGGGGATAGACATTGGGGAGGGCATGTGCTTCGGTGAGCGCTGTGAATTGTGCACACTGTTGGATCCCAGATCTGTACTCCTGAAAAAAATAACGCAACATATTTTAAGAAAAAAGAAAAAGAAGAAGATAACAGGAGAGGAACTGAAGGGGAGTATCACAGAGTGGGAGACGAACCATGAGAGATGATGCACTCTGAAAAGAAAGTGAGGGTTCTAGAGGGGAGCGGGGGTACGGGTTTGGTTTAGCCTGGTGATGGGCATTGAGGAGGGCACGTTCTGCATGGAGCACTGGGTGTTATGAACAAACAATGAATCATGGAACACTGCACCAAAACCTAATGATGTAATATATGGTGATTAACATAACAATAAAAAAGCTTTTGCACAGCAAAAGAAACAGTCCACAAAACCAAAAGAAAACCGAAAGAGGGGGAGAAAATATGTGCAAATGACATAACAGAAAAATGGCTAGTATCCATAATCTATAAAGAACTTATCAAACTCAACACTCAAAGAACAAATAATCCAATCAAGAAATGGGCCGAAGACATGAACAGACATTTTTCCAAAAAAGACATCCAAATCGCCAACAGGCACATGAAAAAGTGCTCAACATCGCTCGGCATCAGGGAAATCCAAATCAAAACCTCAATGAGATACCACCTCACACCCGTCAGAATGGCTAAAATTAACAAGTCAGGGAACGACAGATGTTGGCGGGCATGTGGAGAAAGGGGAACCCTCTACACTGTTGGTGGGAATGCAAGCTGGGGCCACCACTCTGGAAAACAGTATGGAGGTTCCTCAAACAGTTGAAATTAGAGCTACCATTCGATCCAGCAATTGCACTACTGGCTATTTACCACAAAGATACAAATGTAGGGACCCGAACGGGTACGTGTACCCCAACGTTTATAGCAGCAATATCCACAATAGCCAAACTGTGGAAAGAGCCAAGATGTCCATGGACAGATGAACGGATAAAGAAGAAGTGGTATATATACACAATGGAATATTATGCAGCCGTCAAAAGGAATGAGATCTTGCCATTTGCAACGACGTGGATGGAACTGGAGGGTGTTATGTTGAGTGAAATAAGTCAATCAGAGAAAGGCACCTATCGCATGACCTCACTGATATGAGGAATTTTTTATCTCAGGAAAGAAACTGTTTGAATGGAGTGGTTGGGGGTGGGATGGATGGGTTGGCTGGGTGATAGACATTGGGTAGGGTATGTGCCACGGTGAGCGCTGTGAATTGTGCAGGACTGTTGAATCACAGATCTGTACTTCTGAATCAAATAACGCAACAAATTTTAAGAAAATAGAAAAAGAAGTAGATAACAGGAGATGAAGAGAGGGGGAGTATGTCAGACGGGGTGACGAACCATGAGAGATGATGGACTCTGAAAAACAAACTGAGGGTTCTAGAGGGGAGGGGGGTAGGAGGATCGGTTAGCCTGGTGATGGGTATTGAGGCGGGCACGTTCTGCATGGAGCAGTGGGTGTTATGAACAAACAATTAATCATGGAACAGTGCACCAAAAACTAATGATGTAATATATGGTGATTCACATAACAATAAAAAATTTAAAAAAAAAAGATTTTGCACAGCAAAAGAAACAGTCCACAAAACCAAAAGACAACCGAGAGATTGGGAGAAACTATGTGCAAATGACATATCAGATAAAGGGCTAGTATCCAGAATCGATAAAGAACTTATCAAACTCAACACCCAAAGAACACATAATCTAATGAAGAAATTGGCAGAAGACATGAACAGATATTTTTTCAAAGAAGACATCCAAATGGCCAACAGGCCCATGAAAAAGTGCTCAACATAGCTCGGTATCAGGGAAATCCAAATCAAAACCTCAATGAGATACCACCTCACACCCGTCAGAATGGCTAAAATTAACAAGTCATGGAACGACAGATGTTGGCGGGGATATGGAGAAACGGGAACCCTCCTGCACTGTTGGTGGGAATGCAAGCTGGTGCAACCACTCTGGAAAACAGTATGGAGGATCCTCAAAGAGTTGACTTTAGAACCAGCGTTCGATCCAGCAATTGACTACTGGGTATTCACCACAAAGATACAAATGTAGGGAACCGAAGGTGTACGTGTACCCCAAAGTTTATAGCAGCAATGTCCAAAATAGCCAAACTGTGGAAAGAGCCAAGATGTCCATTGACAGATGAATGGATAAAGAAGAAGTGGTATATATACACAATAGAATATTATGCAGCCATCACAAGGAATGAGATGTTGCCATTTCCAAAGACATGGATGGAACTGGAGGGTGTTATGTTGAGTCAAATCAGTCAATCAGAGAAAGACATGTATCGCATGACCTCACTGATATGAGGAATTCTTAATCTCAGGAAACAAACTGAGTGTTACTGGAGTGGTTGGGGGTGGGAGGGATGGGGTGGCTGGGTGATAGACTTTGGGGAGGGTATGTGCTACGGTGAGCGCTGTGAATTGTGCAAGACTGTTGAATCACAGATCTGTACTTCTGAAACAAATACCGCAACATATTTTAAGAAAAGGAAAAGAAGAAGATAACAGGAGAGGAAGAGAAGGGGAGTATGTCAGAGGGGGAGACGAACCATGACAGTTGGCGGACTCTGAAAAACAAAGTGAGGGTTCTAGCGGGGAGGACGGTAGGGGTTTAGGTTAGCCTGGTGATGGATACGTATTGAGGAGGGCACGTCCTGCATGGAGCACTGGGTGTTATGAACAAACAATGAATCATGGAACACTGCACCAAAACTAATATTGTAATACATGGTTCTTAACCTAACAATAAAAAATTTAAAAAAAAGCTTTTGCACAGCTAAAGAAACAGTCCACAAAACCAAAAGACACCCGATAGAAGGGGAGAAAATATTTGCAAATGACATATCAGATAAAGGGCTAGTATCCAAAATCTATAAATAAATTATAAAACTCAACACCCAAAGAACATATAATCCAATCAAGAAATGGGCCAAAGACATGAACAGACATTTTTCCAAAGAAGACATCCAAATGGCCAACAGGCACATGAAAAAGTGCTCAACATCGCTCGGCATGAGGGAAATCCAAATCAAACCCTCAATGAGATACCACCTCACACCCGTCAGAATGGCTAAAATTAACAAGTCAGGGAACGACAGATGGCGGGGATGTGGAGAAAGGGGAACCCTCCTCCACTGTTGGTGGGAATGCAAGCTGCTGCAACCTCTCTGGAAAACAGTATCGAGGTTCCTCAAACAGTTGAAATTCGAGCTACTGTTCGAGCCAGCAATTGCACTACAGGGGATTTACCAGATCGTTACAAATGTAGGGACCGGAAGGGGTACGTGTACCCCAGTGTTTATAGCAGCAATGTCCACAATAGCCAAACTGTGGAAAGAGCCAAGATGTCCAGCGACAGATGAACGGATAAAGAAGACGTGGTATATATTCACAATGGAATATTATGCAGCCGTCAAAGGAATGAGATCTTCCCATTTGCAACGACGTGGATGGAACTGGAGGGTGTTATGTTGAGTGAAATAAGTCAATCAGAGAAAGACACGTATCGCATGACGTCACTGATATGAGGAATTCTTAATCTCAGGAAACAAACTGAGTGTTACTGGAGTGGTGGGGGTGGGAGAGATGGGGTGGCTGGGTGATAGACATTGGGGAGGGTATGTGCTACGGTGAGCGCTCTGAATTGTGCAAGACTGTTGAATCACAGATCTGTACTTCTGAATCAAATAACGCAACATATTTTAAGAAGAAAGAAAAAGAAGAAGATAACAGGAGAGGAAGGGAAGGGGAGTATGTCAGAGGGGAGAAGAACCATGAGAGATGATGGACTCTGAAAAACAAACTGAGGATTCGATAGGGGAGGGTGGTAGGGGCATGTGTTAGCCTGGTGATGGGTATTGAGGAGGGCACGTTCTGCATGGAGCACTGGGTGTTATGAACAAACAATGAATCATGGAACACTGCAACAAAAACTAATGATGTAATATATGGTGATTAACATAACAATTAAAAAAATAAAAAAAAAACACTGAGGGAATGGAAGGCCGGTGTCGGATACGCCTCTCGGCTCAGCTCTTGTTCCTGTGGCTAGTACCCTTGCCCCGGTGTACTTGCAGGCCGAGAGCCAACCAACTCACTCGGTGGAAACACACTGCAGAAAACACCGATTTCGGCCAATTTGGCCTTCCTGAGGGGGGAATCCTTTTGCTCTGTGAATGCGGGCGAGCACTGCCAGCGAGTCCAAAACCATTTTCGAGGGAGCCTGAGGCTGCGGTACAAGGGAGAACACAACTCCCCACTTCTTTCCTGAAGCCAGCCCAGCGGCCGCCCCCTTGAGCATGCAAGTCTCACTGCTCGCGTACCAACGCAAGGAAACAGTAAGGTAAGGGACCGTGTTGTACAGAGCCTCACTGTTCCAGAGAGTGGAAACACTTGGAGTGTGTGTGCGTGAGAGCCCGGAAGACGAGTCCCGTACTTTACTGGGCGAGTGAAACGGACACGGGCAGCCGCACGTCTCCCACCAGCCCTCAGTGGTAGAATGCTAGCACTCCTTCGGCATGTGTGCGTGCAGGCCTAAGTTGCAGGCCCCTCCCTGGAAGGCACAACACTGTGGAGAAACCGCACTTTACCTCCCGCCGTTCCCTAGCGGAGAGGACGCTGTATGCTGTGCGCTGTGCCTGAGAGTCCGGCGAACGTCTTCCCTATGTAAAACCGAGGGAAAGAAAGGCCGGTGCCGGAGACGCCTCTGGGCTCAGCTCTTGTTCCTGAGGTAGTACCCTTGCCCCGGTGTGCTTGCAGCCCGAGAGCCAACCTCCTAAGTCCAGGGAACCACACTGTAGAAATTCCTTACTTCGGCCAGACTAGGCCTTCCTGAGGGTGGAAACCTTTTGCTGTGTGAATCCGGGCGCGCTCTGCCAGCAAGTCCAAAACGATTTTCCGAGGGAGACTGAGGCCGCGGCAGAAGGAGAACACAACTCCCCACTTGTTTCCTGAAGCCAGCCTAGGGCCGCCCCCTTGGGTTTTCAAGTCTCACTGCTCGCGTACCAAAACAAGGAAACCGTACTGTGGGAGAACCGTGTTATAGATAGCCTCATCGTTGTGGGGAGTGGGAACACAGGCAGTGCCTGTGCGTAAGAGCCTGGCATACGAGTCCCCTAAGTTCCTGGGCGAGAGAAACGGATTCGTGCAGCCGCACCTCTCCCACCAGCTCTCAGGATCAGAATGCTAGCACTCCTCCGGCCTGTGTGCGTGCAGGCCTACGTTGAAGGCCCCTCCCTGGAAGGCACAACACTGTGGAGAAACCGCGCTTTAGCTCACGGCGGTCCCTAGCGGAGAGGAAGCTGTATGCTGTGTGCTGTGCTTGAGAGTCCGGCGAACGGCTTCCCTATGTAAAATCGAGGGAAAGAAAGGCCGGTGCCGGAGACGCGTCTCGGCTCAGCTCTTGTCCTGGGGCTACTACTGTTGCCCCTGTGTGCTTGCAGGCCGAGAGCCAATCTCCTAAGTCGTGGGAACCACACTGTAGGAATTCCTTACTTCGATAGGACTAGGCCTTCCTGAGGGTGGAAGCCTTTTGCTGTGTGAACGCGGGCGAGCACTGCCAGCGAGTCCAAAACCATTTTCCGAGCTAGACTGAGGCCGCGGCAGAAGGGAGAACACAACTCCCCACTTGTTTCCTAAAGTCAGGCCTGAGGCCGCCCCCTTGACCATGCAAGACTCACTGCTCGCGAAACAACGCACGGAAACAGTAGGGTAGGGTACCGGGTTGTACAGAGCCTCAGTGTTCCGGAGAGTGGAAACACTTGGAGTGTGTGTGCATGCGAGCCTGGGTGACGTGTCCACTACGTTATAGGGCGAGAGAAACGAACTCGGTAGCCGCACCTCTCCCACCAGCTCTCAGTGGCAGAATGGTAGCACTCCTGCCGCATGTTTGCCTCTAAGCCTAAGTTGAAGGACCCTACTTGAAAGGCCCAACCCTGTGCAGAAACCGCGCTTTAGCTCCCGCCGGTCCCTAGCGGCGAAAAAGTTGTATTTTGTGCGCTGTGCTTATGAGCCCGGCGAACGGCTTCCTTATGGAAAACCGAGGGAAAGGAAGGCCGGTGTCGGAGATGCCTCTCGGCTCAGCTCTTGTTCCTGCGTCTAGTAACGTTGCCCCGGTGTGCTTGCAGGCCGAGAGCCAAGCACCTAAGTCGAGGGAAACACACTGTAGAAAATCCCGTCTTCGGCCAGATTAGGCCGTCCTGAGAGTCGAAACCTTTTGCTGTGTGAATGCGGGCGAGCACTGCCAGCGAGTCCAAAACCATTTTCTGAGGCAGACTGAGGCCACGGCGGAAGGGAGAACACAACTCCCCACTTGTTTCCTGAAGCCAGGCCTGCGGCCGCCCCCTTACCCATGCAAGTCTCACTGCTCGCGTACCAACGCAAGGAAACAGTGGGGTAGGAGACCGTGTTGTACAGAGCCTCACTGCTCCGGAGAGTGGAAACACTTGGAGTGTGTGTGCATGAGAGCTTGGGAGACGAGTCCCCTACGTTACTGGGCGAGAGAAACGAACTCGGGCAGCCGCACCTCTCCCACCAGCTCTCAGTGGCAGAATGCTAGCACTCCTCCTCCATGTGTGCCTGCAGGCCTAAGTTGAAGGCCCCTCCTTGAATGGCACAACACTGTGGAGAAACCGCGCTTTAACTCCCGCCGGTCCACAGTGTTGTGCCTTCCACAGAGAGGCCTGCAACTTAGGCCTGCACACACACAGGCCGGAGGAGTGCTAGCATTCTGATACTGAGATGGTGGGAGTGGTGTGGCTTCACGAAACCGTTTCTCTCGCCCAGTAACTTAGGGGACTCGTATGCCAGGCTCTTACGCACAGGCACTGCCTGTGTTCCCACTCCCCACAATAATGACGCTATCTATAACACGGTTCTCCTACACTACTGTTTCTTTGTTTTGGTACGCGAGCAGTGAGACTTGAATACCCAAGGGGGCGGCCCTGGGCTGGCTTCAGGAAACAAGTGGGGAGCTGTGTTCTCCCTTCTGCCGCGGCCTCAGTCTCCCTCCGAAAATCGCTTTGGACTTGCTGGCAGTGCTCGCCCGCATTCACACAGCAAAAGGTTTCCACCCTCAGGAAGGCCTAGTCTGGCCGAAGTAAGGAATTTCTACAGTGTAGTTCCCTGGACTTAGGAGGTTGGCTCTCGGCCTGCAAGCACACCGGGGCAAGGGTACCACCACAGGAACAAAAGCTGAGCCGAGAGGCGTCTCCGGCACCGGCCTTTCTTTCCCTCGGTTTTACATAGGGAAGCCCTTTGCCGGACTCTCAGGCACAGCGCACAGCATACAGCGTCCTCTCCGCTAGACAACGGCCCGAGGTAAAGCGCGGTTTCTCCACAGTGTTGTGCCTTCCAGGGAGGGGCCTGCAACTTAGGCCTGCACTCACACAGGCCGGAGGAGTGCTAGCATTCTGCCACTGAGAGCTGGTGGGAGAGGTGCGGATGCCCGAGTTCGTTTCTTTCGCCCAGTAACGTAGGGGACTCGTCTCCCAGGCTCTGACGCACACACACTCCAAGTGTTTCCACTCACGGGAACAGTGAGGCTCTGTACAACACGGTCCCCTACCCTACTGTTTCCTTGCTTTGGTAGGCGAGCAGTGAGAGTTGCATGGTAAAGGTGGCGGCCGCAGGCCTGGCTTCAGGAAACAAGTGGGGAGTTGTGTTCTCCCTTCTGCCGCGGGCTCAGTCTCCTTCGCTAAATGGTTTTGGAATCGCTGGCAGTATTCCCCCCCCCATTCACACAGCAAAAGGTTTAGACCCTCAGGAAGGCCTAATCTGGCCAAAGTCGGGAATTTCTACAGTGTGTTTTCCTCGACTAAGGTGGTTGGCTCTCGGCCTGCAAGCACACCGGGGCAACGTTACTAGACGCAGGAACAAGAGCTGAGCCGAGAGGCGTCTCCGGCACCGGCCTTTCTTTCCCTCGGTTTTACATAGAGAAGCCGTTCGCCTGGCTCTCAAGCACAGCGCACAGCATTCATCATTTTCTCCGCTAGGGACCGGCGGGAGTTAAAGCGCGGTTTCTCCAAAGTGTTGTGCCTTTCAAGGAGGGGCCTTCAACTTAGGCCTGTAGGCACACATGGAGGAGGAGTGCTAGCATTCTGCCAGTGAGAGCTGGTGGGAGAGGTGCGGCTGCCCGAGTTCCTTTCTCTCGCCCAGTAACGTAGGGCACTCGTATACTAGGCTCTCACGCACACACACTCCAGGTGTTTCCACTCTCCGGAACAGTGAGGCTCTACAACAGGGTACCCTACCCTACTGTTTCCTTGCGTTGGTACACGAGCAGTGGGACTTGCATGCTCAAGGGGGCAGCCGCTGCCCTGGCTTCAGGAAACAAGTGGGGAGTTGTGTTCTCCCTTCTGCCGCGGCCTCAGTCTCCCTCGGAAAATGGTTTTGGACTCGCTGGCAGTGCTCGCCCGCATTCACACAGCAAAATGTTTCCACCCTCAGGAAGGCCTAGTCTAGCCGAAGTAAGGAATTTCTACAGTGTGCTTCCCTCGACTTAAGTGGTTGGTTCTCGGCCTGCAAGCACCCCGGGGCAACGGTACTAACCCCAGGAACAAGAGCTGAGCCGAGAGGCGTCTCCGGCCCTGGCCTTTCTTTTCCTCGGTTTTACATAGGGAAGCCGTTCGCCGGACTCTCAAGCACAGCGCACAGCATACAGCGTCCTCTCCGCTAGGGCCCGGCGGGAGCTAAAGCGCGGTTTCTCCACAGTGTTGGGCCTTCCCAGGAGGGGCCTGCAACCTAGGCCTGCACGCACCCATGCCGGAGGAGTGCTAGCATTCTGCCACTGAGAGCTGGTGTGAGAGGTGCGGCTGCCCGAGTTCGTTTCTCTCACCCAATAACGTAGTGGACTCGTCTCCCAGGGTCTCACGCACACACATTCCAAGTGTTTCCACTCTCGGGAACAGTGAGGCTCTGTAAAACACGGTCCGCTAACCTACTGTTTCCTTGCGTTGGTACGCGAGCAGTGAGACTTGCATGCACAAGTGGGCAGCGGCAGGACTGACTTCAGGAAACAAGTGGGGAGTTGTGTTCTCCCTTCTGCCGCGGGCTCAGTCTCCCTCGGAAAATGGTTTTAGTCTCGCTGTCAGTCCTCGCCCGCATTCATACAGCAAAAGGTTTCCACCCTCAGGAAGGCCTAATCTGGCCGAAGACGGGATTTTCTACAGTGTGTTTCACTCGACTTAGTTGCTTGGCTCTCGGCCTGGAAGCACACCGTGGCAAGGGTACGAGCCCCAGGAACAAGAGCTGAGACGAGAGTCGTCTCCGCCAACGGCCTTTCTTTACCTCGGTTTTACACAAGGTAGCCGTGCGCCAGGCTCTCAAGCACAGCGCACAGCATACAGCGTCCTCTCCGATAAGGACCGGCGGGAGCTAAAGCGCGGTTTCTCCACAGTGTTGGGCCTTTCAAGGAGAGTCCTGAAACATAGGCCTGCACGCACACATGCTGGAGGAGTGCTAGCATTCTGCCACTGAGAGCTGGTGGGAGAGGTGCGGTTGCCCGAGTTCGTTTCTCTCTCCCAGTAACGTAGGGGACTCCTCTCTCAGGCTCTCATGCACACACACTCCAAGTGTTTCCACTCTCCGGAACAGTGAGGCTCTACAGCACGGTACCCTACCCTACTGTTTCCATGCGTTGGTACGCGAGCAGTGAGACTTCCATGCTCAAGGGGGCAGCCGCTGGCCTGGCTTCAGGAAACAAGTGGGGAGTTGTGTTCTCCCACTGCCGCGGCCTCAGTCTCCCTCGGAAAATGGTTTTGGACTTGCTGGCAGGGCTCGCCCGCATTCACACAGCAAAATGTTTCCACCCTCAGGAAAGCCTAGTCTAGCCGAAGTAAGGAATTTCTACAGTGTGCTTCCCTCGACCTGGAGGTTGGCTCTCGGCCTGCAAGCACCCCGGGGCAACGGTACTAGCCCCAGGAACAAGAGCTGAGCCGAGAGGCGTCTCCGGCCCCGGCCTTTCTTTTCCTCGGTTTTACATAAGGATGCCGTTCGCCGGGCTCTCAAGCACAGCGAACAGCATACAGCGTCCTCTCCACTAGGGACCGGCGGGAGCTAAAGCGCGGGTTCTCCACAGTGTTGTGCCTTCCCGGGAAGGGTCTCCAACTTAGGCCTGAACGCACACAGGCCGGAGGAGTGCTAGCATTCTGATACTGAGAGCTGGTGGGAGAGGTGCGGCTGCACGAATCCGTTTCTCTCGCCCAGTAACTTAGGGGACTCGTCTGCCAGGCTCTTACGCACAGGCACTCCAGGTGTTCCAACGCCCCGCAACAGTGAGGCTATGTACAACACGGTTTCCATACATGACTCTTAATTGTTTTGGTACGCGAGGAGTGAGACCTGCAAACCCAGGGGGCGGCCGCTGGGCTGGCTTCAGGAAACAAGTGGGGAGTTTTGTTCTCCCTTCTGCCCGGCCTCAGTCTCCCTCGCAAAATGGTTTTGGACTCGCTGGCTCTTCTCGCCCACATTCATACACCAAAAGGTTTCCACCCTCAGGAAGGCCTAATCTGGCCGAACACGGGATTTTCTACAGTGTGTTTCCCTCGACTTAGTTGCTTGGCCATCGGCCTGCGAGCACACCGTGGCAAGGGTACCAGCCCAAGGAACAAGAGCTGAGCCGAGAGGCGTCTCCGCCACCGGCCTTTCTTTATCTCAGTTTTACATAAGGAAGCCGTTCGCCGGGCTCTCAAGCACAGCGCACAGCATAGAGCGTCCTCTCCGCTACAGACCGGCGGGAGGTAAAGCGCGGTTTCTCCACAGTGTTGGGCCTTTCAAGGAGAGTCCTGAAACATAGGCCTGCACGCACTCATGTTGGAGGAGTGCTAGCATTCTGCCACTGAGAGCTGGTGGGAGAGGTGCGGATGCCCGAGTTCGTTTCTCTCGCCTAGTAACGTAGGGGCCTCCTCTACCAGGCTCTCACGCACACACACTCCAAATGTTTCCACTCTCCGGAACAGTGAGGCTCTACAACACGATACCCTACCCTACTGTTTCCTTGCGTTGGTACGCGAGCAGTGAGAGTTGTATGGTAAAGGGGGCGGCCGCAGGCCTGGCTTCAGGAAACAAGTAGGGAGTTGTGTTCTCCCTTCTGCCGCGGCCTCAGTCTCCCTCGGAAAATGGTTTTGGACTCGATGGCAGTGCTTGCCCGCATTCACACAGCCAAAGGTTTCCACCCTCAGGAAGGCCTAATTTGGCCGAAGTCGGGATTTTCTAGTGTGTTTCCCTCGACTCGGCTCTCGGCCTGCAAGCACACCGGGGCGAGGTTACTAGCCCCAGGAACAAGAGGTGAGCCGAGAGGCGTCTCCGCCACCGGACTTTCTTTCCCTCGGTTTTACTTAAGGAAGCCGTTCGCCGGGCTCTCAAGCACAGTGCACAGCATACAGCGACCTCTCCGCTACGGACCGGCGGGAGGTAAAGCGCGCTTTCTCCACAGTGTTGTGCCTTCCAGGGTGGGGCCTGCAACTTAGGCCTGCACGTACACAGGCCTGAGGAGTGCTAGCATTCTGATCCTTAGAGCTGGTGGGCGAGGTGCGGCTGCACGAATCCGTTTCTCTCGCCCAGGAACTTAGGGGACTCGTGTGCCAGGCTCTTACGCACAGGCACTCCAGGTGTTCCCACTCCCCGCAACAGTGAGGCTATCTACAACAGGGTTCCGCTACAGTGCTGTTACGTTGTTTTAGTGAGCGAGCAGTGAGACTTGCATTCCCAAGGGGGCGGCCGCTGGGCTGGCTTGAGGAAGCAAGTGGGGAGTTGTGTTCTCCCTTCTGCCGTGACCTCAGTCTCCCTCGGAAAATGGTTTTGGACTCGCTGGCAGTTCTCGCCCGGATACATACAACAAAAGGTTTTGACCCTCAGGAGGGCCTAATCTTGCCGAAGAAGGGATTTTCTACAGTGTGTTTCCCTCGACTGAGTTGGTTGGCTCTCGGCCTGCAAGCACACCGGGGCAAGGGTACTAGCCCCAGGAACAAGAGCTGAGGCGAGAGGCGTCTCCAGCACCGGCCTTTCTTTCCCTCGGTTTTACATAGGGAAGCCGTTCGCCGGGCTCTCAAGCACAGCGCCGAGCATACAGCCTCCTCTCTGCTAGGGACCAGGGGAGCTAAAGCGCGGTTTCTCCACAGTGTTGGGCCTTTCAAGGAGGGGCCCGCAACTTAGGCCTGCACGCACACATGCCGGCGGAATGCTAGCATTCTGCCACTGAGAGCTGGTGGGAGAGGTGCGGCTGCCCGAGTTCGTTTCTCTCACCCAGCAAAGTAGGGGACTCCTCTCCCAGGCTCTCACGCAGATACACTCCAAGTGTTTCCACTCTCGAGAACAGTGAGGCTCTGTACAACACGGTCCCCTACCCTACTGTTTCTGTGCGTTGGTACCCGAGCAATGAGAGTTGCATGTGTAAGGGGGCGGCCGCAGGCCTGGATTCAGGAATCAAGTGGGGAGTTGTGTTCTCCCTTCTGCCGCGGCCTCAGTCTCCCTCGGAAAATGGTTTTGGACTCCCTGGCAGTGCTCGCCCGCATTCACACAGCAAAAGGTTTCCACCCTCAGGAAGGCCTAAACTGGCCGAAGTCGGGATTTTCTGCAGTGTGTTTCCCTCGACTGAGTTGGTTGGCTCTCGGCCCGCAAGCACACCGGGGCAAGAGTACTAGCCCCAGGAACAAGAGCTGAGCCGAGAGGCGTCTCCACCACCGGCATTTCTTTCCCTCCGTTTTACATAAGGAAGCCGTTGGCCGGGCTCTCAAGCACAGCGCACAGCATACAGCGTGCTCTCCGCTAGGGACCGGCGGGAGCTAAAGCGCGCTTTCTCCACAGTGTTGGGCCTTTCAAGGAGGGCCCTGCACCTTAGGCCTGCACGCACACAGGCCGGAGGAGTGCTAGCGTTCTGCCACTGAGAGCTGTTGCGAGACGTGCGGATGCCCGAGTTCGTTTCTTTCGCCCAGTAAAATAGGGGACTCGTCTCCCAGGCTCTCACGCACACACACTCCAAGTGTTTCCACTCTCCGGAACAGTGAGGCTCTGTATAACACGGTCTCCTACCCTACTATATCCTTGCGTTGGTACGCGAGCAGTGAGACCTGTATGCTGAAGGGGGCGGCCGCAGGCCTGACTTCAGGAATCAAGTGGGGAGTTGTGTTCTCCCTTCAGCCGCGGCCTCAGTCTCCCTCGCTAAATGGTTTTGGACTCGCTGGCAGTGCTCGCCCGCATTCACACTGCAAAGGTTTCGACCTTCAGGAAGGCCTAATCTGGCCGAAGTCGGGATTATCTACAGTGTGTTTCCCTCGACTTAGGAGGTTCGCTCTCGGCCTGCAAGCACACCGGGGCAAGGTTACTAGCCGCAGGAATAAGAGCTGAGCCGAGAGGCGTCTCCGGCACCGGCCTTTCTTTCCCTCGATTTTACATAAGGATGCCGTTCGCCGGGCTCTCAAGCACAGCGAACAGCATACAGCGTCCTCTCCGCTAGGGACCGGCGGGAGCTAAAGCGCGGGTTCTCCACAGTGTTGTGCCTTCCCGGGAAGGGCCTCCAACTTAGGCCTGCACGCACACAGGCCGGAGGAGTGCTAGCATTCTGATACTGAGAGCTGGTGGGAGAGGTGCGGGTGCACGAATCCGTTTCTCTCGCCCAGTAACTTAGGGCACTCGTCTGCCAGGCTCTGACGCACAGGCACTCCAGGTGTTCCAACTACCCGCAGCAGTGAGGCTATGTACAACACGGTTCCCCTACATTACTGTTTCCTTGTTTTGGTAAGCGAGCAGTGAGACTTGCAAGCCCAAGGGGGCGGCCGCTGGGCTGGCTACCGGAAACAAGAGGGGAGTTGTGTTCTCCCTTCTGCCGCGGCCTCAGTCTCCCTCGGAAAATGGTTTTGGACTCGCTGGCTGTTCTGGCCCGCATTCATACAGCAAAAGGTTTCCACCCTCAGGAAGGCCTAATCTGCCCGAGGTCGGGAATTTCTACACTGTGTTTCCCTCGACTTATTTGGTTGGCTCTCGGCCTGCAAGCACACCGGGGCAAGGGTACTAGCCCCAGGAACAAAAGCTGAGCCGAGAGGCATCTCCGGCTCCGGCCTTTCTTTCCCTCGGTTTTACATAGGAAAGCCGTTCGCCGGGCTCTCAAGCACAGCGCAGAGCATACAGCGTCCTCTCCGCTAGGAAACGGTGGGATCTAAAGCGCGTTTCCTGCAGAGTGTTGGGACTTTCAAGGAGGGGCCTGCAACTTACGCCTTCACGCACACATGCCAGAGGACTGCCAGCATTCTGCCACTGAGAGGAGGTAGGAGAGTTGCGGCTGCCCGAGTTCGTTTCTCTCGCCCAGTAACGTAGGGGACTCTTCTCCCAAGCTCTCACGCACACACACTTCAAGTGTTTCCACTCTCCGGAACAGTGAGGCTATTACAACACGGTTCCCCTACATTCCTGTTTCTTTGTTTTGGTACACGAGCCGTGAGACTTGCAAGCCCAAGGGGGCGGCCGCTGGGATGGCTTCAGGAAACAAGTGGGGAGTTGTGTTCTCCCTTCTGCCGCGGCCTCAGTCTCCCTCGGAAAATGGTTTTAGTCTCGCTGTCAGTCCTCGCCCGCATTCATACAGCAAAAGGTTTCCACCCTCAGGAAGGCCTAATCTGGCCGAAGACGGGATTTTCTACAGTGTGTTTTCCCTCGACTTAGTTGCTTGGCTCTCGGCCTGGAAGCACACCGTGGCAAGGGTACGAGCCCCAGGAAAAAGAGCTGAGACGAGAGGCGTCTCCGCCAACGGCCTTTCTTTACCTCGGTTTTATATAAGGAAGCCGAGCGCCAGGCTCTCAAGCACAGGGCACAGCATACAGCGTCCATTCCGATAAGGACCGGCGGGAGCTAAAGCGCGGTTTCTCCACAGTGTTGTGCCTTCCAGGGACGGGCCTGCAACTTAAGCCTGCACGCACACAGGCCAGAGGAGTGCTAGCATTCTGCCACTGAGAGCTGGTGCGGGAGGAGCGGATGCCGGAATTCGTTTCTCTAGCCCAGTAACGTAGGGAACTCGTCTCCCAGGCTCTCACGCACACACACTCCAAGTGTTTCCACTCTCCGGAACAGTGAGGCTCGGTACAAAACGGTCCCCTACCTTACTGTTTCCTTGTGTTAGTACGTGAGTGAGACTTGTAGGGTTAAGGGGCGGCCGCAGGCCTGGCTTCAGGAAACAAGTGGGGAATTGTGTTCTCCCATCTGCCGCGGCCTCAGTCTCCCTCGGAAAATGGTTTTAGACTCGCTGGCAGTGCTCGTCCGCATTCACAGAGCAAAAGGTTTCGACCCTCAGGAAGGCCTAAACGGCCGAAGTCGGGGTTTTCTACAGGGTGTTTCCCTCGACGTAGGTGGTTGGTTCTCGGCCTGCAAGCACACTGGGGCAAGGTACTAGCCCCAGGAACAAGAGCTGAGCCAAGAGGGGTCTCCGCCACTGGCCTTTCTTTCCCTCGGTTTTACATAAGGAAGCCTTTCGCCGGGCTCTCAAGCACAGCGCACAGAATACAGCGTCCTCTCCGCTAGGGACAGGCGGGAGCTAAAGCGCGGTTTCTCCACAGTGTTGGGCCTTTCAAGGAGGGGCCTGCAACTTAGGCCTGCACACACACATGCTGAAGAAGTGCTAGCATTCTACCACTGGGAGCTGGTGGGAGACGTGCGGCTGCCCGAGTTCGTTTCTCTCGCCGAGTAAAGTAGGGAACTCTTCTCCCAGACTCTCACGCACACACACTTCAAGTGTTTCCACTCTCCGGAACCGTGAGGCTCTGTGCAACATGGTCCCCTACCCTACTGTTTCCTTGCGTTGGTACGGGAGCAGTGAGACTTGTATGCTCAAGGGGGTGGCCGCAGGCCTGGCTTCAGGAAACAAGTGGGGAGTTGTGTTCTCCCTCTGCCGCGACCTCAGTGTCCCTCGGAAAATGGTTTTGGACTCGCTGGCTGTTCTCGCCCGCATTCATACAGCAAAAGGTTTCCACCCTCAGGAAGGCCTAATCTGGCCGAACACGGGATTTTCTACAGTGTGTTTCCCTCGACTTAGTTGCTTGGCTCTCGGCCTGCGAGCACACCGTGGCAAGGGTACCAGCCCAAGGAACAAGAGCTGAGCCGAGAGGCGTCTCCGCCACCGGCCTTTCTTTATCTCAGTTTTACATAAGGAAGCCGTTCGCCGGGCTCTCAAGCACAGCGCACAGCATACAGCGTCCTCTCCGCTACGGACCGGCGGGAGGTAAAGCGCGGTTTCTCCACAGTGTTGGGCCTTTCAAGGAGAGTCCTGAAACATAGGCCTGCACGCACTCATGTTGGAGGAGTGCTAGCATTCTGCCACTGAGAGCTGCTGGGAGAGGTGCGGATGCCCGAGTTCGTTTCTCTCGCCTCGTAACGTAGGGGACTCCTCTCCCAGGCTGTCACGCACACACACTCCAAGTGTTTCCACTCTCTGGAACAGTGAGGCTCTTTACAACACGGTCCCCTACCTTACTGTTTCCTTGCGTTGGTACGCGAGCAGTGAGACTTGCATGCTCATGGGGGCGGCCGCTGGGCTGGCTTCAGGAAAGAAGTGGGGAATTGTGTTCTCCCTTCTGCCGCGGAATCCGTCTCCCTGGAAAATGGTTTTGGACTCGCTGGCAGCGCTCGCCCGCATTCACACAGCAAAAGGTTTCCACACTCAGGAAGGCCTAATCTGGCCGAAGTCGGGGTTTTCTGCAGCGTGTTTCCATCGACTTAGTTGGTTGGCTCTCGGCCTGCAAGTACACCGGAGAAAGGGTACTAGCCCCAGGAACAAGAGCTGAGCCGAGAGGCATCTCCGCCACCGGCCTTTCTTTCCCTCAGTTTTTTTTTAATTTTCTTATTCTTATGTTAAACACCATATATTACATCATTAATTTTTGCTGCAGTGTTCCATGATTCATTGTTTCTTCATAACACCCAGTGCTCCATGCAGAATGTGCCCTCCTCAATACCCATCACCAGGCTAACACATCCCCCTACGCCCCTCCCCTCTAGAACCCTCAGTTTGTTTTTCACAGTCCATCATCTGTCATGGTTCCTCTCTCCCTCTCACATACTCCCCTTCTCTTCCTTTCCTGTTACCTTCTTCTTTCTCTTTTTTCTTAAAATATGTTGCGTTATTTGTTTCAGAAGTACAAATCTGTGATTCAACACTCGCACAATTCACAGGGCTCACCGTAGCACATACCCTCCCCAATGTCTATCACGAAGCCACCCCATCCCTCCCAACCCCAACCCCTCCAGTAACACTCAGTTTGTTTCCTGAGATTAAGAATTCCTCATATCCGTGAGGTCATGCGATACATGTCTTTCTCTGATTGACATATTTCACTCAACATAACACCCTCCAGTTCCATCCACGTCGCTGCCAATGGCAAGATCTCATTCCTTTTGACGGCTGCATAATATTCCATTGTGTATATATACCACCACTTCTTTATCCATTCATCTGTCGATGGACATCTTGGCTCTTTCCACAGTTTGGCTATTGTGGACATTGCTGCTATAAACATTGGGGTACACGTACCCCTTTGGTCCCTACATTTGTATATTTGGGGTAAATACCCAGTAGTGCAATTGCTGGATCAAACGATAGCTCTAATTTCAACTGTTTGAGGAACCTCCATACTGTTTTCCAGAGTGGTTGCACCAGCTTGCATTCCCTCCAACAGTGTAGGAGGTTTCCCCTTTCTCCACATGCCCGCCAACATCTGTCGTTCCCTGACTTGTTCATTTTAGCCATTCTGACGGGTGTGATATGGAATCTCATTGAGGTTTTGATTTGGATTTCCCTGATGCCGAGCGATGTTGAGCACTTTTTCATGTGCCTGTTGGCCATTTGGATGTCTTCTTTGGAAAAATGTCTCCTCATGTCTTCTGCCCATTTCTTGATTGGATTATTTGATCTTTGGGTGTTGAGTTTGATAAGTTCTTTATAGATTTTGTATACTAGCCCTTTATCTGATATGTCATTTGTAAATATTTTCTCCCATGCTGTCGGTTGTCTTTTGGGGTTGTGGACTGTTTCTTTTGCTGTGCAAAAGCTTTTTTTTTATTTTTTAATGTTATGTTAATCACTACATATTACATCATTAGTTTCTCGTGCAGTGTTCCATTATTCATTGATACTGGAATGGTTGGGGTGGGAGGGATGGGGTGGCTGGGTGATAGACATTGGGGAGGGTATGTGCTATGGTGACCGCTGTGAATTGTGCAAGATTGTTGAATCACAGATCTGTACTTCTGAAACAAATAACGCAACATATTTTAAGAAAAATAAAAGAAGAAGATAACAGGAGAGGAAGAGAAGGGGAGTATTTCAAAGGGGGAGACGAACCATGAGAGATTATGGATTCTGAGAACCAAACTGAGGGTTCTAGAGGAGAGGGGGTTAGGGGGATGGGTTAGCCTGGTGATGGATATTGAGGAGGGCACATTCTGCATGGAGCACTGGGTGTTATGAACAAACAATGAATCATGGAAGACTGCACCAAAAAAGAATGATGTAATATATCATTGTTATGTTATGATTAACATAACAATTAAGAAAAAAGCTTATGCACAGCAAGACAAACACTCCACATACCCAAAAGACAACCGAGAGAATGGGAGAAAATATTGGCAAATGACATATCAGATAAAGGGCTAGTATCCCAAATCTATAAAGAACTTATCAAACTCAGCACCCAAAGAACAAATAATCCAATCAAGAAATGGGCCGAAGAAATGAACAGACATTTTTCCAAAGAAGACATCCAAATGGCCAACAGGCACATGAAAAAGTGCTCAACAACGCTCGGCATCAGGGAAATCCAAAACAAACCTCAATGAGATACCACTTCACACCCGTCAGAATGGCTAAAATTAAGAAGTCAGGGAACGACAGATGTTGGCGGGGATGTGGAGAAAGGGGAACCCGCCTCCACTGTTGGTGGGAATGCAAGCTGGTGAAACGACTCTGGAAAACAGTATGGAGGATCCTCAAACACTTGAAATTAGTGCTACCGTTCGATACAGCAATTGACTACTGGGTACTTAACACAAAGATACAAATGTAGGGACCGGAAGGGGTACGTGTACCCCAAAGTTTATAGCAGCAAAGTCCACAATAGCCAAACTGTGGAAAGAGCCAAGATGTCCATCGACAGATGAATGGATAAAGAAGAGGTGGTATATATACACAATGGAATATTATGCAGCCTTCAAAAGGAATGAGATGTTGCCGTTTGCAAAGACGTGGATGGAACTGGAGGGTGTTATGTTGAGTGAAATAAGTTAATCAGAGAAAGACATGTATCGCATGACTCACTCATATGAGGAATTCTTAATCTCAGGAAACAAACTGAGTGTTACTGGAGTGGTTGGGGGTGGGAGGGATGGGGTGGCTGGGTGATAGACATTGGGGAGAGTATGTGCTACGGTGAGCGCTGTGAATTGTGCAAGACTGTTGAATCACAGATATGTACTTCTGAAAGGAAAAACGCAACATATTTTAAGAAAAAGGAAAAGAAGAAGATAACAGGAGAGGAAGAGAAGGGGAGTATGTCAGAGGGGGAGACGAACCATGAGAGATGATGGACTCTGAAAAACAAAGTGAGGGCTCTAGAGGGGAGGGGGTAGGGTTTTGGGTTACCCTGGTGATGGGTATTGAGGAGGGCACGTTCTGCATGGAGCACTGGGTGTTATGAAGAAACAATGAATCATGGAACACTGCACCAAAAACTAATGATGTAATATATGGTGATTAACATAACAATAAAAAAAAGCTTTTGCACAGCAAAACAAACACTCCACAAAACGAAAAGACAACCGAAAGAATTGGAGAAAATATTTGCAAATGACATATCAGATAAAGGGCTAGTATCCAAAATCTATAAAGAACTTATCAAACTCAACAGCCAAAGAACAAATAATCCAATCAAGAAATGGGCCGAAGATATGAACAGACATTTTTCCAAAGAAGACATCCAAATGGCCAACAGGCACATGAAAAAGTGCTCAACATTGCTCGGCATCAGGGAAATCCAAATCAAAACCTCAATGAGATACCACCTCACACCCGTCAGAATGGCTAAAGTTAACAAGTCAGGGAACGACAGATTTTGGCGGGGATGTGGAGAAAGGGGAACCCTCCTCCACTGTTGGTGGGAATGCAAGCTGGTGCAACCACTCTGGAAAAGAGTATGGAGGATCCTCAAACAGTTGAAATTAGTGCTACCGTTCGATCCAGCAATTGACTACTGGGTATTTAACACAAAGATACAAATGTAGGGACCCGAAGGGGTACTTGTACACCAAAGTTTATAGCAGCAATGTCCACAATAGCCAAACTGTGGAAAGAGCCAAGATGTCCGTCGACAGATGAATGGATAAAGAAGACGTGGTATATATACACAATTGAATATTAAGCAGCCGTCAAAATGAATGAGATCTTCCCATTTGCAACGACGTGGATGGAACTGGAGGGTGTTATGTTGAGTGAAATAAGTCAATCAGAGAAAGACACGTATCGCATGACCTCACTGATATGAGGAATTTTTAATCTCAGAAAACAAACTGTTTGAATGGAGTGGTTGGAGGTGGGAGGGATGGGTTGGCTGGGTCATAGACATTGGGGAGGATATGTGCCACGGTGAGCGCTGTGAATTGTGCAACACTGTTGAATCACAGATCTGTACTTCTGAATCAAATAACGCAACATATTTTAAGAAAAAAGTAAAAGAATTAGATAACAGGAGACGAAGAGAGGGGGAGTATGTCAGACGGGGAGAAGTACCATGAGAGATGATGGACTCTGAAAAACAAACTGAGGGTTCTAGAGGGGAGGGGGGTAGGGGGATCGGTTAGCCTGGTGATGGGTACTGAGTAGGGCACGTTCTGCATGCAGCATTGTGTGTTATGAACAAACAATGAATCATGGAACACTGCATGAAAAACTAATGATGTAATATATGGTGCTTCACATAACAATAAAAAATTTTAAAAAAAGCTTTTGCAGAGCTAAAGAAACAGTCCACAAAACCAAAAGACACCCGACAGAATGGGAGAAAATATTTGCAAATGACATATCAGATAAAGGGCTAGTATCCAAAATCTATAACTAACTTATAAAACTCAACACCCAAAGAACATATAATCCAATCAAGAAAGGGGCCGAAGATATGAACAGACATTTTTCCAAAGAAGACATCCAAATGGCCAACAGGCACATGAAAAAGTGCTCAACATCGCTCGGCATCAGGGAAATCCAAATCAAAACCTCAATGAGATACCACCTCACACCCGTCAGAATGGCTAAAATTAACAAGTCAGGGAACGACAGATGTTGGCGGGGATGTGGAGAAAGGGGAACCCTCCTCCACTGTTGGTGGGAATGCAAGCTGGTGCAACCACTCTGGAAAACAGTATGGAGGATCCTCAAACAGTTGAAATTAGTGCTACCGTTCGATCCAGCAATTGACTACTGGGTATTTAACACAAAGATACAAATGTAGGGACCCGAAGGGGTACGTGTACCCCAAAGTCTATAGCAGCAATGTCCACAATAGCCAAACTGTGGAAAGAGCCAAGATGTCCATCGACAGATGAATGGATAAAGAAGAGGTGGTATATATACACAATGGAATATTATGCAGCCTTCAAAAGGAATGAGATGTTGCCATTTGCAAAGACGTGGATGGAACGGTAGGGTGTTATGTTGAGTGAAATAAGTCAATCAGAGAAAGACACGTATTGCATGACCTCACTGATATGAGGAATTCTTAATCTCAGGAAACAAACTGAGTGTTACTGGAGTGGTTGTGGGTGGGAGGGATGGGGTGGCTGGGTGATAGACAATGGGGACGGTATGTGCTATGGTGAGCGCTGTGCATTGTGCAAGACTATTGAATCACAGATCTGTACTTCTGAAAAAAATAACGCAACATATTTTAAGAAAAAGAAAAAGAAGATAACAGGAGAGGAAGAGAAGGGGAGTATGTCAGTGGGGGACACGAACCATGAGAGATAATGGACTCTGAAAAACAAAGGGAGGGTCTAGAGGGGAGGGCGGGAGGGGTTTGGGTTATCCTGGTGATGGGTATTGAGGAGGGCACGTTCTCCATGGAGCACTGGGTGTTATGAACAAACAATGAATCATGGAATACTGTAGGAAAAACTAATGATGTAATATATGGTGATTAACATAACAATAAAAAATTTAAAAAAAAGCTTTTCCACAGCTAAAGAAACAGTCCACAAAACCAAAAGACACCCGACAGAATGGGAGAAAATATTGACAAATGACATAGCAGATAAAGGGCTAGTATCCAAAATGTATAAAGAACTTATCAAACTCAACACCCAAAGAACAAATAATCCAATCAAGAAATGGGCCGAAGACATGAACAGACATTTTTCCAAAGAAGACATCCATGGCCAACAGGCACAAGAAAAAGTGCTAAACATCGCTCGGCATCAGGGAAATCAATCAAAACCTCAATGAGATACCACCTCACACCCGTCAGAATGGCTAAAATTAACAAGTCAGTGAAGACAGATTTTGGCGGGGTTGTGGAGAAAGGGGAACCCTCCAACACTGTTGGTGGGAATGCAAGCTGGTGCAACCACTCTGGAAAACACTATGGAGGATCCTCAAACTGTTGAAATTAGTGCTACAATTCGACCCAGCAATTGACTACTGGGTATTTAACACAAGTTTGAAATATAGGGACCCGAAGGGGTACGTGTACCGCAATGTTTATAGCAACAATGTCCACAATAGCCAAACTGTGGAAACAGCCAAGATGTCCATCGACAGACGAATGGATAAAGAAGTGGTGGTATATATACACAATGGAATGCTATGCAGCCTTCAAAAGGAATGAGATGTTGCCATTTGCAAAGACGTGGATGGAACTGGAGGGTGTTATGTTGAGTGAAATAAGTCAATCAGAGAAAGACATGTATCGCATGACCTCACTGATATGAGCAATTCTTAATCTCAGGAAAAACACTGAGTGTTACTGGAGTGGTTGGGGGTAGGAGGGATGGGGTGGCTGGGTGATAGATATTGGGGAGAGTATGTGCTACGGTGAGCGTTATGAATTGTGCAAGACTGTTGAATCACAGATTTGTACTTCTGAAACAAATAAAGCAACATATTTTAAGAAAAAGTAAAAGAAGAAGATAACAGGAGAGGAAGAGAAGGGGAGTATGTCAGAGGGGGAGACGAACCATGAAGGATGATGGACTCTGAAAAACAAAGTGAGGGTTCTAGAGGGGAGGGCGGTAGGGGTTTGGGTTAGCCTGGAGAAGGGTTTTGGGGAGGGCACGTTCTGCATGGTGCGCTCGGTGTTATGAACAAACAATGAATCATGGAACACTGCACCAAAAACTAATGATGTAATATATGGTGATTAACATAACAATAAAAAAAAGCTTTTGCACAGCAAAAGAAACAGTCCACAAAACCAAAAGACAACCGACAGAATGGGAGAAAATATTTGCAAATGACATATCAGATAAAGGGCTAGTCTCCAAAATCCATAAACTACTTATCAACCTCAACACCCAAAGAACAAATAATCCAATCAAGAAATGGGCCGAAGACCTGAACAGACATTTTTCCAAAGAAGACCTCCAAATGGCCAATAGGCACATGAAAAAGTGCTCAACATCGCAGGGCATGAGGGAAATCCAAATCAAAACCTCAATGAGATACCACCTCACACCCGTTAGAATGGCTAAAATTAACAAGTCAGGGAATGACAGATGTTGGCGGGAAGTGGAGAAAGGGGAACCCTCCTACACTGTTAGTGGGAGGGCAAGCTGGTGCAACCACTCTGGAAAACACTATGGAGGATCCTCAAACAGTTGAAATTAGAGCTACCATTCGATCCAGCAATTGCACTACTGGGTATTTACCACAAAGATACAAATGTAGGGACCCGAACGGGTATGTGTACCCCAATGTTTATAGCAGCAATGTCCAAAATAGGTAAATTGTGGAAAGAGCGAAGATGTCCATCGACAGATGAACGGATAAAGAAGAACTGGTGTATATACACAATGGAATATTATACAGCCGTCAAAAGCAATGAGATCTTGCCATTTGCAACGACGCGGATGGAACTGGAGGGTGTTATGTTGAGTGAAATAAGTCAATCAGAGAAAGACACCTATCGCATGACCTCACTGATATGAGGGATTTTTAATCTCAGGAAAGAAACTGTTTGAATGGAGTGGTTGGGGCTGGGAGGGATGGGTTGGCTGGGTGATGGACATTGGGGAGGTATGTGCCACGGTGAGCGCTGTGAATTGTGCAAGACTGTTGAATCACAGATCTGTACTTCTGAATCAAATAACGCAACATATTTTAAGAAAATAGAAAAAAAGAAATAGATAACAGGAGATGAAGAGAGGGGGAGTATTTCAGACGGGGAGATGAACCATGAGAGATGATGGACTCTGAAAAACAAACTGAGGGTTCTAGAGGGGAGGGGGGTATGGGGATCGGTTAGCCTGGTGATGGGTATTGAGGAGGGCACGTTCTGCATGGAGCAGTGGGTGTTATGAACAAACAATTAATCATGGAACAGTGCACCAAAAACTAATGATGTAATATATGGTGATTAACATAACAATAAAAAAATTTAAAAAAAAAGATTTTGCACAGCAAAAGAAACAGTCCACAAAACCAAAAGACAACCGACAGAATGGGAGAAAATATGTGCAAATGACATATCAGATAAAGGGCTAGTATCCAAAATCGATAAAGAACTTATCAAACTCAACACCCAAAGAACATATAATCCAATGAAGAAATTGGCAGAAGACATGAACAGACATTTTTTCAAAGAAGACATCCAAATGGCCAACAGGCCCATGAAATAGTGCTCAACATAGCTCGGTATCAGGGAAATCCAAATCAAAACCTCAATGAGATACCACCTCACACCCGTCCGAATGGCTAAAAGTAACAAGTCAGGGAACGACAGATGTTGGCGGGGATGTGGAGAAAGGGGAACCCTCCTACACTGTTGATGGAAATGTAAGCTGGTGCAACCACTCTGGAAAACACTATGGAGGATCCTCAAACAGTTGAAATTAGCGCTACCGTTCGATCCAGCAATTGACTACTGGGTATTTAACACAAAGATACAAATGTAGGGTCCCGAAGGTGTACGTGTACCCCAAAGTGTATAGCAGCAATGTCCACAATAGCCAAACTGTGGAAAGAGCCAAGATGTCCATCGACAGATGAATGGATAAAGAAGAGGTGGTATATATACACAATGGAATATTATGCAGCCTTCTAAAGGAATGAGATGTTGCCATTTGTAAAGACGTGGACGGAACTCGAGGGTGTTATGTTGAGTGAAATAAGTCAATCAGAGAAAGACATGTATCGCATCACCTCACTGATATGAGGAATTCTTAATCTCAGGAAACAAACTGGGTTTTACTGGAGTGGTTGTGGGTGGGAGGGATGGGGTGGCCGGGTGATAGACATTGGGGAGGGTATGTGCTACGGTGAGTGCTGTCGATTGTGCAAGACTGTTGAATCACAGATCTGTACTTCTGAAACAAATAAAGCAACATATTTTAAGAAAAAGAAAAAGAAGAAGATAACAGGAGAGGAAGAGAAGGGGAGTATGTCAGAGGGGGAGACGAACCATGACAGATGATGGACTTTGAAAAACAAAATGAGGGTTCTAGAGGGGAGGGCGGTAGGGGTTCGGGTTTGCCTGGTGATGGGTATTGAGGAGGGCACATTCTGCATGGAGGACTGGGTGTTATGAACAAACAATGAATCATGGAACACTGCACCAAAAACTAATGATGTAATCTATGGTGATTAACATAACAATTAAAAAATCTTTTGCACAGCAAAAGAAACAGTCCACAAAACCAAAAGACAACCGACAGAATGGGAGAAAATATTTGCAAATGACATATCAGATAAAGGAGTAGTATCCAAAATCTATAAAGAACTTATCAAACTCAACACCCAAAGAACAAATAATCCAATCAAGAAATGGGCCGAAGACATGAAGAGACATTTTTCCAAAGAAGACCTCCAAATGGCCAATAGGCACATGAAAAAGTGCTCAACATCGCTGGGCATGAGGGAAATCCAAATGAAAACCTCAATGAGATACCACCTCACACCCGTCAAAATGGCTAAAATTAACAAGTCAGGGAACGACAGATGTTGGCGGGGATGTGGAGAAAGGGGAACCCTCCTACACTGTTGGTGGGAAGGCAAGCTTGTTTAAGCACTCTGGAAACAGTATGGAGGTTCCTCAAAGAGTTGAAATTAGAGCTACCGTTCGATCCAGGAATTGACTACTGGGTATTTACCACAAAGATACAAATGTAGGGACCCGAAGTGGTACGTGTACCCCAAAGTTTATAGCAGCAATGTCCACAATAGCCAAACTGTGGAAAGAGCCAAGATGTCCATCGACAGATGAATGGATAAAGAAGAAGTGGTATATATACACAAGGGAATATTATGAAGCCGTCAAAAGGAATGAGATCTTGCCATTTGCAATGACGTGGATGGAACTGGAGGGTGTTATGTTGAGTGAAATAGGTCACTCAGAGAAAGACACGTATCGCATGACCTCACTGATATGAGGAATTCTTAATCTTAGGAAACAAACTGAGTGTTACTGGAGTGGTTGGGGGTGGGAGGGATGGGGTGGCTGGGTGATAGACATTGGGGAGGGTATGTGCTACGGTGAGCGCTGTGATTTGGGCACACTGTTGAATCACAGATCTGTACTTCTGAAACAAATAACGTGACATATTTTAAGAAAAACGTAAAAGAAGAAGATAACAGGAGAGGAACTGAAGGGGAGTATCACAGAGGGGGAGACGAAACATGAGAGATGATGGACTCTGAAAAAGAAAGTGAGGGTTCTAGAGGGGGGGGGTAGGGGTTTGGGTTAGCCTGGAGATGGGTATTGAGGAGGGCACGTTCTGCATGGAGCACTGGGTGTTATGAAGAAACAATGAATCATGGAACACTGCACCAAAAACTAATGATGTAATATATGGTGATTAACATAACAATAAAAAAAAGCTTTTCCACAGCAAAAGAAACAGTCCACAAAACCAAAAGACAACCGACAGAATGGGAGAAAATATGTGCAAATGACATAACAGATAACGGGCTAGTATCCAAAATCTCTAAAGAACTTATCAAACTCAACACCCAAAGAACAAATAATCCAATCAAGAAATGGGCAGAAGACATGAACAGACATTTTTCCAAAGAAGATATCCAAATCGCCAACAGGCACATGAAAAAGTGCTCAACATCGCTCGGCATCAGGGAAATCCAAATCAAAACCTCAATGAGATGCCATATCACACCCGTCAGAATGGCTAAAATTAACAAGTCAGGGAACGACACATGTTGGCGGGCATGTGGAGAAAGGGGGAACCTCCTAAACTGTTGGTGGGAATGCAAGCTGGTGTAAGCAC
The DNA here is from genome assembly GCF_037043125.1 of Eumetopias jubatus. Taxonomy (NCBI): domain Eukaryota; kingdom Metazoa; phylum Chordata; class Mammalia; order Carnivora; family Otariidae; genus Eumetopias; species Eumetopias jubatus. The sequence goes on from NW_028274868.1 coordinate 231,838, forward strand.
TCTGTAAAACAGTATGGGGGTTCCTAAAACAGTTGAAATTAGAGCTACCGTTCGATCCAGCAATTGCACTACCTCGTATTTAACAGAAAGATACAAATCTAGGGACCCGAAGGGGTACGTGTACCCCAATGTTTATAGCAGCAATGTCCACAATAGCCAAACTGTGGAAAGAGCCAAGATGTCCATCGACAGATGAATGGATAAAGAAGAGGTGGTATATATACACAATGGAATATTATGCAGCCGTCAAAATGAATGAGATCTTGCCATTTGCAACGACGTGGATGGAACTGGAGGGTGTTTTGTCGAGTGAAATAAGTCAATCAGAGAAAGACACGTATCGCATGACCTCACTGATATGAGGAATCCTTAATCTCCGGATACAGAGTGTTACTGGAGTGGTTGGGGGTGTGAGGAATGGGGTGGCTGGGTGAGAGACATTGGGGAGGGTATGTGCTACGCTGAGCGCTGTGAATTGTGCAAGACTGTTGAATCACAGATCTGTACTTCTGAATCAAATAACGCAGCATATTTTAAGAAAAAAGGAAAAGAAGAAGATAACAGGAGAAGAAGAGAAGGGGAGTATGTCAGAGGGGGAGACGAACCATGAGAGATGATGGACTCTGAAAAACAAACTGAGGGTTCTAGAGGGGAATGGGTAGGGGGATGGGTTAGCCAGGTGATGGGTATTGAGGAGGGCACGTTCCCCACGGAGCACTGGGTGTTATGAACACACAATGAATCATGGAACACTGCACCATAAACTAATGATGTAATATATGGTGCTTAACATAACAATAAAAAAATAAAAATAAAGCTTTTGCACAGCAAAAGAAAGAGTCCACAAAACCAAAAGACAAACGACAGAATGGGAGAAAATATTTGCATATGACATATCAGATAAATGGGTAGTATAAAAATCTATAAACAACTTACCAAACTCAACACGCAAAGAACAAATAATCTAATCAAGAAATGGGCAGAAGACATGAACAGACATTTTTCCAAAGAAGACATCCACATGGCCAACAGGCACATGAAAAAGTGCTCAACATCGCTCGGCATCAGGGAAATCCAAATCAAAACTTCAATTAGATACGACCTCACACCCGTCAGAATGGCTAAAATTAACAAGTCAGGGAACGACAGATGTTGGCGGGGATGTGGAGAAAGGGGAACCCTCCTCCACTGTTGGTGGGAATGCAAGCTGGGGCCACCACTCTGGAAAACATTATGGAGGTTCCTCAAACAGTTGAAATTAGAGCTACCGCTCGCTCCAGCAATTGCACTACTGGGTATCTACCACAAAGATACAAATGTAGGGACCCGAACGGGTACGTGTACCCCAATGTTTATAGCAGCAATGTCCAAAATAGCCAAATTGTGGAAAGAGCCAAGATGTCCATCGACAGATGAACGGATAATGAAGAAGTGGTATATATACACAATGGAATATTATGCAGCCGTCAAAATGAATGAGATCTTGCCATTTGCAACGACGCGGATGGAACTGGAGGGTGTTATGTTGAGTGAAATAAGTCAATCAGAGAAAGACACCTATTGCATGACCTCACTGATATGAGGAATTTTTAATCTCAGGAAACAAACTGTTTGAATGGAGTGGTTGGGGGTGGGCGGGATGGGTTGGCTGGGTGATAGACATTGGGGAGGTATGTGCCACGGTGAGCGCTGTGTATTGTGCAAGAATGTTGAATCACAGATCTGTACTTCTGAATCAATTAACGCAACATATTTTAAGAAAATAGAAAAAGAAGTAGATAACAGGAGATGAAGAGAAGGGGAGTATGTCAGACGGGGAGACGAACCGTGAGAGATGATGGACTCTGAAAAACAAACTGAGGGTTCTAGAGGGGAGGGGGGTAGGGGGATCGGTTAGCCTGGTGATGGGTATTGAGGAGGGCACGTTCGGCATGGAGCAGTGTGTGTTATGCACAAACAATTAATCATGGAACAGTGCACCAAAAACTAATGATGTAATATATGGTGATTAACATAACAATAAAAAAATTAAAAAAAAAGATTTTGCACAGCAAAAGAAACAGTCCACAAAACCAAAAGACAACCGAGAGATTGGGAGAAAATATTTACAAATGACATGTCAGATAAAGGGCTAGTATCCAAAATCGATAAAGAACTTATCAACCTCAACACCCAAAGAACACATAATCCAATGAAGAAATTGGCAGAAGACATGAACAGACATTTTTTCAAAGAAGACATCTAAATGGCCAACAGGCACATGAAAAAGTGCTCAACATCGCTCGGTATGAGGGAAATCCAAATCAAAACGTCAATGAGATACCACCTCACACCCGTCAGAATGGCTAAAATTAACAAGCCAGGGAACGACAGATCTTGGCGGGGATGTGGAGAAAGGGGAACACTCCTCAACTGTTGGTGGGAAGGCAAGCTGGTGTAAGCACTCTGGAAAACAGTATGGAGGTTCCTCAAACAGTTGAAATTAGAGCTACCGTTCGATCCAGGAATTGCACTAAAGGGTATTTACCACAAAGATACAAATGTAGGGAGCCGAAGGGGTACGTGTACCCCAAAGTTTATAGCAGCAATGTCCACAGTAGCCAAACTGTGGAAAGAGCCAAGATGTTCATCGACAGATGAATGGATAAAGAAGAAGTGGTATATATACACAAGGGAATATTATGCAGCCGTCAAAAGGAATGAGATCTTGCCATTTTCAACGACGTGGATGGAACTGGAGGGTGTTATGTTGAGTGAAATGAGTCAATCAGAGAAAGACACGTATCGCATGACCTCACTGATATGAGGAATTCTTAATCTTAGGAAACAAACTGAGTGTCACTGGAGTGTTTGGGGGTGGGACGGATGGGGTGGCTGGGTGATAGACATTGGGGAAGTTATGTGCTACGGTGAGTGCTGTGAATGGTGCACACTGTTGAATCACAGATCTGTATTTCTGAAAAAAATAACGCAACATATTTTAAGAAAAGTGAAAAAGAAGAAGATAACAGTAGAGGAACTGAAGGGGAGTATCACAGAGGGGCGACGAACCATGAGAGATGATGCACTCTGAAAAACAAAGTGAGGGTTCTAGAGGGGAGGGGGGTAGGGGGATGGATTAGCCTGGGGATGGGTATTGAGGAGGGCACGTTCTGCATGGAGCACTGGGTGTTAGGAACAAACAATTAATCATGGAACACTGCACCAAAAACTAATGATGTAATATATGGTGATTAACATTACAATAAAAAAAGCTTTTGCACAGCAAAAGAAACAGTCCACAAAACCAAAAGACAACCGAAAGAATGGGAGAAAATATTTGCAAATGACATATCAGATAAAGGGGTAGTATCCAAAATCTATAAAGAACATATCAAACTCAACACCCAAAGAACAAATAATCCAATCTAGAAATGGGCCGAAGACATGAACAGACATTTTTCCAAAGAAGACCTCCAAATGGCCAACAGGCACATGAAAAAGTGCTCAACATCGCTCGGCATCAGGGAAATCCAAATCAAAACCTCAATGAGATACCACCTCACACCCGTCCGAATGGCTAAAATTAACAAGTCAGGAAACGACAGATGTTGGCGGGAATGTGGAGAAAGGGGAACCCTCCTCCACTGTTGGTGGGAAGGCAAGCTGGTGTAACCACTCTGGAAAACAGTATGGAGGTTCCTCAAACAGTTGAAATTAGAGGTACCGTTCGATCCAGCAATTGCACTAAAGGGTATTTAGAAAAAAGATACAAATGTAGGGACCCGACGGGGTACGTGTACCCCAAAATTTATAGCAGCAATGTCCACAATAGCCAAACTGTGGAAAGAGCCAAGATGTCCATCGACAGATGAATGGATAAAGAAGAAGTGGCATATATACACAAGGGAATATTATGCAGCCGTCAAAAGGAATGAGATCTTGCCATTTGCAACGACGTGGATGGAACTGGAGGGTGTTATGTTGAGTGAAATGAGTCAATCAGAGAAAGACACGTATCGCATTACCTCACTGATATGAGGAATTCTTAATCTTAGGAAACAAACTGAGTGTTACTGAAGTGGTTGGGGGTGGGAGGGATGGGGTGGCTGGGTGATAGACAATGGGCAGTGTATGTGCTACGGTGAGCGCTGTGAATTGTGCACACTGTTGAATCACAGATCTGTACTTCTGAAACAAATAACGCAACATATTTTAAGAAAAAAGAAAAAGAAGAAGATAACAGTAGAGGAACTGAAGGGGAGTATCACATAGGGGGAGATGAACCATGAGAGATGATGCACTCTGAAAAAGAAAGTGAGGGTTCTAGAGGGGAGGGGGGTAGGGGTTTGGGTTTGCCTGGTGATGGGTATTGAGGAGGGAACGTTCTGCATGGAGCACTGGGTGTTATCAACAATTAATGAATCATGGAACACTGCACCAAAAACTAATGATGTAATATATGATAATTAACATAACAATAAAAAAAAGCTTTTGCACAGCAAAGGAAACCGTCCACAAAACCAAAAGGCAACCGACAAAATGGGAGAAAATATGTGCAAATGACATAACAGCTAAAGGGCTAGTAGCCAAAATCTATAAAGAACTTATCAAACTCAACACCCAAAGAACAAATAATCCAATCAAGAAATGGGCAGAAGACATGAACAGACATTTTACCAAAGAAGATATTCAAATCGCCAACAGGCATATGAAAAAGTGCTCAACATCGCTCGGCATCAGGGAAATCCAAATCAAAACCTCAATGAGATACCATATCACACCCGTCAGAATGGCTAAAATTAACAAGTCAGGGAACGACAGATGTTGGCGGGCATGTGGAGAAAGGGGAAACCTCCTAAACTGTTGGTGGGAATGCAAGCTGGTGCAACCACTCTGGAAAACAGTATGGAGGTTCCTCAAAGAGTTGAAATTAGAGCTACCGTTCGATCCAGCAATTGCACTACTGGGTATTTACCACAAATATACAAATGTAGGGACCCGAAGGGGTACGTGTACCCCAATGTTTATAGAAGCAATGTCCACAATAGCCAAACTGTGGAAAGAGCCATGATGTCCATCGACAGATGAATGGATAAAGAAGAGGTAGTATGTATACACAATGGAATATTATGCAGCCGTCAAAATGAATGAGATCTTGCCATTTGCAATGACGTGGATGGAACTGGAGGGTGTTATGTTGAGTGAAATAAGTCTATCAGAGAAAGACACGTATCGCATGACCTCACTGATATGAGGAATTTTTAATCTCAGGAAACAAACTGTTTGAATGGAGTGGTTGGGGGTGGGAGGGATGGGTTGGCTGGGTCATAGACATTGGGGAGGGTATGTGCCACGGTGAGCGCTGTGAATTGTGCAAGACTGTTGAATCACAGATCTGTACTTCAGAAACAAATAACGAAACATATTTTAAGAAAAAGGAAAAGAAGAAGATAACAGGAGAGGAAGAGAAGGGGCGTATGTCAGAGGGGGAGACGAACCATGACAGTTGATGGATTCTGAAAAACAAAGTGAGGGTTCTACCGGGGAGGACGGTAGGGGTTTGGGTTAGCCTGGTGATGGGTATTGAGGAGGGCACGTTCTGCATGGAGCACTGGGTGTTATGAACATACAATGAATCATGGAACACTGCACGAAAAACTAATGATGTAATATATGGTGCTTAATATAACAATAAAAATTAAAAAAAAAGCTTTTGCACAGCAAAGAAACAGTCCACAAAACCAAAAGACACCCGACAGAATGGGAGAAAATATTTGCAAATGACATATCAGATAAAGGGCTAGTATCCAAAATCTATAACTACCATATAAAACTCAACACCCAAAGAACATATAATCCAATCAAAAAAGGGGCCGAAGATATGAACAGACATTTTTCCAAAGAAGACATCCAAATGGCCAACAGGCACATGAAAAAGTGTTCAACATCGCTCGGCATCACGGAAATCCAAATCAAAACCTCAATGAGATACCACCTCACACCCGTCAAAATGGCTAAAATTAACAAGTCAGGGAACGACAGATGTTGGCGGGCATGTGGAGAAAGGGGAACCCTCCTCCACTGTTGGTGGGAAGGCAAGCTGGTGCAACCACTCTGGAAAACACTATGGAGGATCCTCAAACAGTTGAAATTAGAGCTACCGTTCGATCCAGCAATTCCACTACTGGGCATTTACCACAAAGATACAAATGTAGGGACCCGAACGGGTACGTGTACCCCAATGTTTATAGCAGCAATGTCCAAAATAGGTAAATTGTGGAAAGAGCGAAGATGTCCATAGACAGATGAACGGATAAAGAAGAAGTGGTGTATATACACAATGGAATATTATGCAGCCATCAAAAGGAATGAGATCTTGCCATTTGCAACGACGCGGATGGAACTGGAGGGTGTTATGTTGAGTGAAATAAGTCAATCAGAGAAGGACACCTATCGCATGACCTCACTGATATGAGGAATTTTTAATCTCAGGAAAGAAACTGTTTGAATGGAGTGGTTGGGGCTGGGAGGGATGCGTTGGCTGGGTGATAGACATTGGGGAGGGTATGTGCCACGGTGAGAGCTGTGAATTGTGCAAGACTGTTGAATCACAGATCTGTACTTCTGAATCAAATAACGCAACATATTTTAAGAAAATAGAAAAAAAGAAGTAGATAACAGGAGATGAAGAGAGGGGGAGTATGTCAGACGGGGAGACGAACCATGAGAGATGATGGACTCTGAAAAACAAACTGAGGGTTCTAGAGGGGAGGGGGGTAGGGGGATCGGTTAGCCTGGTGATGGGTAGTGAGGAGGGCACATTCTGCATGGAGCAGTGGGTTTTATGAACAATTAATCATGGAACAGTGCACCAAAAACTAATGATGTAATATATGGTGATTAACATAACAATAAAAAAATTCAAAATAAAAAGATTTTGCACAGCAAAAGAAACAGTCCACAAAACCAAAAGACAACCGAGAGAATGGGAGAAAATATGTGCAAATGACATATCAGATAAAGGGCTAGTATCCAAAATCGATCAAGAACTTATCAAAATCGACACCCAAAGAACACATAATCCAATGAAGAAATTGGCAGAAGACATGAACAGACATTTTTTCAAAGAAGACATCCAAATGGCCAACAGACACATGAAAAAGTGCTCAACATAGCTCGGTATCAGGGAAATCCAAATCAAAACTTCAATGAGATACCACCTCACACCCGTCAGAATCGCTAAAATTAACAAGTCAGGGAACGACAGATGTTGGCAGGGATGTGGAGAAAGGGGAACCCTCCTCCACTGTTGGTTGGAATGCAAGCTGGTGCAACTACTGAGGAAAACAGTATGGAGGATCCTCAAACAGTTGAAATTAGTGCTACCGTTCGATCCAGCAATTGACTACTGTGTATTTAACACAAAGATACAAATGTAGGGACCCGAAGGGGTACGTGTACCCCAAAGTCTATAGCAGCAATGTCCACAATAGCCAAACTGTGGAAAGAGCCAAGATGTCCATCGACAGATCAATGGATAAAGAAGAGGTGGTATATATACACAATGGAATATTATACAGCCTTGAAAAGGAATGAGATGTTGCCATTTGCAAAGACGTGGATGGAACGGTAGGGTGTTATGTTGAGTGAAATAAGTCAATCAGAGAAAGACACGTATCGCATGACCGCACTGATATGAGGAATTCTTAATCTCAGGAAACAAACTGAGTGTTACTGCAGTGGTTGTGGGTGGGAGGGATGGGGTGGCTGGGTGATAGACATTGGGGAGGGTATGTGCCACGGTGAGAGCTGTGAATTGTGCAAGACTGTTGAATCACAGATCTGTACTTCTGAAACAAATAACGCAAAATATTTTAAGAAAAAGAAAAAGAAGAAGATAACAGGAGAGGAAGAGAAGGGGAGTATGTCAGAGGGGGAGACGAACCATGACAGATGATGGACTCTGAAAAACAAAGGGAGGGTCTAGAGGGGAGGGCGGGAGGGGTTTGGGTTATCCTGGTGATGGGTATTGAGGAGGGCACGTTCTGCATGGAGCACTGGGTGTTATGAACAAACAATGAATCATGGAACATTGTACGAAAAATTAATGATGTAATATATGGTGATTAAGATAACAATAAAAAATTTAAAAAAAAGCTTTTGCACACCTAAAGAAACAGTCCACGAAACCAAAAGACACCCGACAGAAAGGGAGAAAATATTTACAAATGACATATCAGATAAAGGGCTAGTCTCCAAAATCCATAAAGAACTTATCAAACTCAATACCCAAAGAACATATAATCCAATCAAGAAATGGGCCGAAGACATGAACAGACATTTTTCCAAAGAAGACCTCCAAATGGCCAATAGGCACATGAAAAAGTGCTCAACATCGCTCGGCATGAGGGAAATCCAAATCAAAACCACAATGAGATACCACCTCACACCCGTCAGATTGGCTAAAATTAACAAGTCAGGGAACTACAGATGTTGGCGGGAAGTGGAGAAAGGGGAATCCTCCTACACTGCTGATGGGAAGGCAAGCTGGTGTAAGCACTCTGGAAAACAGTATGGAGGTTCCTCAAACAGTTGAAATTTGAGCTACCGTTCGATCCACCAATTGCACTAAAGGGTATTTACCACAAAGATACAAATGTAGGGACCCGAAGGGGTACGTGTACCCCAAAGTTTATAGCAGCAATGTCCACAATAGCCAAACTGTGGAAAGAGCCAAGATGTCCATCGACAGATGAATGGATAAAGAAGAACTGGTATATATACCCAAGGGAATATTATGCAGCCGTCAAAAGCAATGAGATCTTGCCATTTGCAACGATGTGGATGGAACTGGAGGGTGTTATGTTGAGTGAAATGAGTCAATCAGAGAAAGACACCTATCGCATGACCTCACTCATATGAGGAATTCTTAATCTTAGGAAACAAACTGAGTGTTACTGGAGTGGTTGGGGTTGGGACGGATGGTGTGGCTGGGGGATAGACATTGGGGAGGGCATGTGCTACGGTTAGCGCTGTGAATTGTGCACACTGTTGGATCCCAGATCTGTACTTCTGAAAAAAATAACGCAACATATTTTAAGAAAAAAGAAAAAGAAGAAGATAACAGGAGAGGAACTGAAGGGGAGTATCACAGAGGGGGAGACGAACCATGAGAGATGATGCACTCTGAAAAAGAAAGTGAGGGTTCTAGAGGGGAGCGGGGGTACCGGTTTGGTTTAGCCTGGTGATGGGCATTGAGGAGGGCACGTTCTGCATGGAGCACTGGGTGTTATGAACAAACAATGAATCATGGAACACTGCACCAAAACCTAATGATGTAATATATGGTGATTAACATAACAATAAAAAAGCTTTTGCACAGCAAAAGAAACAGTCCACAAAACCAAAAGAAAACCGAAAGAAGGGGAGAAAATATGTGCAAATGACATAACAGAAAAAGGGCTAGTATCCATAATCTATAAAGAACTTATCAAACTCAACACTCAAAGAACAAATAATCCAATCAAGAAATGGGCCAAAGACATGAACAGACATTTTTCCAAAGAAGACATCCAAATCGCCAACAGGCACATGAAAAAGTGCTCAACATCGCTCGGCATCAGGGAAATCCAAATCAAAACCTCAATGAGATACCACCTCACACCCGTCAGAATGGCTGAAATTAACAAGTCAGGGAACGACAGATGTTGGCGGGCATGTGGAGAAAGGGGAACCCTCTACACTGTTGGTGGGAATGCAAGCTGGGGCCACCACTCTGGAAAACAGTATGGAGGTTACTCAAACAGTTGAAATTAGAGCTACCATTCGATCCAGCAATTGCACTACTGGGTATTTACCACAAAGATACAAATGTAGGGACCCGAACGGGTACGTGTACCCCAACGTTTATAGCAGCAATGTCCACAATAGCCAAACTGTGGAAAGAGCCAAGATGTCCATGGACAGATGAACGGATAAAGAAGAAGTGGTATATATACACAATGGAATATTATGCAGCCGTCAAAAGGAATGAGATCTTGCCATTTGCAACGACGTGGATGGAACTGGAGGGTGTTATGTTGAGTGAAATAAGTCAATCAGAGAAAGACACCTATCGCATGACCTCACTGATATGAGGAATTTTTTATCTCAGGAAAGAAACTGTTCGAATGGAGTGGTTGGGGGTGGGATGGATGGGTTGGCTGGGTGATAGACATTGGGTAGGGTATGTGCCACGGTGAGCGCTGTGAATTGTGCAGGACTGTTGAATCACAGATCTGTACTTCTGAATCAAATAACGCAACAAATTTTAAGAAAATAGAAAAAGAAGTAGATAACAGGAGATGAAGAGAGGGGGAGTATGTCAGACGGGGAGACGAACCATGAGAGATGATGGACTCTGAAAAACAAACTGAGGGTTCTAGAGGGGAGGGGGGTAGGAGGATCGGTTAGCCTGGTGATGGGTATTGAGGAGGGCACGTTCTGCATGGAGCAGTGGGTGTTATGAACAAACAATTAATCATGGAACAGTGCACCAAAAATTAATGATGTAATATATGGTGATTCACATAACAATAAAAAATTTAAAAAAAAAAGATTTTGCACAGCAAAAGAAACAGTCCACAAAACCAAAAGACAACCGAGAGAATGGGAGAAACTATGTGCAAATGACATATCAGATAAAGGGCTAGTATCCAGAATCGATAAAGAACTTATCAAACTCAACACCCAAAGAACACATAATCTAATGAAGAAATTGGCAGAAGACATGAACAGATATTTTTTCAAAGAAGACATCCAAATGGCCAACAGGCCCATGAAAAAGTGCTCAACATAGCTCGGTATCAGGGAAATCCAAATCAAAACCTCAATGAGATACCACCTCACACCCGTCAGAATGGCTAAAATTAACAAGTCAGGGAACGACAGATGTTGGCGGGGATATGGAGAAACGGGAACCCTCCTGCACTGTTGGTGGGAATGCAAGCTGGTGCAACCACTCTGGAAAACAGTATGGAGGATCCTCAAAGAGTTGACTTTAGAACCAGCGTTCGATCCAGCAATTGACTACTGGGTATTCACCACAAAGATACAAATGTAGGGACCCGAAGGTGTACGTGTACCCCAAAGTTTATAGCAGCAATGTCCAAAATAGCCAAACTGTGGAAAGAGCCAAGATGTCCATTGACAGATGAATGGATAAAGAAGAAGTGGTATATATACACAATGGAATATTATGCAGCCATCACAAGGAATGAGATGTTGCCATTTCCAAAGACATGGATGGAACTGGAGGGTGTTATGTTGAGTCAAATAAGTCAATCAGAGAAAGACATGTATCGCATGACCTCACTGATATGAGGAATTCTTAATCTCAGGAAACAAACTGAGTGTTACTGGAGTGGTTGGGGGTGGGAGGGATGGGGTGGCTGGGTGATAGACTTTGGGGAGGGTATGTGCTACGGTGAGCGCTGTGAATGTGCAAGACTGTTGAATCACAGATCTGTACTTCTGAAACAAATAACGCAACATATTTTAAGAAAAGGAAAAGAAGAAGATAACAGGAGAGGAAGAGAAGGGGAGTATGTCAGAGGGGGAGACGAACCATGACAGTTGGCGGACTCTGAAACACAAAGTGAGGGTTCTAGCGGGGAGGACGGTAGGGGTTTAGGTTAGCCTGGTGATGGATACGTATTGAGGAGGGCACGTCCTGCATGGAGCACTGGGTGTTATGAACAAACAATGAATCATGGAACACTGCACCAAAACTAATATTGTAATACATGGTTCTTAACCTAACAATAAAAAATTTAAAAAAAAGCTTTTGCACAGCTAAAGAAACAGTCCACAAAACCAAAAGACACCCGATAGAAGGGGAGAAAATATTTGCAAATGACATATCAGATAAAGGGCTAGTATCCAAAATCTATAAATAAATTATAAAACTCAACACCCAAAGAACATATAATCCAATCAAGAAATGGGCCAAAGACATGAACAGACATTTTTCCAAAGAAGACATCCAAATGGCCAACAGGCACATGAAAAAGTGCTCAACATCCCTCGGCATGAGGGAAATCCAAATCAAACCCTCAATGAGATACCACCTCTCACCCGTCAGAATGGCTAAAATTAACAAGTCAGGGAACGACAGATGGCGGGGATGTGGAGAAAGGGGAACCCTCCTCCACTGTTGGTGGGAATGCAAGCTGCTGCAACCTCTCTGGAAAACAGTATCGAGGTTCCTCAAACAGTTGAAATTCGAGCTACTGTTCGAGCCAGCAATTGCACTACAGGGGATTTACCAGATCGTTACAAATGTAGGGACCGGAAGGGGTACGTGTACCCCAGTGTTTATAGCAGCAATGTCCACAATAGCCAAACTGTGGAAAGAGCCAAGATGTCCAGCGACAGATGAACGGATAAAGAAGACGTGGTATATATTCACAATGGAATATTATGCAGCCGTCAAAGGAATGAGATCTTCCCATTTGCAACGACGTGGATGGAACTGGAGGGTGTTATGTTGAGTGAAATAAGTCAATCAGAGAAAGACACGTATCGCATGACGTCACTGATATGAGGAATTCTTAATCTCAGGAAACAAACTGAGTGTTACTGGAGTGGTGGGGGTGGGAGAGATGGGGTGGCTGGGTGATAGACATTGGGGAGGGTATGTGCTACGGTGAGCGCTCTGAATTGTGCAAGACTGTTGAATCACAGATCTGTACTTCTGAATCAAATAACGCAACATATTTTAAGAAGAAAGAAAAAGAAGAAGATAACAGGAGAGGAAGGGAAGGGGAGTATGTCAGAGGGGAGAAGAACCATGAGAGATGATGGACTCTGAAAAACAAACTGAGGATTCGATAGGGGAGGGTGGTAGGGGCATGTGTTAGCCTGGTGATGGGTATTGAGGAGGGCACGTTCTGCATGGAGCACTGGGTGTTATGAACAAACAATGAATCATGGAACACTGCAACAAAAACTAATGATGTAATATATGGTGATTAACATAACAATTAAAAAAATAAAAAAAAAACACTGAGGGAATGGAAGGCCGGTGTCGGATACGCCTCTCGGCTCAGCTCTTGTTCCTGTGGCTAGTACCCTTGCCCCGGTGTACTTGCAGGCCGAGAGCCAACCAACTCACTCGGTGGAAACACACTGCAGAAAACACCGATTTCGGCCAATTTGGCCTTCCTGAGGGGGGAATCCTTTTGCTCTGTGAATGCGGGCGAGCACTGCCAGCGAGTCCAAAATCATTTTCGAGGGAGCCTGAGGCTGCGGTACAAGGGAGAACACAACTCCCCACTTCTTTCCTGAAGCCAGCCCAGCGGCCGCCCCCTTGAGCATGCAAGTCTCACTGCTCGCGTACCAACGCAAGGAAACAGTAAGGTAAGGGACCGTGTTGTACAGAGCCTCACTGTTCCAGAGAGTGGAAACACTTGGAGTGTGTGTGCGTGAGAGCCCGGAAGACGAGTCCCCTACTTTACTGGGCGAATGAAACGAACACGGGCAGCCGCACGTCTCCCACCAGCCCTCAGTGGTAGAATGGTAGCACTCCTTCGGCATGTGTGCGTGCAGGCCTAAGTTGCAGGCCCCTCCCTGGAAGGCACAACACTGTGGAGAAACCGCACTTTACCTCCCGCCGTTCCCTAGCGGAGAGGACGCTGTATGCTGTGCGCTGTGCCTGAGAGTCCGGCGAACGTCTTCCCTATGTAAAACCGAGGGAAAGAAAGGCCGGTGCCGGAGACGCCTCTGGGCTCAGCTCTTGTTCCTGAGGTAGTACCCTTGCCCCGGTGTGCTTGCAGCCCGAGAGCCAACCTCCTAAGTCCAGGGAACCACACTGTAGAAATTCCTTACTTCGGCCAGACTAGGCCTTCCTGAGGGTGGAAACATTTTGCTGTGTGAATCCGGGCGAGCTCTGCCAGCAAGTCCAAAACGATTTTCCGAGGGAGACTGAGGCCGCGGCAGAAGGGAGAACACAACTCCCCACTTGTTTCCTGAAGCCAGCCTAGGGCCGCCCCCTTGGGTATTCAAGTCTCACTGCTCGCGTACCAAAACAAGGAAACCGTACTGTGGGAGAACCGTGTTATAGATAGCCTCATCGTTGTGGGGAGTGGGAACACAGGCAGTGCCTGTGCGTAAGAGCCTGGCATACGAGTCCCCTAAGTTCCTGGGCGAGAGAAACGGATTCGTGCAGCCGCACCTCTCCCACCAGCTCTCAGGATCAGAATGCTAGCACTCCTCCGGCCTGTGTGCGTGCAGGCCTGCGTTGAAGGCCCCTCCCTGGAAGGCACAACACTGTGGAGAAACCGCGCTTTAGCTCATTGCGGTCCCTAGCGGAGAGGAAGCTGTATGCTGTGCGCTGTGCTTGAGAGTCCGGCGAACGGCTTCCCTATGTAAAATCGAGGGAAAGAAAGGCCGGTGCCGGAGACGCGTCTCGGCTCAGCTCTTGTCCTGGGGCTAGTACTGTTGCCCCTGTGTGCTTGCAGGCCGAGAGCCAATCTCCTAAGTCGTGGGAACCACACTGTAGGAATTCCTTACTTCGATAGGACTAGGCCTTCCTGAGGGTGGAAGCCTTTTGCTGTGTGAACGCGGGCGAGCACTGCCAGCGAGTCCAAAACCATTTTCCGAGCTAGACTGAGGCCGCGGCAGAAGGGAGAACACAACTCCCCACTTGTTTCCTAAAGTCAGGCCTGAGGCCGCCCTCTTGACCATGCAAGACTCACTGCTCGCGAAACAACGCACGGAAACAGTAGGGTAGGGTACCGGGTTGTACAGAGCCTCAGTGTTCCGGAGAGTGGAAACACTTGGAGTGTGTGTGCATGCGAGCCTGGGAGACGTGTCCACTACGTTATAGGGCGAGAGAAACGAACTCGGTAGCCGCACCTCTCCCACCAGCTCTCAGTGGCAGAATGGTAGCACTCCTGCCGCATGTTTGCCTCTAAGCCTAAGTTGAAGGACCCTACTTGAAAGGCCCAACCCTGTGCAGAAACCGCGCTTTAGCTCCCGCCGGTCCCTAGCGGCGAAAAAGTTGTATTTTGTGCGCTGTGCTTATGAGCCCGGCGAACGGCTTCCTTATGGAAAACCGAGGGAAAGGAAGGCCGGTGTCGGAGACGCCTCTCGGCTCAGCTCTTGTTCCTGCGTCTAGTAACTTTGCCCCGGTGTGCTTGCAGGCCGAGAGCCAAGCACCTAAGTCGAAGGAAACACACTGTAGAAAATCCCGTCTTCGGCCAGATTAGGCCGTCCTGAGAGTCGAAACCTTTTGCTGTGTGAATGCGGGCGAGCACTGCCAGCGAGTCCAAAACCATTTTCTGAGGCAGACTGAGGCCACGGCGGAAGGGAGAACACAACTCCCCACTTGTTTCCTGAAGCCAGGCCTGCGGCCGCCCCCTTACCCATGCAAGTCTCACTGCTCGCGTACCAACGCAAGGAAACAGTGGGGTAGGAGACCGTGTTGTACAGAGCCTCACTGCTCCGGAGAGTGGAAACACTTGGAGTGTGTGTGCATGAGAGCTTGGGAGACGAGTCCCCTACGTTACTGGGCGAGAGAAACGAACTCGGGCAGCCGCACCTCTCCCACCAGCTCTCAGTGGCAGAATGCTAGCACTCCTCCTCCATGTGTGCCTGCAGGCCTAAGTTGAAGGCCCCTCCTTGAATGGCACAACACTGTGGAGAAACCGCGCTTTAACTCCCGCCGGTCCACAGTGTTGTGCCTTCCACAGAGAGGCCTGCAACTTAGGCCTGCACACACACAGGCCGGAGGAGTGGTAGCATTCTGATACTGAGATGGTGGGAGTGGTGTGGCTTCACGAAACCGTTTCTCTCGCCCAGGAACTTAGGGGACTCGTATGCCAGGCTCTTACGCACAGGCACTGCCTGTGTTCCCACTCCCCACAACAATGAGGCTATCTATAACACGGTTCTCCTACACTACTGTTTCTTTGTTTTGGTACGCGAGCAGTGAGACTTGAATACCCAAGGGGGCGGCCCTGGGCTGGCTGCAGGAAACAAGTGGGGAGCTGTGTTCTCCCTTCTGCCGGGGCCTCAGTCTCCCTCCGAAAATCGCTTTGGACTTGCTGGCAGTGCTCGCCCGCATTCACACAGCAAAAGGTTTCCACCCTCAGGAAGGCCTAGTCTGGCCGAAGTAAGGAATTTCTACAGTGTAGTTCCCTGGACTTAGGAGGTTGGCTCTCGGCCTGCAAGCACACCGGGGCAAGGGTACCACCACAGGAACAAAAGCTGAGCCGAGAGGCGTCTCCGGCACCGGCCTTTCTTTCCCTCGGTTTTACATAGGGAAGCCCTTTGCCGGACTCTCAGGCACAGCGCACAGCATACAGCGTCCTCTCCGCTAGACAACGGCGGGAGGTAAAGCGCGGTTTCTCCACAGTGTTGTGTCTTCCAGGGAGGGGCCTGCAACTTAGGCCTGCACTCACACAGGCCGGAGGAGTGCTAGCATTCTGCCACTGAGAGCTGGTGGGAGAGGTGCGGATGCCCGAGTTCGTTTCTTTCGCCCAGTAACGTAGGGGACTCGTCTCCCAGGCTCTGACGCACACACACTCCAAGTGTTTCCACTCACGGGAACAGTGAGGCTCTGTACAACACGGTCCCCTACCCTACTGTTTCCTTGCTTTGGTACGCGAGCAGTGAGAGTTGCATGGTAAAGGTGGCGGCCGCAGGCCTGGCTTCAGGAAACAAGTGGGGAGTTGTGTTCTCCCTCCTGCCGCGGGCTCAGTCTCCCTCGGTAAATGGTTTTGGAATCGCTGGCAGTATTCCCCCCCCCATTCACACAGCAAAAGGTTTAGACCCTCAGGAAGGCCTAATCTGGCCAAAGTCGGGAATTTCTACAGTGTGTTTTCCTCGACTAAGGTGGTTGGCTCTCGGCCTGCAAGCACACCGGGGCAACGTTACTAGACGCAGGAACAAGAGCTGAGCCGAGAGGCGTCTCCGGCACCGGCCTTTCTTTCCCTCGGTTTTACATAGAGAAGCCGTTCGCCTGGCTCTCAAGCACAGCGCACAGCATTCATCATTTTCTCCGCTAGGGACCGGCGGGAGTTAAAGCGCGGTTTCTCCACAGTGTTGTGCCTTTCAAGGAGGGGCCTTCAACTTAGGCCTGTAGGCACACATGGAGGAGGAGTGCTAGCATTCTGCCAGTGAGAGCTGGTGGGAGAGGTGCGGCTGCCCGAGTTCCTTTCTCTTGCCCAGTAACGTAGGGCACTCGTATACTAGGCTCTCACGCACACACACTCCAGGTGTTTCCACTCTCCGGAACAGTGAGGCTCTACAACAGGGTACCCTACCCTACTGTTTCCTTGCGTTGGTACACGAGCAGTGGGACTTGCATGCTCAAGGGGGCAGCCGCTGCCCTGGCTTCAGGAAACAAGTGGGGAGTTGTGTTCTCCCTTCTGCCGCGGCCTCAGTCTCCCTCGGAAAATGGTTTTGGACTCGCTGGCAGTGCTCGCCCGCATTCACACAGCAAAATGTTTCCACCCTCAGGAAGGCCTAGTCTAGCCGAAGTAAGGAATTTCTAGAGTGTGCTTCCCTCGACTTAAGTGGTTGGTTCTCGGCCTGCAAGCACCCCGGGGCAACGGTACTAACCCCAGGAACAAGAGCTGAGCCGAGAGGCGTCTCCGGCCCTGGCCTTTCTTTTCCTCGGTTTTACATAGGGAAGCCGTTCGCCGGACTCTCAAGCACAGCGCACAGCATACAGCGTCCTCTCCGCTAGGGCCCGGCGGTAGCTAAAGCGCGGTTTCTCCACAGTGTTGGGCCTTCCCAGGAGGGGCCTGCAACCTAGGCCTGCACGCACCCATGCCGGAGGAGTGCTAGCATTCTGCCACTGAGAGCTGGTGTGAGAGGTGCGGCTGCCCGAGTTCGTTTCTCTCACCCAATAACGTAGTGGACTCGTCTCCCAGGGTCTCACGCACACACATTCCAAGTGTTTCCACTCTCGGGAACAGTGAGGCTCTGTAAAACACGGTCCGCTAACCTACTGTTTCCTTGCGTTGGTACGCGAGCAGTGAGACTTGCATGCACAAGTGGGCAGCGGCAGGACTGACTTCAGGAAACAAGTGGGGAGTTGTGTTCTCCCTTCTGCCGCGGGCTCAGTCTCCCTCGGAAAATGGTTTTAGTCTCGCTGTCAGTCCTCGCCCGCATTCATACAGCAAAAGGTTTCCACCCTCAGGAAGGCCTAATCTGGCCGAAGACGGGATTTTCTACAGTGTGTTTCACTCGACTTAGTTGCTTGGCTCTCGGCCTGGAAGCACACCGTGGCAAGGGTACGAGCCCCAGGAACAAGA
The DNA here is from genome assembly GCF_037043125.1 of Eumetopias jubatus. Classification (NCBI taxonomy): domain Eukaryota; kingdom Metazoa; phylum Chordata; class Mammalia; order Carnivora; family Otariidae; genus Eumetopias; species Eumetopias jubatus. Next base: position 250,122 of record NW_028274868.1, read on the forward strand.
GCTGAGATGAGAGTCGTCTCCGCCAACGGCCTTTCTTTACCTCGGTTTTACACAAGGTAGCCGTGCGCCAGGCTCTCAAGCACAGCGCACAGCATACAGCGTCCTCTCCGATAAGGACCGGCGGGAGCTAAAGCGCGGTTTCTCCACAGTGTTGGGCCTTTCAAGGAGAGTCCTGAAACATAGGCCTGCACGCACACATGCTGGAGGAGTGCTAGCATTCTGCCACTGAGAGCTGGTGGGAGAGGTGCGGTTGCCCGAGTTCGTTTCTCTCTCCCAGTAACGTAGGGGACTCCTCTCTCAGGCTCTCATGCACACACACTCCAAGTGTTTCCACTCTCCGGAACAGTGAGGCTCTACAGCACGGTACCCTACCCTACTGTTTCCATGCGTTGGTACGCGAGCAGTGAGACTTCCATGCTCAAGGGGGCAGCCGCTGGCCTGGCTTCAGGAAACAAGTGGGGAGTTGTGTTCTCCCACTGCCGCGGCCTCAGTCTCCCTCGGAAAATGGTTTTGGACTTGCTGGCAGGGCTCGCCCGCATTCACACAGCAAAATGTTTCCACCCTCAGGAAAGCCTAGTCTAGCCGAAGTAAGGAATTTCTACAGTGTGCTTCCCTCGACCTGGAGGTTGGCTCTCGGCCTGCAAGCACCCCGGGGCAACGGTACTAGCCCCAGGAACAAGAGCTGAGCCGAGAGGCGTCTCCGGCCCCGGCCTTTCTTTTCCTCGGTTTTACATAAGGATGCCGTTCGCCGGGCTCTCAAGCACAGCGAACAGCATACAGCGTCCTCTCCACTAGGGACCGGCGGGAGCTAAAGCGCGGGTTCTCCACAGTGTTGTGCCTTCCCGGGAAGGGTCTCCAACTTAGGCCTGAACGCACACAGGCCGGAGGAGTGCTAGCATTCTGATACTGAGAGCTGGTGGGAGAGGTGCGGCTGCACGAATCCGTTTCTCTCGCCCAGTAACTTAGGGGACTCGTCTGCCAGGCTCTTACGCACAGGCACTCCAGGTGTTCCAACGCCCCGCAACAGTGAGGCTATGTACAACACGGTTTCCATACATGACTCTTAATTGTTTTGGTACGCGAGGAGTGAGACCTGCAAACCCAGGGGGCGGCCGCTGGGCTGGCTTCAGGAAACAAGTGGGGAGTTTTGTTCTCCCTTCTGCCCGGCCTCAGTCTCCCTCGCAAAATGGTTTTGGACTCGCTGGCTCTTCTCGCCCACATTCATACACCAAAAGGTTTCCACCCTCAGGAAGGCCTAATCTGGCCGAACACGGGATTTTCTACAGTGTGTTTCCCTCGACTTAGTTGCTTGGCCATCGGCCTGCGAGCACACCGTGGCAAGGGTACCAGCCCAAGGAACAAGAGCTGAGCCGAGAGGCGTCTCCGCCACCGGCCTTTCTTTATCTCAGTTTTACATAAGGAAGCCGTTCGCCGGGCTCTCAAGCACAGCGCACAGCATACAGCGTCCTCTCCGCTACAGACCGGCGGGAGGTAAAGCGCGGTTTCTCCACAGTGTTGGGCCTTTCAAGGAGAGTCCTGAAACATAGGCCTGCACGCACTCATGTTGGAGGAGTGCTAGCATTCTGCCACTGAGAGCTGGTGGGAGAGGTGCGGATGCCCGAGTTCGTTTCTCTCGCCTAGTAACGTAGGGGCCTCCTCTACCAGGCTCTCACGCACACACACTCCAAATGTTTCCACTCTCCGGAACAGTGAGGCTCTACAACACGATACCCTACCCTACTGTTTCCTTGCGTTGGTACGCGAGCAGTGAGAGTTGTATGGTAAAGGGGGCGGCCGCAGGCCTGGCTTCAGGAAACAAGTAGGGAGTTGTGTTCTCCCTTCTGCCGCGGCCTCAGTCTCCCTCGGAAAATGGTTTTGGACTCGATGGCAGTGCTTGCCCGCATTCACACAGCCAAAGGTTTCCACCCTCAGGAAGGCCTAATTTGGCCGAAGTCGGGATTTTCTAGTGTGTTTCCCTCGACTCGGCTCTCGGCCTGCAAGCACACCGGGGCAAGGTTACTAGCCCCAGGAACAAGAGGTGAGCCGAGAGGCGTCTCCGCCACCGGACTTTCTTTCCCTCGGTTTTACTTAAGGAAGCCGTTCGCCGGGCTCTCAAGCACAGTGCACAGCATACAGCGACCTCTCCGCTACGGACCGGCGGGAGGTAAAGCGCGCTTTCTCCACAGTGTTGTGCCTTCCAGGGTGGGGCCTGCAACTTAGGCCTGCACGTACACAGGCCTGAGGAGTGCTAGCATTCTGATCCTTAGAGCTGGTGGGCGAGGTGCGGCTGCACGAATCCGTTTCTCTCGCCCAGGAACTTAGGGGACTCGTGTGCCAGGCTCTTACGCACAGGCACTCCAGGTGTTCCCACTCCCCGCAACAGTGAGGCTATCTACAACAGGGTTCCGCTACAGTGCTGTTACGTTGTTTTAGTGAGCGAGCAGTGAGACTTGCATTCCCAAGGGGGCGGCCGCTGGGCTGGCTTGAGGAAGCAAGTGGGGAGTTGTGTTCTCCCTTCTGCCGTGACCTCAGTCTCCCTCGGAAAATGGTTTTGGACTCGCTGGCAGTTCTCGCCCGGATACATACAACAAAAGGTTTTGACCCTCAGGAGGGCCTAATCTTGCCGAAGAAGGGATTTTCTACAGTGTGTTTCCCTCGACTGAGTTGGTTGGCTCTCGGCCTGCAAGCACACCGGGGCAAGGGTACTAGCCCCAGGAACAAGAGCTGAGGCGAGAGGCGTCTCCAGCACCGGCCTTTCTTTCCCTCGGTTTTACATAGGGAAGCCGTTCGCCGGGCTCTCAAGCACAGCGCCGAGCATACAGCCTCCTCTCTGCTAGGGACCAGGGGAGCTAAAGCGCGGTTTCTCCACAGTGTTGGGCCTTTCAAGGAGGGGCCCGCAACTTAGGCCTGCACGCACACATGCCGGCGGAATGCTAGCATTCTGCCACTGAGAGCTGGTGGGAGAGGTGCGGCTGCCCGAGTTCGTTTCTCTCACCCAGCAAAGTAGGGGACTCCTCTCCCAGGCTCTCACGCAGATACACTCCAAGTGTTTCCACTCTCGAGAACAGTGAGGCTCTGTACAACACGGTCCCCTACCCTACTGTTTCTGTGCGTTGGTACCCGAGCAATGAGAGTTGCATGTGTAAGGGGGCGGCCGCAGGCCTGGATTCAGGAATCAAGTGGGGAGTTGTGTTCTCCCTTCTGCCGCGGCCTCAGTCTCCCTCGGAAAATGGTTTTGGACTCCCTGGCAGTGCTCGCCCGCATTCACACAGCAAAAGGTTTCCACCCTCAGGAAGGCCTAAACTGGCCGAAGTCGGGATTTTCTGCAGTGTGTTTCCCTCGACTGAGTTGGTTGGCTCTCGGCCCGCAAGCACACCGGGGCAAGAGTACTAGCCCCAGGAACAAGAGCTGAGCCGAGAGGCGTCTCCACCACCGGCATTTCTTTCCCTCCGTTTTACATAAGGAAGCCGTTGGCCGGGCTCTCAAGCACAGCGCACAGCATACAGCGTGCTCTCCGCTAGGGACCGGCGGGAGCTAAAGCGCGCTTTCTCCACAGTGTTGGGCCTTTCAAGGAGGGCCCTGCACCTTAGGCCTGCACGCACACAGGCCGGAGGAGTGCTAGCGTTCTGCCACTGAGAGCTGTTGCGAGACGTGCGGATGCCCGAGTTCGTTTCTTTCGCCCAGTAAAATAGGGGACTCGTCTCCCAGGCTCTCACGCACACACACTCCAAGTGTTTCCACTCTCCGGAACAGTGAGGCTCTGTATAACACGGTCTCCTACCCTACTATATCCTTGCGTTGGTACGCGAGCAGTGAGACCTGTATGCTGAAGGGGGCGGCCGCAGGCCTGACTTCAGGAATCAAGTGGGGAGTTGTGTTCTCCCTTCAGCCGCGGCCTCAGTCTCCCTCGCTAAATGGTTTTGGACTCGCTGGCAGTGCTCGCCCGCATTCACACTGCAAAGGTTTCGACCTTCAGGAAGGCCTAATCTGGCCGAAGTCGGGATTATCTACAGTGTGTTTCCCTCGACTTAGGAGGTTCGCTCTCGGCCTGCAAGCACACCGGGGCAAGGTTACTAGCCGCAGGAATAAGAGCTGAGCCGAGAGGCGTCTCCGGCACCGGCCTTTCTTTCCCTCGATTTTACATAAGGATGCCGTTCGCCAGGCTCTCAAGCACAGCGAACAGCATACAGCGTCCTCTCCGCTAGGGACCGGCGGGAGCTAAAGCGCGGGTTCTCCACAGTGTTGTGCCTTCCCGGGAAGGGCCTCCAACTTAGGCCTGCACGCACACAGGCCGGAGGAGTGCTAGCATTCTGATACTGAGAGCTGGTGGGAGAGGTGCGGGTGCACGAATCCGTTTCTCTCGCCCAGTAACTTAGGGCACTCGTCTGCCAGGCTCTGACGCACAGGCACTCCAGGTGTTCCAACTACCCGCAGCAGTGAGGCTATGTACAACACGGTTCCCCTACATTACTGTTTCTTTGTTTTGGTAAGCGAGCAGTGAGACTTGCAAGCCCAAGGGGGCGGCCGCTGGGCTGGCTACCGGAAACAAGAGGGGAGTTGTGTTCTCCCTTCTGCCGCGGCCTCAGTCTCCCTCGGAAAATGGTTTTGGACTCGCTGGCTGTTCTGGCCCGCATTCATACAGCAAAAGGTTTCCACCCTCAGGAAGGCCTAATCTGCCCGAGGTCGGGAATTTCTACACTGTGTTTCCCTCGACTTATTTGGTTGGCTCTCGGCCTGCAAGCACACCGGGGCAAGGGTACTAGCCCCAGGAACAAAAGCTGAGCCGAGAGGCATCTCCGGCTCCGGCCTTTCTTTCCCTCGGTTTTACATAGGAAAGCCGTTCGCCGGGCTCTCAAGCACAGCGCAGAGCATACAGCGTCCTCTCCGCTAGGAAACGGTGGGATCTGAAGCGCGGTTCCTGCAGAGTGTTGGGACTTTCAAGGAGGGGCCTGCAACTTACGCCTTCACGCACACATGCCGGAGGACTGCCAGCATTCTGCCACTGAGAGGAGGTAGGAGAGTTGCGGCTGCCCGAGTTCGTTTCTCTCGCCCAGTAACGTAGGGGACTCTTCTCCCAAGCTCTCACGCACACACACTTCAAGTGTTTCCACTCTCCGGAACAGTGAGGCTATTACAACACGGTTCCCCTACATTCCTGTTTCTTTGTTTTGGTACACGAGCCGTGAGACTTGCAAGCCCAAGGGGGCGGCCGCTGGGATGGCTTCAGGAAACAAGTGGGGAGTTGTGTTCTCCCTTCTGCCGCGGCCTCAGTCTCCCTCGGAAAATGGTTTTAGTCTCGCTGTCAGTCCTCGCCCGCATTCATACAGCAAAAGGTTTCCACCCTCAGGAAGGCCTAATCTGGCCGAAGACGGGATTTTCTACAGTGTGTTTTCCCTCGACTTAGTTGCTTGGCTCTCGGCCTGGAAGCACACCGTGGCAAGGGTACGAGCCCCAGGAACAAGAGCTGAGACGAGAGGCGTCTCCGCCAACGGCCTTTCTTTACCTCGGTTTTATATAAGGAAGCCGAGCGCCAGGCTCTCAAGCACAGGGCACAGCATACAGCGTCCTCTCCGATAAGGACCGGCGGGAGCTAAAGCGCGGTTTCTCCACAGTGTTGTGCCTTCCAGGGACGGGCCTGCAACTTAAGCCTGCACGCACACAGGCCAGAGGAGTGCTAGCATTCTGCCACTGAGAGCTGGTGCGGGAGGAGCGGATGCCGGAATTCGTTTCTCTAGCCCAGTAACGTAGGGAACTCGTCTCCCAGGCTCTCACGCACACACACTCCAAGTGTTTCCACTCTCCGGAACAGTGAGGCTCGGTACAAAACGGTCCCCTACCTTACTGTTTCCTTGTGTTAGTACGTGAGTGAGACTTGTAGGGTTAAGGGGCGGCCGCAGGCCTGGCTTCAGGAAAAAAGTGGGGAATTGTGTTCTCCCATCTGCCGCGGCCTCAGTCTCCCTCGGAAAATGGTTTTAGACTCGCTGGCAGTGCTCGTCCGCATTCACAGAGCAAAAGGTTTCGACCCTCAGGAAGGCCTAAACGGCCGAAGTCGGGGTTTTCTACAGGGTGTTTCCCTCGACTTAGGTGGTTGGTTCTCGGCCTGCAAGCACACTGGGGCAAGGTACTAGCCCCAGGAACAAGAGCTGAGCCAAGAGGGGTCTCCGCCACTGGCCTTTCTTTCCCTCGGTTTTACATAAGGAAGCCTTTCGCCGGGCTCTCAAGCACAGCGCACAGAATACAGCGTCCTCTCCGCTAGGGACAGGCGGGAGCTAAAGCGCGGTTTCTCCACACTGTTGTGCCTTCTAGGGACGGGTCTGCAACTTAAGCCTGCACGCACACAGGCCGGAGGACTGCTAGCATTCTGCCACTGAGAGCTGGTGCGAGAGGAGCGGTTGCCCGAGTTCGTTTCTCTAGCCCAGTAACGTAGGGAACTCGTCTCCCAGGCTCTCACGCACACACACTCCAACTGTTTCCACTCTCCGGAACAGTGAGGCTCGGTACAACACGGTCCCCTTCCTTACTGTTTCCTTGTGTTAGTACGTGAGTGAGACTTGTAGGGTTAAGGGGCGGCCGCAGGCCTGGCTTCAGGAAACAAGTGGGGAGTTGTGTTCTCCCATCTGCCGCGGCCTCAGTCTCCCTCCGAAAATGGTTTTAGACTCGCTGGCAGTACTCGCCCGCATTCACACAGCAAAAGGTTTCGACCCTCAGGAAGGCCTAAACGGCCGAAGTCGGGATTTTCTACAGTGTGTTTCCCTCGACTTAGGTGGTTGGTTCTCGGCCTGCAAGCACACCGGGGCAAGGTACTAGCCCCAGGAACAAGAGCTGAGCCAAGAGGGGTCTCCGCCACTGGCCTTTCTTTCCCTCGGTTTTACATAAGGAAGCCTTTCGCCGGGCTCTCAAGCACAGCGCACAGAATACAGCGTCCTCTCCGCTAGGGACAGGCGGGAGCTAAAGCGCGGTTTCTCCACAGTGTTGGGCCTTTCAAGGAGGGGCCTGCAACTTAGGCCTGCACGCACACATGCTGAAGGAGTGCTAGCATTCTACCACTGGGAGCTGGTGGGAGACGTGCGGCTGCCCGAGTTCGTTTCTCTCGCCGAGTAAAGTAGGGAACTCTTCTCCCAGACTCTCACGCACACACACTTCAAGTGTTTCCACTCTCCGGAACCGTGAGGCTCTGTGCAACATGGTCCCCTACCCTACTGTTTCCTTGCGTTGGTACGGGAGCAGTGAGACTTGTATGCTCAAGGGGGTGGCCGCAGGCCTGGCTTCAGGAAACAAGTGGGGAGTTGTGTTCTCCCTCTGCCGCGACCTCAGTGTCCCTCGGAAAATGGTTTTGGACTCGCTGGCTGTTCTCGCCCGCATTCATACAGCAAAAGGTTTCCACCCTCAGGAAGGCCTAATCTGGCCGAACACGGGATTTTCTACAGTGTGTTTCCCTCGACTTAGTTGCTTGGCTCTCGGCCTGCGAGCACACCGTGGCAAGGGTACCAGCCCAAGGAACAAGAGCTGAGCCGAGAGGCGTCTCCGCCACCGGCCTTTCTTTATCTCAGTTTTACATAAGGAAGCCGTTCGCCGGGCTCTCAAGCACAGCGCACAGCATACAGCGTCCTCTCCGCTACGGACCGGCGGGAGGTAAAGCGCGGTTTCTCCACAGTGTTGGGCCTTTCAAGGAGAGTCCTGAAACATAGGCCTGCATGCACTCATGTTGGAGGAGTGCTAGCATTCTGCCACTGAGAGCTGGTGGGAGAGGTGCGCATGCCCGAGTTCGTTTCTCTCGCCTCGTAACGTAGGGGACTCCTCTCCCAGGCTGTCACGCACACACACTCCAAGTGTTTCCACTCTCTGGAACAGTGAGGCTCTTTACAACACGGTCCCCTACCTTACTGTTTCCTTGCGTTGGTACGCGAGCAGTGAGACTTGCATGCTCATGGGGGCGGCCGCTGGGCTGGCTTCAGGAAAGAAGTGGGGAATTGTGTTCTCCCTTCTGCCGCGGAATCCGTCTCCCTGGAAAATGGTTTTGGACTCGCTGGCAGCGCTCGCCCGCATTCACACAGCAAAAGGTTTCCACACTCAGGAAGGCCTAATCTGGCCGAAGTCGGGGTTTTCTGCAGCGTGTTTCCATCGACTTAGTTGGTTGGCTCTCGGCCTGCAAGTACACAGGGGAAAGGGTACTAGCCCCAGGAACAAGAGCTGAGCCGAGAGGCATCTCCGCCACCGGCCTTTCTTTCCCTCAGTTTTTTTTTAATTTTCTTATTCTTATGTTAAACACCATATATTACATCATTAATTTTTGCTGCAGTGTTCCATGATTCATTGTTTCTTCATAACACCCAGTGCTCCATGCAGAACGTGCCCTCCTCAATACCCATCACCAGGCTAACACATCCCCCTACGCCCCTCCCCTCTAGAACCCTCAGTTTGTTTTTCAGAGTCCATCATCTGTCATGGTTCCTCTCTCCCTCTCACATACTCCCCTTCTCTTCCTTTCCTGTTACCTTCTTCTTTCTCTTTTTTCTTAAAATATGTTGCGTTATTTGTTTCAGAAGTACAAATCTGTGATTCAACACTCGCACAATTCACAGGGCTCACCGTAGCACATACCCTCCCCAATGTCTATCACGAAGCCACCCCATCCCTCCCAACCCCAACCCCTCCAGTAACACTCAGTTTGTTTCCTGAGATTAAGAATTCCTCATATCCGTGAGGTCATGCGATACATGTCTTTCTCTGATTGACATATTTCACTCAACATAACACCCTCCAGTTCCATCCACGTCGCTGCCAAAGGCAAGATCTCATTCCTTTTGACGGCTGCATAATATTCCATTGTGTATATATACCACCACTTCTTTATCCATTCATCTGTCGATGGACATCTTGGCTCTTTCCACAGTTTGGCTATTGTGGACATTGCTGCTATAAACATTGGGGTACACGTACCCCTTCGGGTCCCTACATTTGTATATTTGGGGTAAATACCCAGTAGTGCAATTGCTGGATCAAACGATAGCTCTAATTTCAACTGTTTGAGGAACCTCCATACTGTTTTCCAGAGTGGTTGCACCAGCTTGCATTCCCTCCAACAGTGTAGGAGGTTTCCCCTTTCTCCACATGCCCGCCAACATCTGTCGTTCCCTGACTTGTTAATTTTAGCCATTCTGACGGGTGTGATATGGAATCTCATTGAGGTTTTGATTTGGATTTCCCTGATGCCGAGCGATGTTGAGCACTTTTTCATGTGCCTGTTGGCCATTTGGATGTCTTCTTTGGAAAAATGTCTCCTCATGTCTTCTGCCCATTTCTTGATTGGATTATTTGATCTTTGGGTGTTGAGTTTCATAAGTTCTTTATAGATTTTGTATACTAGCCCTTTATCTGATATGTCATTTGTAAATATTTTCTCCCATGCTGTCGGTTGTCTTTTGGGGTTGTGGACTGTTTCTTTTGCTGTGCAAAAGCTTTTTTTTAATTTTTTAATGTTATGTTAATCACTATATATTACATCATTAGTTTCTCGTGCAGTGTTCCATTATTCATTGATACTGGAATGGTTGGGGTGGGAGGGATGGGGTGGCTGAGTGATAGACATTGGGGAGGGTATGTGCTATGGTGACCGCTGTGAATTGTGCAAGATTGTTGAATCACAGATCTGTACTTCTGAAACAAATAACGCAACATATTTTAAGAAAAATAAAAGAAGAAGATAACAGGAGAGGAAGAGAAGGGGAGTATTTCAAAGGGGGAGACGAACCATGAGAGATTATGGATTCTGAGAACCAAACTGAGGGTTCTAGAGGAGAGGGGGTTAGGGGGATGGGTTAGTCTGGTGATGGATATTGAGGAGGGCACTTTCTGCATGGAGCACTGGGTGTTATGAACAAACAATGAATCATGGAAGACTGCACCAAAAAAGAATGATGTAATATATCATTGTTATGTTATGATTAACATAACAATTAAGAAAAAAGCTTATGCACAGCAAGACAAACACTCCACATACCCAAAAGACAACCGAGAGAATGGGAGAAAATATTGGCAAATGACATATCAGATAAAGGGCTAGTATCCCAAATCTATAAAGAACATATCAAACTCAGCACCCAAAGAACAAATAATCCAATCAAGAAATGGGCCGAAGAAATGAACAGACATTTTTCCAAAGAAGACATCCAAATGGCCAACAGGCACATGAAAAAGTGCTCAACAACGCTCGGCATCAGGGAAATCCAAAACAAACCTCAATGAGATACCACTTCACACCCGTCAGAATGGCTAAAATTAACAAGTCAGGGAACGACAGATGTTGGCGGGGATGTGGAGAAAGGGGAACCCGCCTCCACTGTTGGTGGGAATGCAAGCTGGTGAAACGACTCTGGAAAACAGTATGGAGGATCCTCAAACACTTGAAATTAGTGCTACCGTTCGATACAGCAATTGACTACTGGGTACTTAACACAAAGATACAAATGTAGGGACCGGAAGGGGTACGTGTACCCCAAAGTTTATAACAGCAAAGTCCACAATAGCCAAACTGTGGAAAGAGCCAAGATGTCCATCGACAGATGAATGGATAAAGAAGAGGTGGTATATATACACAATGGAATATTATGCAGCCTTCAAAAGGAATGAGATGTTGCCGTTTGCAAAGACGTGGATGGAACTGGAGGGTGTTATGTTGAGTGAAATAAGTTAATCAGAGAAAGACATGTATCGCATGACTCACTCATATGAGGAATTCTTAATCTCAGGAAACAAACTGAGTGTTACTGGAGTGGTTGGGGGTGGTAGGGATGGGGTGGCTGGGTGATAGACATTGGGGAGAGTATGTGCTATGGTGAGCGCTGTGAATTGTGCAAGACTGTTGAATCACAGATCTGTACTTCTGAAACAAATAAAGGAACATATTTTAATAAAAAGGAAAAGAAGAAGATAACAGGAGAGAAAGAGAAGGGGAGTATGTCAGAGGGTAAGACGAACCATGAGAGATGATGGACTCTGAAAAACAAAGTGAGGGTTCTAGAGGGGAAGGGGTAGGGGTTTGAGTTAGCCTGGTGATGGGTATTGAGGAGGGCACGTCTACATGGAGCACTGGGTGTTATGAACAAACAATGAATCATGGAACACTGCACGAAAAACTAATGATTTAATATATGGTGATTAACATAACAATAAAAAATTTAAAAAAATAGCTTTTGCACAGCTAAAGAAACAGTCCACAAAACCAAAAGACACGAGACAGAATGGGAGAAAATATTGGCAAATGACATAGCAGATAAAGGGCTAGTATCCAAAATCTATAAATAAATTATCAAACTCAACACCCAAAGAACATATAATCCAATCAAGAAATGGGCAGAAGACATGAACAGACATTTTTCCAAAGAAGACATCAAAATGGCCCACAGGCACATGAAAAAGTGCTCAACATCGCTCGGCATCAGGGAAATCCAAATCAAAACCTCAATGAGATACCACCTTACACCCGTCAGAATGGCTAAAATTAACAAGTCAGGGAAGACAGATTTTGGCGGGGTTGTGGAGGAAGGAGAACCCTCCTCCAATGTTGGTGGGAATGGAAGCTGGTGCAACCACACTGGAAAACAATATGGAGGTTCCTCAAACAGTTAAAATTAGAGCTACCATTCGATCCATCAAATTCACTACTGGGTATTTACCACAAAGATACAAATGTAGGGACCCGAAGGTGTACGTGTATCCCAAACTTTATAGCAGGAATATCCACAATAACCAAACTGTGGAAAGAGCCAAGATGTCCACCGACAGATGAATGGATAAAGAAGATGTGGTATATATCCACAATGGAATATTATGCAGCCGGCAAAAGGAATGAGATCTTACCATTTGCGATGACGTGGATGGAACTGAAGGGTGTTCTGTTGAGTGAAATAAGTCAATCAGAGAAAGACACGTATTGCATGAGCTCACGGATATGAGGATTTTTTAATCTCAGGAAACAAACTGAGTGACTGGAGAGGTTGGGGGTTGGAGGATTGGGGTGGCTGGGTGATAGACATTGGGGAGGGAATGTGCTACGGTGAGCGCTGTGAATTGTGCAAGACTGTTGAATCACAGATCTGTACTTCTGAAAGGAAAAACGAAACATATTTTAAGAAAAAGGAAAAGAAGAAGATAACAGGAGAGGAATAGAAGGGGAGTATGTCAGAGGGGGAGAAGAACCATGAGAGATGATGGACTCTGAAAAACAAAGTGAGGGCTCTAGAGGGGAGGGGGTAGGGGTTTGGGTTAGCCTGGTGATGGGTATTGAGGAGGGCACGTTCTGCATGGAGCACTGGGTGTTATGAACAAACAATGAATCATGGAACACTGCACCAAAAACTAATGATGTAATATATGGTGATTAACATAACAATAAAAAAAAGCTTTTGCACAGCAAAACAAACAGTCCACAAAACGAAAAGACAACCGACAGAATGGGAGAAAATATTTGCAAATGACATATCAGATAAAGGGCTAGTATCCAAAATCTATAAAGAACTTATCAAACTCAACACCCAAAGAACAAATAATCCAATCAAGAAATGGGCCGAAGACATGAACAGACATTTTTCCAAAGAAGACATCCAAATGGCCAACAGGCACATGAAAAAGTGCTCAACATCGCTCGGCATCAGGGAAATCCAAATCAAAACCTCAATGAGATACCACCTCACACCCGTCAGAATGGCTAAAGTTAACAAGTCAGGGAACGACAGATTTTGGCGGGGATGTGGAGAAAGGGGAACCCTCCTCCACTGTTGGTGGGAATGCAAGCTGGTGCAACCACTCTGGAAAACAGTATGGAGGATCCTCAAACAGTTGAAATTAGTGCTACCGTTCGATCCAACAATTGACTACTGGGTATTTAACACAAAGATACAAATGTAGGGACCCGAAGGGGTACGTGTACACCAAAGTTTATAGCAGCAATGTCCACAATAGCCAAACTGTGGAAAGAGCCAAGATGTCCATCGACAGATGAATGGATAAAGAAGAGGTGGTATATATACACAATGGAATATTATGCAGCCTTCAAAAGGAATGAGATGTTGCCATTTGCAAAGACGTGGATGGAACGGTAGGGTGTTATGTTGAGTGAAATAAGTCAATCAGAGAAAGACACGTATTGCATGACCTCACTGATATGAGGAATTCTTAATCTCAGGAAACAAACTGAGTGTTACTGGAGTGGTTGTGGGTGGGAGGGATGGGGTGGCTGGGTGATAGACAATGGGGACGGTATGTGCTATGGTGAGCGCTGTGCATTGTGCAAGACTATTGAATCACAGATCTCTACTTCTGAAACAAATAACGCAACATATTTTAAGAAAAAGAAAAAGAAGATAACAGGAGAGGAAGAGAAGGGGAGAATGTCAGTGGGGGACACGAACCATGAGAGATAATGGACTCTGAAAAACAAAGGGAGGGTCTAGAGGGGAGGGCGGGAGGGGTTTGGGTTATCCTGGTGATGGGTATTGAGGAGGGCACGTTCTCCATGTAGCACTGGGTGTTATGAACAAACAATGAATCATGGAATACTGTAGGAAAAACTAATGATGTAATATATGGTGATTAACATAACAATAAAAAATTTTAAAAAAAGCTTTTGCACAGCTAAAGAAACAGTCCACAAAACCAAAAGACACCCGACCGAATGGGAGAAAATATTGACAAATGACATAGCAGATAAAGGGCTAGTATCCAAAATGTATAAAGAACTTATCAAACTCAACACCCAAAGAACAAATAATCCAATCAAGAAATGGGCCGAAGACATGAACAGACATTTTTCCAAAGAAGACATCCATGGCCAACAGGCACAAGAAAAAGTGCTAAACATCGCTCGGCATCAGGGAAATCAAACAAAACCTCAATGAGATACCACCTCACACCCGTCAGAATGGCTAAAATTAACAAGTCAGTGAAGACAGATTTTGGCGGGGTTGTGGAGAAAGGGGAACCCTCCTACACTGTTGGTGGGAATGCAAGCTGGTGCAACCACTCTGGAAAACACTATGGAGGATCCTCAAACAGTTGAAATTAGTGCTACAATTCGATCCAGCAATTGACTACTGGGTATTTAACACAAGTTTGAAATGTAGGGACCCGAAGGGGTACGTGTACCGCAATGTTTATAGCAACAATGTCCACAATAGCCAAACTGTGGAAAGAGCCAAGATGTCCATCGACAGACGAATGAATAAAGAAGTGGTGGTATATATACACAATGGAATGCTATGCAGCCTTCAAAAGGAATGAGATGTTGCCATTTGCAAAGACGTGGATGGAACTGGAGGGTGTTATGTTGAGTGAAATAAGTCAATCAGAGGAAGACATGTATCGCATGACCTCACTGATATGAGGAATTCTTAATCTCAGGAAAAACACTGAGTGTTACTGGAGTGGTTGGGGGTAGGAGGGATGGGGTGGCTGGGTGATAGATATTGGGGAGAGTATGTGCTACGGTGAGCGCTATGAATTGTGCAAGACTGTTGAATCACAGATCTGTACTTCTGAAACAAATAAAGCAACATATTTTAAGAAAAATTAAAAGAAGAAGATAACAGGAGAGGAAGAGAAGGGGAGTATGTCAGAGGGGGAGACGAACCATGACAGATGATGGACTCTGAAAAACAAAGTGAGGGTTCTAGAGGGGAGGGCGGTAGGGGTTTGGGTTAGCCTGGAGATGGGTTTTGGGGAGGGCACGTTCTGCATGGAGCGCTCGGTGTTATGAACAAACAATGAACCATGGAACACTGCACCAAAAACTAATGATGTAATATATGGTGATTAACATAACAATAAAAAAAAGCTTTTGCACAGCAAAAGAAACAGTCCACAAAACCAAAAGACAACCGACAGAATGGGAGAAAATATTTGCAAATGACATATCAGATAAAAGGCTAGTCTCCAAAATCCATAAAGAACTTATCAAACTCAACACCCAAAGAACAAATAATCCAATCAAGAAATGGGCCGAAGACATGAACAGACATTTTTCCAAAGAAGACCTCCAAATGGCCAATAGGCACATGAAAAAGTGCTCAACATCGCTCGGCATGAGGGAAATCCAAATCAAAACCTCAATGAGATACCACCTCACACCCGTCAGAATGGCTAAAATTAACAAGTCAGGGAATGACAGATGTTGGCGGGAAGTGGAGAAAGGGGAACCCTCCTACACTGTTGGTCGGAAGGCAACCTGGTGCAACCACTCTGGAAAACACTATGGAGGATCCTCAAACAGTTGAAATTAGAGCTACCATTCGATCCAGCAATTGCACTACTGGCTATTTACCACAAAGATACATATGTAGGGACCTGAACGGGTATGTGTACCCCAATGTTTATAGCAGCAATGTCCAAAATAGGTAAATTGTGGAAAGAGCGAAGATGTCCATCGACAGATGAACGGATAAAGAAGAACTGGTGTATATACACAATGGAATATTATACAGCCGTCAAAAGGAATGAGATCTTGCCATTTGCAACGACGCGGATGGAACTGGAGGGTGTGATGTTGAGTGAAATAAGTCAATCAGAGAAAGACACCTATCCCATGACCTCACTGATATGAGGGATTTTTAATCTCAGGAAAGAAACTGTTTGAATGGAGTGGTTGGGGCTGGGAGGGATGGGTTGGCTGGGTGATGGACATTGGGGAGGCATGTGCCACGGTGAGCGCTGTGAATTGTGCAAGACTGTTGAATCACAGATCTGTACTTCTGAATCAAATAACGCAACATATTTTAAGAAAATAGAAAAAAAGAAATAGATAACAGGAGATGAAGAGAGGGGGAGTATGTCAGACGGGGAGACGAACCATGAGAGATGATGGACTCTGAAAAACAAACTGAGGGTTCTAGAGGGGAGGGGGGTATGGGGATCGGTTAGCCTGGTGATGGGTATTGAGGAGGGCACGTGCTGCATGGAGCAGTGGGTGTTATGAACAAACAATTAATCATAGAACAGTGCACCAAAAACTAATGATGTAATATATGGTGATTAACATAACAATAAAAAAATAAAAAAAAAAAGATTTTGCACAGCAAAAGAAACAGTCCACAAAACCAAAAGACAACCGACAGAATGGGAGAAAATATGTGCAAATGACATATCAGATAAAGAGCTAGTATCCAAAATCGATAAAGAACTTATCAAACTCAACACCCAAAGAACACATAATCCAATGAAGAAATTGGCAGAAGACATGAACAGACATTTTTTCAAAGACGACATCCAAATGGCCAACAGGCCCATGAAAAAGTGCTCAACATAGCTCGGTATCACGGAAATCCAAATCAAAACCTCAATGAGATACCACCTCACACCCGTCAGAATGGCTAAAAGTAACAAGTCAGGGAACGACAGATGTTGGCGGGGATGTGGAGAAAGGGGAACCCTCCTACACTGTTGATGGAAATGCAAGCTGGTGCAACCACTCTGGAAAATACTATGGAGGATCCTCAAACAGTTGAAATTAGCGCTACCATTCGATCCAGCAATTGACTACTGGGTATTTAACACAAAGATACAAATGTAGGGTCCCGAAGGTGTACGTGTACCCCAAAGTTTATAGCAGCAATGTCCACAATAGCCAAACTGTGGAAAGAGCCAAGATGTCCATCGACAGATGAATGGATAAAGAAGAGGTGGTATATATACACAATGGAATATTATGCAGCCTTCTAAAGAAATAGATGTTGCCATTTGCAAAGACGTGGACAGAACTCGAGTGTGTTATGTTGAGTGAAATAAGTCAATCAGAGAAAGACATGTATCGCATCACCTCACTGATATGAGGAATTCTTAATCTCAGGAAACAAACTGGGTTTTACTGGAGTGGTTGTGGGTGGGAGGGATGGGGTGGCCGGGTGATAGACATTGGGGAGGGTATGTGCTACGGTGAGCGCTGTCGATTGTGCAAGACTGTTGAATCACAGATCTGTAGTTCTGAAACAAATAAAGCAACATATTTTAAGAAAAAGAAAAAGAAGAAGATAACAGGAGAGGAAGAGAAGGGGAGTATGTCAGAGGGGGAGACGAACCATGACAGATGATGGACTTTGAAAAACAAAATGAGGGTTCTAGAGGGGAGGGCGGTAGGGGTTCGGGTTTGCCTGGTGATGGGTATTGAGGAGGGCACGTTCTGCATGGAGGACTGGGTGTTATGAACAAACAATGAATCATGGAACACTGCACCAAAAACTAATGATGTAATCTATGGTGATTAACATAACAATAAAAAAAGCTTTTGCACAGCAAAAGAAACAGTCCACAAAACCAAAAGACAACCGACAGAATGGGAGAAAATATTTGCAAATGACATATCAGATAAGGGAGTAGTATCCAAAATCTATAAAGAACTTATCAAACTCAACACCCAAAGAACAAATAATCCAATCAAGAAATGGGCCGAAGACATGAAGAGACATTTTTCCAAAGAAGACCTCCAAATGGCCAATAGGCACAAGAAAAAGTGCTCAACATCGCTGGGCATGAGGGAAATCCAAATGAAAACCTCAATGAGATACCACCTCACACCCGTCAAAATGGCTAAAATTAACAAGTCAGGGAACGACAGATGTTGGCGGGGATGTGGAGAAAGGGGAACCCTCCTACACTGTTGGTGGGAAGGCAAGCTTGTTTAAGCACTCTGGAAAACAGTATGGAGGTTCCTCAAAGAGTTGAAATTAGAGCTACCGTTCGATCCAGGAATTGACTACTGGGTATTTACCACAAAGATACAAATGTAGGGACCCGAAGGGGTACGTGTACCCCAAAGTTTATAGCAGCAATGTCCACAATAGCCAAACTGTGGAAAGAGCCAAGATGTCCATCGACAGATGAATGGATAAAGAAGAAGTGGTATATATACACAAGGGAATATTATGAAGCCGTCAAAAGGAATGAGATCTTGCCATTTGCAATGACGTGGATGGAACTGGAGGGTGTTATGTTGAGTGAAATAGGTCACTCAGAGAAAGACACGTATCGCATGACCTCACTGATATGAGGAATTCTTAATCTTAGGAAACCAACTGAGTGTTACTGGAGTGGTTGGGAGTGGGAGGGATGGGGTGACTGGGTGATAGACATTGGGGAGGGTATGTGCTACGGTGAGCGCTGTGATTTGGGCACACTGTTGAATCACAGATCTGTACTTCTGAAACAAATAACGTGACATATTTTAAGAAAAACGTAAAAGAAGAAGATAACAGGAGAGGAACTGAAGGGGAGTATCACAGAGGGGGAGACGAACCATGAGAGATGATGGACTCTGAAAAAGAAAGTGAGGGTTCTAGAGGGGGGGGGTAGGGGTTTCGGTTAGCCTGGAGATGGGTATTGAGGAGGGCACGTTCTGCATGGAGCACTGGGTGTTATGAAGAAACAATGAATCATGGAACACTGCACCAAAAACTAATGATGTAATATATGGTGATTAACATAACAATAAAAAAAGCTTTTGCACAGCAAAAGAAACAGTCCACAAAACCAAAAGACAACCGACAGAATGGGAGAAAATATGTGCAAATGACATAACAGATAACGGGCTAGTATCCAAAATCTCTAAAGAACTTATCAAACTCAACCCCCAAAGAACAAATAATCCAATCAAGAAATGGGCAGAAGACATGAACAGACATTTTTCCAAAGAAGATATCCAAATCGCCAACAGGCACATGAAAAAGTGCTCAACATCGCTCGGCATCAGGGAAATCCAAATCAAAACCTCAATGAGATGCCATATCACACCCGTCAGAATGGCTAAAATTAACAAGTCAGGGAACGACACATGTTGGCGGGCATGTGGAGAAAGGGGGAACCTCCTAAACTGTTGGTGGGAATGCAAGCTGGTGTAAGCACTCTGGAAAACAGTATGGAGGTTCCTAAAACAGTTGAAATTAGAGCTACCGTTCGATCCAGCAATTGCACTACTGGGTATTTAACAGAAAGATACAAATCTAGGGACCCGAAGGGGTACGTGTACCCCAATGTTTATAGCAGCAATGTCCACAATAGCCAAACTGTGGAAAGAGCCAAGATGTCCATCGACAGATGAATGGATAAAGAAGAGGTGGTATATATACACAATGGAATATTATGCAGCCGTCAAAATGAATGAGATCTTGCCATTTGCAACGACGTGGATGGAACTGGAGGGTGTTTTGTCGAGTGAAATAAGTCAATCAGAGAAAGACACGTATCGCATGACCTCACTGATATGAGGAATCCTTAATCTCCGGATACAGAGTGTTACTGGAGTGGTTGGGGGTGTGAGGAATGGGGTGGCTGGGTGAGAGACATTGGGGAGGGTATGTGCTACGCTGAGCGCTGTGAATTGTGCAAGACTGTTGAATCACAGATCTGTACTTCTGAATCAAATAACGCAACATATTTTAAGAAAAAAGGAAAAGAAGAAGATAACAGGAGAAGAAGAGAAGGGGAGTATGTCAGAGGGGGAGACGAACCATGAGAGATGATGGACTCTGAAAAACAAACTGAGGGTTCTAGAGGGGAATGGGTAGGGGGATGGGTTAGTCAGGTGATGGGTATTGAGGAAGGCACGTTCCCCACGTAGCACTGGGTGTTATGAACACACAATGAATCATGGAACACTGCACCATAAACTAATGATGTAATATATGGTGCTTAACATAACAATAAAAAAATAAAAATAAAGCTTTTGCACAGCAAAAGAAAGAGTCCACAAAACCAAAAGACAAACGACAGAATGGGAGAAAATATTTGCAAATGACATATCAGATAAATGGGTAGTATCAAAATCTATAAACAACTTACCAAACTCAACACGCAAAGAACAAATAATCTAATCAAGAAATGGGCAGAAGACATGAACAGACATTTTTCCAAAGAAGACATCCACATGGCCAACAGGCACATGAAAAAGTGCTCAACATCGCTCGGCATCAGGGAAATCCAAATCAAAACCTCAATGAGATACCACCTCACACCCGTCAGAATGGCTAAAATTAACAAGTCAGGAAACGACAGATGTTGGCGGGGATGTGGAGAAAGGGGAACCCTCCTCCACTGTTGGTGGGAAGGCAAGCTGGTGTAACCACTCTGGAAAACAGTATGGAGGTTCCTCAAACAGTTGAAATTAGAGGTACCGTTCGATCCAGCAATTGCACTACTGGGTATTTACCACAAATATACAAATGTAGGGACCCGAAGGGGTACGTGTACCCCAATGTTCATAGAAGCAATGTCTACAATAGCCAAACTGTGGAAAGAGCCATGATGTCCATCGACAGATGAATGGATAAAGAAGAGGTAGTATGTATACACAATGGAATATTATGCAGCCGTCAAAATGAATGAGATCTTGCCATTTGCAATGACGTGGATGGAACTGGAGGGTGTTATGTTGAGTGAAATAAGTCTATCAGAGAAAGACACGTATCGCATGACCTCACTGATATGAGGAATTTTTAATCTCAGGAAACAAACTGTTTGAATGGAGTGGTTGGGGGTGGGAGGGATGGGTTGGCTGGGTCATAGACATTGGGGAGGGTATGTGCCACTGTGAGCGCTGTGAATTGTGCAAGACTGTTGAATCACAGATCTGTACTTCAGAAACAAATAACGAAACATATTTTAAGAAAAAGGAAAAGAAGAAGATAACAGGAGAGGAAGAGAAGGGGCGTATGTCAGAGGGGGAGACGAACCATGACAGTTGATGGATTCTGGAAAACAAAGTGAGGGTTCTACCGGGGAGGACGGTAGGGGTTTGGGTTAGCCTGGTGATGGGTATTGAGGAGGGCACGTTCTGCATGGAGCACTGGGTGTTATGAACATACAATGAATCATGGAACACTGCACGAAAAACTAATGATGTAATATATGGTGCTTAACATAACAATAAAAATTTAAAAAAAAGCTTTTGCACAGCTAAAGAAACAGTCCACAAAACCAAAAGACACCCGACAGAATGGGAGAAAATATTTGCAAATGACATATCAGATAAAGGGCTAGTATCCAAAATCTATAACTACCATATAAAACTCAACACCCAAAGAACATATAATCCAATCAAAAAAGGGGCCGAAGATATGAACAGACATTTTTCCAAAGAAGACATCCAAATGGCCAACAGGCACATGAAAAAGTGTTCAACATCGCTCGGCATCAGGGAAATCCAAATCAAAACCTCAATGAGATACCACCTCACACCCGTCAAAATGGCTAAAATTAACAAGTCAGGGAACGACAGATGTTGGCGGGCATGTGGAGAAAGGGGAACCCTCCTCCACTGTTGGTGGGAATGCAAGCTGGTGCAACCACTCTGGAAAACACTATGGAGGATCCTCAAACAGTTGAAATTAGAGCTACCGTTCGATCCAGCAATTCCACTACTGGGCATTTACCACAAAGATGCAAATGTAGGGACCCGAACGGGTACGTGTACCCCAATGTTTATAGCAGCAATGTCCAAAATAGGTAAATTGTGGAATGAGCGAAGATGTCCATCGACAGATGAACGCATAAAGAAGAAGTGTTGTATATACACAATGGAATATTATGCAGCCATCAAAAGGAATGAGATCTTGCCATTTGCAACGACGCGGATGGAACTGGAGGGTGTTATGTTGAGTGAAATAAGTCAATCAGAGAAGGACACCTATCGCATGACCTCACTGATATGAGGAATTTTTAATCTCAGGAAAGAAACTGTTTGAATGGAGTGGTTGGGGCTGGGAGGGATGCGTTGGCTGGGTGATAGACATTGGGGAGGGTATGTGCCACGGTGAGCGCTGTGAATTGTGCAAGACTGTTGAATCACAGATCTGTACTTCTGAAACAAATAACGCAACATATTTTAAGAAAATAGAAAAAAAGAAGAAGATAACAGGAGATGAAGAGAGGGGGAGTATGTCAGACGGGGAGACGAACCATGAGAGATGGTGGACTCTGAAAAACAAAATGAGGGTTCTAGAGGGGAGGGGGGTAGGGGGATCGGTTAGCCTGGTGATGGGTAGTGAGGAGGGCACATTCTGCATGGAGCAGTGGGTTTTATGAACAAACAATTAATCATGGAACAGTGCACCAAAAACTAATGATGTAATATATGGTGATTAACATAACAATAAAAAAATTCAAAATAAAAAGATTTTGCACAGCAAAAGAAACAGTCCACAAAACCAAAAGACAACCGAGAGAATGGGAGAAAATATGTGCAAATGACATATCAGATAAAGGGCTAGTATCCAAAATCGATCAAGAACTTCTCAAACTCGACACCCAAAGAACACATAATCCAATGAAGAAATTGGCAGAAGACATGAACAGACATTTTTTCAAAGAAGACATCCAAATGGCCAACAGGCACATGAAAAAGTGCTCAACATAGCTCGGTATCAGGGAAATCCAAATCAAAACTTCAATGAGATACCACCTCACACCCGTCAGAATCGCTAAAATTAACAAGTCAGGGAACGACAGATGTTGGCAGGGATGTGGAGAAAGGGGAACCCTCCTCCACTGTTGGTTGGAATGCAAGCTGGTGCAACTACTCAGGAAAACAGTATGGAGGATCCTCAAACAGTTGAAATTAGTGCTACCGTTCGATCCAGCAATTGACTACTGGGTATTTAACACAAAGATACAAATGTAGGGACCCGAAGGGGTACGTGTACCCCAAAGTCTTTAGGAGCAATGTCCACAATAGCCAAACTGTGGAAAGAGCCAAGATGTCCATCGACAGATCAATGGATAAAGAAGAGGTGGTATATATACACAATGGAATATTATGCAGCCTTCAAAAAGAATGAGATGTTGCCATTTGCAAAGACGTGGATGGAACGGTAGGGTGTTATGTTGAGTGAAATAAGTCAATCAGAGAAAGACACGTATCGCATGACCGCACTGATATGAGGAATTCTTAATCTCAGGAAACAAACTGAGTGTTACTGCAGTGGTTCTGGGTGGGAGGGATGGGGTGGCTGGGTGATAGACAATGGGGACGGTATGTGCTACGGTGAGCGCTGTGAATTGTGCAAGACTGTTGAATCACAGATCTGTACTTCTGAAACAAATAACGCAAAATATTTTAAGAAAAAGAAAAAGAAGAAGATAACAGGAGAGGAAGAGAAGGGGAGTATGTCAGAGGGGGAGACGAACCATGACAGATGATGGACTCTGAAAAACAAAGGGAGGGTCCAGAGGGGAGGGCGGGAGGGGTTTGGGTTATCCTGGTGATGGGTATTGAGGAGGGCACGTTCTGCATGGAGCACTGGGTGTTATGAACAAACAATGAATCATGGAACATTGTACGAAAAATTAATGATGTAATATATGGTGATTAAGATAACAATAAAAAATTTAAAAAAAAGCTTTTGCACACCTAAAGAAACAGTCCACGAAACCAAAAGACACCCGACAGAAAGGGAGAAAATATTTACAAATGACATATCAGATAAAGGGCTAGTCTCCAAAATCCATAAAGAACTTATCAAACTCAATACCCAAAGAACATATAATCCAATCAAGAAATGGGCCGAAGACATGTACAGACATTTTTCCAAAGAAGACCTCCAAATGGCCAATAGGCACATGAAAAAGTGCTCAACATCGCTCGGCATGAGGGAAATCCAAATCAAAACCACAATGAGATACCACCTCACACCCGTCAGAATGGCTAAAAATAACAAGTCAGGGAATGACAGATGTTGGCGGGAAGTGGAGAAAGGGGAACACTCTTACACTGCTGATGGGAAGGCAAGCTGGTGTAAGCACTCTGGAAAACAGTATGGAGGTTCCTCAAACAGTTGAAATTTGAGCTACCGTCCGATCCACCAATTGCACTAAAGGTTATTTACCACAAAGATACAAATGTAGGGACCCGAAGGGGTACGTGTACCCCAAAGTTTATAGCAGCAATGTCCACAATAGCCAAACTGTGGAAAGAGCCAAGATGTCCATCGACAGATGAATGGATAAAGAAGAACTGGTATATATACCCAAGGGAATATTATGCAGCCGTCAAAAGGAATGAGATCTTGCCATTTGCAACGATGTGGATGGAACTGGAGGGTGTTATGTTGAGTGAAATGAGTCAATCAGAGAAAGACACCTATCGCATGACCTCACTGATATGAGGAATTCTTAATCTTAGGAAACAAACTGAGTGTTACTGGAGTGGTTGGGGTTGGGACGGATGGTGTGGCTGGGGGATAGACATTGGGGAGGGCATGTGCTACGGTGAGCGCTGTGAATTGTGCACACTGTTGGATCCCAGATCTGTACTCCTGAAAAAAATAACGCAACATATTTTAAGAAAAAAGAAAAAGAAGAAGATAACAGGAGAGGAACTGAAGGGGAGTATCACAGAGTGGGAGACGAACCATGAGAGATGATGCACTCTGAAAAGAAAGTGAGGGTTCTAGAGGGGAGCGGGGGTACGGGTTTGGTTTAGCCTGGTGATGGGCATTGAGGAGGGCACGTTCTGCATGGAGCACTGGGTGTTATGAACAAACAATGAATCATGGAACACTGCACCAAAACCTAATGATGTAATATATGGTGATTAACATAACAATAAAAAAAGCTTTTGCACAGCAAAAGAAACAGTCCACAAAACCAAAAGAAAACCGAAAGAGGGGGAGAAAATATGTGCAAATGACATAACAGAAAAAGGGCTAGTATCCATAATATATAAAGAACTTATCAAACTCAACACTCAAAGAACAAATAATCCAATCAAGAAATGGGCCGAAGACATGAACAGACATTTTTCCAAAAAAGACATCCAAATCGCCAACAGGCACATGAAAAAGTGCTCAACATCGCTCGGCATCAGGGAAATCCAAATCAAAACCTCAATGAGATACCACCTCACACCCGTCAGAATGGCTAAAATTAACAAGTCAGGGAACGACAGATGTTGGCGGGCATGTGGAGAAAGGGGAACCCTCTACACTGTTGGTGGGAATGCAAGCTGGGGCCACCACTCTGGAAAACAGTATGGAGGTTCCTCAAACAGTTGAAATTAGAGCTACCATTCGATCCAGCAATTGCACTACTGGGTATTTACCACAAAGATACAAATGTAGGGACCCAAACGGGTACGTGTACCCCAACGTTTATAGCAGCAATATCCACAATAGCCAAACTGTGGAAAGAGCCAAGATGTCCATGGACAGATGAACGGATAAAGAAGAAGTGGTATATATACACAATGGAATATTATGCAGCCGTCAAAAGGAATGAGATCTTGCCATTTGCAACGACGTGGATGGAACTGGAGGGTGTTATGTTGAGTGAAATAAGTCAATCAGAGAAAGGCACCTATCGCATGACCTCACTGATATGAGGAATTTTTTATCTCAGGAAAGAAACTGTTTGAATGGAGTGGTTGGGGGTGGGATGGATGGGTTGGCTGGGTGATAGACATTGGGTAGGGTATGTGCCACGGTGAGCGCTGTGAATTGTGCAGGACTGTTGAATCACAGATCTGTACTTCTGAATCAAATAACGCAACAAATTTTAAGAAAATAGAAAAAGAAGTAGATAACAGGAGATGAAGAGAGGGGGAGTATGTCAGACGGGGAGACGAACCATGAGAGATGATGGACTCTGAAAAACAAACTGAGGGTTCTAGAGGGGAGGGGGGTAGGAGGATCGGTTAGCCTGGTGATGGGTATTGAGGCGGGCACGTTCTGCATGGAGCAGTGGGTGTTATGAACAAACAATTAATCATGGAACAGTGCACCAAAAACTAATGATGTAATATATGGTGATTCACATAACAATAAAAAATTTAAAAAAAAAAGATTTTGCACAGCAAAAGAAACAGTCCACAAAACCAAAAGACAACCGAGAGATTGGGAGAAACTATGTGCAAATGACATATCAGATAAAGGGCTAGTATCCAGAATCGATAAAGAACTTATCAAACTCAACACCCAAAGAACACATAATCTAATGAAGAAATTGGCAGAAGACATGAACAGATATTTTTTCAAAGAAGACATCCAAATGGCCAACAGGCCCATGAAAAAGTGCTCAACATAGCTCGGTATCAGGGAAATCCAAATCAAAACCTCAATGAGATACCACCTCACACCCGTCAGAATGGCTAAAATTAACAAGTCATGGAACGACAGATGTTGGCGGGGATATGGAGAAACGGGAACCCTCCTGCACTGTTGGTGGGAATGCAAGCTGGTGCAACCACTCTGGAAAACAGTATGGAGGATCCTCAAAGAGTTGACTTTAGAACCAGCGTTCGATCCAGCAATTGACTACTGGGTATTCACCACAAAGATACAAATGTAGGGAACCGAAGGTGTACGTGTACCCCAAAGTTTATAGCAGCAATGTCCAAAATAGCCAAACTGTGGAAAGAGCCAAGATGTCCATTGACAGATGA
Source organism: Eumetopias jubatus (assembly GCF_037043125.1). NCBI lineage: Eukaryota > Metazoa > Chordata > Mammalia > Carnivora > Otariidae > Eumetopias > Eumetopias jubatus. Next base: position 276,535 of record NW_028274868.1, read on the forward strand.
ATGGATAAAGAAGAAGTGGTATATATACACAATGGAATATTATGCAGCCATCACAAGGAATGAGATGTTGCCATTTCCAAAGACATGGATGGAACTGGAGGGTGTTATGTTGAGTCAAATAAGTCAATCAGAGAAAGACATGTATCGCATGACCTCACTGATATGAGGAATTCTTAATCTCAGGAAACAAACTGAGTGTTACTGGAGTGGTTGGGGGTGGGAGGGATGGGGTGGCTGGGTGATAGACTTTGGGGAGGGTATGTGCTACGGTGAGCGCTGTGAATTGTGCAAGACTGTTGAATCACAGATCTGTACTTCTGAAACAAATACCGCAACATATTTTAAGAAAAGGAAAAGAAGAAGATAACAGGAGAGGAAGAGAAGGGGAGTATGTCAGAGGGGGAGACGAACCATGACAGTTGGCGGACTCTGAAAAACAAAGTGAGGGTTCTAGCGGGGAGGACGGTAGGGGTTTAGGTTAGCCTGGTGATGGATACGTATTGAGGAGGGCACGTCCTGCATGGAGCACTGGGTGTTATGAACAAACAATGAATCATGGAACACTGCACCAAAACTAATATTGTAATACATGGTTCTTAACCTAACAATAAAAAATTTAAAAAAAAGCTTTTGCACAGCTAAAGAAACAGTCCACAAAACCAAAAGACACCCGATAGAAGGGGAGAAAATATTTGCAAATGACATATCAGATAAAGGGCTAGTATCCAAAATCTATAAATAAATTATAAAACTCAACACCCAAAGAACATATAATCCAATCAAGAAATGGGCCAAAGACATGAACAGACATTTTTCCAAAGAAGACATCCAAATGGCCAACAGGCACATGAAAAAGTGCTCAACATCGCTCGGCATGAGGGAAATCCAAATCAAACCCTCAATGAGATACCACCTCACACCCGTCAGAATGGCTAAAATTAACAAGTCAGGGAACGACAGATGGCGGGGATGTGGAGAAAGGGGAACCCTCCTCCACTGTTGGTGGGAATGCAAGCTGCTGCAACCTCTCTGGAAAACAGTATCGAGGTTCCTCAAACAGTTGAAATTCGAGCTACTGTTCGAGCCAGCAATTGCACTACAGGGGATTTACCAGATCGTTACAAATGTAGGGACCGGAAGGGGTACGTGTACCCCAGTGTTTATAGCAGCAATGTCCACAATAGCCAAACTGTGGAAAGAGCCAAGATGTCCAGCGACAGATGAACGGATAAAGAAGACGTGGTATATATTCACAATGGAATATTATGCAGCCGTCAAAGGAATGAGATCTTCCCATTTGCAACGACGTGGATGGAACTGGAGGGTGTTATGTTGAGTGAAATAAGTCAATCAGAGAAAGACACGTATCGCATGACGTCACTGATATGAGGAATTCTTAATCTCAGGAAACAAACTGAGTGTTACTGGAGTGGTGGGGGTGGGAGAGATGGGGTGGCTGGGTGATAGACATTGGGGAGGGTATGTGCTACGGTGAGCGCTCTGAATTGTGCAAGACTGTTGAATCACAGATCTGTACTTCTGAATCAAATAACGCAACATATTTTAAGAAGAAAGAAAAAGAAGAAGATAACAGGAGAGGAAGGGAAGGGGAGTATGTCAGAGGGGAGAAGAACCATGAGAGATGATGGACTCTGAAAAACAAACTGAGGATTCGATAGGGGAGGGTGGTAGGGGCACGTTCTGCATGGAGCACTGGGTGTTATGAACAAACAATGAATCATGGAACACTGCAACAAAAACTAATGATGTAATATATGGTGATTAACATAACAATTAAAAAAATAAAAAAAAAACACTGAGGGAATGGAAGGCCGGTGTCGGATACGCCTCTCGGCTCAGCTCTTGTTCCTGTGGCTAGTACCCTTGCCCCGGTGTACTTGCAGGCCGAGAGCCAACCAACTCACTCGGTGGAAACACACTGCAGAAAACACCGATTTCGGCCAATTTGGCCTTCCTGAGGGGGGAATCCTTTTGCTCTGTGAATGCGGGCGAGCACTGCCAGCGAGTCCAAAACCATTTTCGAGGGAGCCTGAGGCTGCGGTACAAGGGAGAACACAACTCCCCACTTCTTTCCTGAAGCCAGCCCAGCGGCCGCCCCCTTGAGCATGCAAGTCTCACTGCTCGCGTACCAACGCAAGGAAACAGTAAGGTAAGGGACCGTGTTGTACAGAGCCTCACTGTTCCAGAGAGTGGAAACACTTGGAGTGTGTGTGCGTGAGAGCCCGGAAGACGAGTCCCGTACTTTACTGGGCGAGTGAAACGGACACGGGCAGCCGCACGTCTCCCACCAGCCCTCAGTGGTAGAATGCTAGCACTCCTTCGGCATGTGTGCGTGCAGGCCTAAGTTGCAGGCCCCTCCCTGGAAGGCACAACACTGTGGAGAAACCGCACTTTACCTCCCGCCGTTCCCTAGCGGAGAGGACGCTGTATGCTGTGCGCTGTGCCTGAGAGTCCGGCGAACGTCTTCCCTATGTAAAACCGAGGGAAAGAAAGGCCGGTGCCGGAGACGCCTCTGGGCTCAGCTCTTGTTCCTGAGGTAGTACCCTTGCCCCGGTGTGCTTGCAGCCCGAGAGCCAACCTCCTAAGTCCAGGGAACCACACTGTAGAAATTCCTTACTTCGGCCAGACTAGGCCTTCCTGAGGGTGGAAACCTTTTGCTGTGTGAATCCGGGCGCGCTCTGCCAGCAAGTCCAAAACGATTTTCCGAGGGAGACTGAGGCCGCGGCAGAAGGAGAACACAACTCCCCACTTGTTTCCTGAAGCCAGCCTAGGGCCGCCCCCTTGGGTTTTCAAGTCTCACTGCTCGCGTACCAAAACAAGGAAACCGTATTGTGGGAGAACCGTGTTATAGATAGCCTCATCGTTGTGGGGAGTGGGAACACAGGCAGTGCCTGTGCGTAAGAGCCTGGCATACGAGTCCCCTAAGTTCCTGGGCGAGAGAAACGGATTCGTGCAGCCGCACCTCTCCCACCAGCTCTCAGGATCAGAATGCTAGCACTCCTCCGGCCTGTGTGCGTGCAGGCCTGCGTTGAAGGCCCCTCCCTGGAAGGCACAACACTGTGGAGAAACCGCGCTTTAGCTCACGGCGGTCCCTAGCGGAGAGGAAGCTGTATGCTGTGTGCTGTGCTTGAGAGTCCGGCGAACGGCTTCCCTATGTAAAATCGAGGGAAAGAAAGGCCGGTGCCGGAGACGCGTCTCGGCTCAGCTCTTGTCCTGGGGCTACTACTGTTGCCCCTGTGTGCTTGCAGGCCGAGAGCCAATCTCCTAAGTCGTGGGAACCACACTGTAGGAATTCCTTACTTCGATAGGACTAGGCCTTCCTGAGGGTGGAAGCCTTTTGCTGTGTGAACGCGGGCGAGCACTGCCAGCGAGTCCAAAACCATTTTCCGAGCTAGACTGAGGCCGCGGCAGAAGGGAGAACACAACTCCCCACTTGTTTCCTAAAGTCAGGCCTGAGGCCGCCCCCTTGACCATGCAAGACTCACTGCTCGCGAAACAACGCACGGAAACAGTAGGGTAGGGTACCGGGTTGTACAGAGCCTCAGTGTTCCGGAGAGTGGAAACACTTGGAGTGTGTGTGCATGCGAGCCTGGGAGACGTGTCCACTACGTTATAGGGCGAGAGAAACGAACTCGGTAGCCGCACCTCTCCCACCAGCTCTCAGTGGCAGAATGGTAGCACTCCTGCCGCATGTTTGCCTCTAAGCCTAAGTTGAAGGACCCTACTTGAAAGGCCCAACCCTGTGCAGAAACCGCGCTTTAGCTCCCGCCGGTCCCTAGCGGCGAAAAAGTTGTATTTTGTGCGCTGTGCTTATGAGCCCGGCGAACGGCTTCCTTATGGAAAACCGAGGGAAAGGAAGGCCGGTGTCGGAGATGCCTCTCGGCTCAGCTCTTGTTCCTGCGTCTAGTAACGTTGCCCCGGTGTGCTTGCAGGCCGAGAGCCAAGCACCTAAGTCGAGGGAAACACACTGTAGAAAATCCCGTCTTCGGCCAGATTAGGCCGTCCTGAGAGTCGAAACCTTTTGCTGTGTGAATGCGGGCGAGCACTGCCAGCGAGTCCAAAACCATTTTCTGAGGCAGACTGAGGCCACGGCGGAAGGGAGAACACAACTCCCCACTTGTTTCCTGAAGCCAGGCCTGCGGCCGCCCCCTTACCCATGCAAGTCTCACTGCTCGCGTACCAACGCAAGGAAACAGTGGGGTAGGAGACCGTGTTGTACAGAGCCTCACTGCTCCGGAGAGTGGAAACACTTGGAGTGTGTGTGCATGAGAGCTTGGGAGACGAGTCCCCTACGTTACTGGGCGAGAGAAACGAACTCGGGCAGCCGCACCTCTCCCACCAGCTCTCAGTGGCAGAATGCTAGCACTCCTCCTCCATGTGTGCCTGCAGGCCTAAGTTGAAGGCCCCTCCTTGAATGGCACAACACTGTGGAGAAACCGCGCTTTAACTCCCGCCGGTCCACAGTGTTGTGCCTTCCACAGAGAGGCCTGCAACTTAGGCCTGCACACACACAGGCCGGAGGAGTGCTAGCATTCTGATACTGAGATGGTGGGAGTGGTGTGGCTTCACGAAACCGTTTCTCTCGCCCAGTAACTTAGGGGACTCGTATGCCAGGCTCTTACGCACAGGCACTGCCTGTGTTCCCACTCCCCACAATAATGACGCTATCTATAACACGGTTCTCCTACACTACTGTTTCTTTGTTTTGGTACGCGAGCAGTGAGACTTGAATACCCAAGGGGGCGGCCCTGGGCTGGCTTCAGGAAACAAGTGGGGAGCTGTGTTCTCCCTTCTGCCGCGGCCTCAGTCTCCCTCCGAAAATCGCTTTGGACTTGCTGGCAGTGCTCGCCCGCATTCACACAGCAAAAGGTTTCCACCCTCAGGAAGGCCTAGTCTGGCCGAAGTAAGGAATTTCTACAGTGTAGTTCCCTGGACTTAGGAGGTTGGCTCTCGGCCTGCAAGCACACCGGGGCAAGGGTACCACCACAGGAACAAAAGCTGAGCCGAGAGGCGTCTCCGGCACCGGCCTTTCTTTCCCTCGGTTTTACATAGGGAAGCCCTTTGCCGGACTCTCAGGCACAGCGCACAGCATACAGCGTCCTCTCCGCTAGACAACGGCCCGAGGTAAAGCGCGGTTTCTCCACAGTGTTGTGCCTTCCAGGGAGGGGCCTGCAACTTAGGCCTGCACTCACACAGGCCGGAGGAGTGCTAGCATTCTGCCACTGAGAGCTGGTGGGAGAGGTGCGGATGCCCGAGTTCGTTTCTTTCGCCCAGTAACGTAGGGGACTCGTCTCCCAGGCTCTGACGCACACACACTCCAAGTGTTTCCACTCACGGGAACAGTGAGGCTCTGTACAACACGGTCCCCTACCCTACTGTTTCCTTGCTTTGGTAGGCGAGCAGTGAGAGTTGCATGGTAAAGGTGGCGGCCGCAGGCCTGGCTTCAGGAAACAAGTGGGGAGTTGTGTTCTCCCTTCTGCCGCGGGCTCAGTCTCCTTCGCTAAATGGTTTTGGAATCGCTGGCAGTATTCCCCCCCCCATTCACACAGCAAAAGGTTTAGACCCTCAGGAAGGCCTAATCTGGCCAAAGTCGGGAATTTCTACAGTGTGTTTTCCTCGACTAAGGTGGTTGGCTCTCGGCCTGCAAGCACACCGGGGCAACGTTACTAGACGCAGGAACAAGAGCTGAGCCGAGAGGCGTCTCCGGCACCGGCCTTTCTTTCCCTCGGTTTTACATAGAGAAGCCGTTCGCCTGGCTCTCAAGCACAGCGCACAGCATTCATCATTTTCTCCGCTAGGGACCGGCGGGAGTTAAAGCGCGGTTTCTCCAAAGTGTTGTGCCTTTCAAGGAGGGGCCTTCAACTTAGGCCTGTAGGCACACATGGAGGAGGAGTGCTAGCATTCTGCCAGTGAGAGCTGGTGGGAGAGGTGCGGCTGCCCGAGTTCCTTTCTCTCGCCCAGTAACGTAGGGCACTCGTATACTAGGCTCTCACGCACACACACTCCAGGTGTTTCCACTCTCCGGAACAGTGAGGCTCTACAACAGGGTACCCTACCCTACTGTTTCCTTGCGTTGGTACACGAGCAGTGGGACTTGCATGCTCAAGGGGGCAGCCGCTGCCCTGGCTTCAGGAAACAAGTGGGGAGTTGTGTTCTCCCTTCTGCCGCGGCCTCAGTCTCCCTCGGAAAATGGTTTTGGACTCGCTGGCAGTGCTCGCCCGCATTCACACAGCAAAATGTTTCCACCCTCAGGAAGGCCTAGTCTAGCCGAAGTAAGGAATTTCTACAGTGTGCTTCCCTCGACTTAAGTGGTTGGTTCTCGGCCTGCAAGCACCCCGGGGCAACGGTACTAACCCCAGGAACAAGAGCTGAGCCGAGAGGCGTCTCCGGCCCTGGCCTTTCTTTTCCTCGGTTTTACATAGGGAAGCCGTTCGCCGGACTCTCAAGCACAGCGCACAGCATACAGCGTCCTCTCCGCTAGGGCCCGGCGGGAGCTAAAGCGCGGTTTCTCCACAGTGTTGGGCCTTCCCAGGAGGGGCCTGCAACCTAGGCCTGCACGCACCCATGCCGGAGGAGTGCTAGCATTCTGCCACTGAGAGCTGGTGTGAGAGGTGCGGCTGCCCGAGTTCGTTTCTCTCACCCAATAACGTAGTGGACTCGTCTCCCAGGGTCTCACGCACACACATTCCAAGTGTTTCCACTCTCGGGAACAGTGAGGCTCTGTAAAACACGGTCCGCTAACCTACTGTTTCCTTGCGTTGGTACGCGAGCAGTGAGACTTGCATGCACAAGTGGGCAGCGGCAGGACTGACTTCAGGAAACAAGTGGGGAGTTGTGTTCTCCCTTCTGCCGCGGGCTCAGTCTCCCTCGGAAAATGGTTTTAGTCTCGCTGTCAGTCCTCGCCCGCATTCATACAGCAAAAGGTTTCCACCCTCAGGAAGGCCTAATCTGGCCGAAGACGGGATTTTCTACAGTGTGTTTCACTCGACTTAGTTGCTTGGCTCTCGGCCTGGAAGCACACCGTGGCAAGGGTACGAGCCCCAGGAACAAGAGCTGAGACGAGAGTCGTCTCCGCCAACGGCCTTTCTTTACCTCGGTTTTACACAAGGTAGCCGTGCGCCAGGCTCTCAAGCACAGCGCACAGCATACAGCGTCCTCTCCGATAAGGACCGGCGGGAGCTAAAGCGCGGTTTCTCCACAGTGTTGGGCCTTTCAAGGAGAGTCCTGAAACATAGGCCTGCACGCACACATGCTGGAGGAGTGCTAGCATTCTGCCACTGAGAGCTGGTGGGAGAGGTGCGGTTGCCCGAGTTCGTTTCTCTCTCCCAGTAACGTAGGGGACTCCTCTCTCAGGCTCTCATGCACACACACTCCAAGTGTTTCCACTCTCCGGAACAGTGAGGCTCTACAGCACGGTACCCTACCCTACTGTTTCCATGCGTTGGTACGCGAGCAGTGAGACTTCCATGCTCAAGGGGGCAGCCGCTGGCCTGGCTTCAGGAAACAAGTGGGGAGTTGTGTTCTCCCACTGCCGCGGCCTCAGTCTCCCTCGGAAAATGGTTTTGGACTTGCTGGCAGGGCTCGCCCGCATTCACACAGCAAAATGTTTCCACCCTCAGGAAAGCCTAGTCTAGCCGAAGTAAGGAATTTCTACAGTGTGCTTCCCTCGACCTGGAGGTTGGCTCTCGGCCTGCAAGCACCCCGGGGCAACGGTACTAGCCCCAGGAACAAGAGCTGAGCCGAGAGGCGTCTCCGGCCCCGGCCTTTCTTTTCCTCGGTTTTACATAAGGATGCCGTTCGCCGGGCTCTCAAGCACAGCGAACAGCATACAGCGTCCTCTCCACTAGGGACCGGCGGGAGCTAAAGCGCGGGTTCTCCACAGTGTTGTGCCTTCCCGGGAAGGGTCTCCAACTTAGGCCTGAACGCACACAGGCCGGAGGAGTGCTAGCATTCTGATACTGAGAGCTGGTGGGAGAGGTGCGGCTGCACGAATCCGTTTCTCTCGCCCAGTAACTTAGGGGACTCGTCTGCCAGGCTCTTACGCACAGGCACTCCAGGTGTTCCAACGCCCCGCAACAGTGAGGCTATGTACAACACGGTTTCCATACATGACTCTTAATTGTTTTGGTACGCGAGGAGTGAGACCTGCAAACCCAGGGGGCGGCCGCTGGGCTGGCTTCAGGAAACAAGTGGGGAGTTTTGTTCTCCCTTCTGCCCGGCCTCAGTCTCCCTCGCAAAATGGTTTTGGACTCGCTGGCTCTTCTCGCCCACATTCATACACCAAAAGGTTTCCACCCTCAGGAAGGCCTAATCTGGCCGAACACGGGATTTTCTACAGTGTGTTTCCCTCGACTTAGTTGCTTGGCCATCGGCCTGCGAGCACACCGTGGCAAGGGTACCAGCCCAAGGAACAAGAGCTGAGCCGAGAGGCGTCTCCGCCACCGGCCTTTCTTTATCTCAGTTTTACATAAGGAAGCCGTTCGCCGGGCTCTCAAGCACAGCGCACAGCATAGAGCGTCCTCTCCGCTACAGACCGGCGGGAGGTAAAGCGCGGTTTCTCCACAGTGTTGGGCCTTTCAAGGAGAGTCCTGAAACATAGGCCTGCACGCACTCATGTTGGAGGAGTGCTAGCATTCTGCCACTGAGAGCTGGTGGGAGAGGTGCGGATGCCCGAGTTCGTTTCTCTCGCCTAGTAACGTAGGGGCCTCCTCTACCAGGCTCTCACGCACACACACTCCAAATGTTTCCACTCTCCGGAACAGTGAGGCTCTACAACACGATACCCTACCCTACTGTTTCCTTGCGTTGGTACGCGAGCAGTGAGAGTTGTATGGTAAAGGGGGCGGCCGCAGGCCTGGCTTCAGGAAACAAGTAGGGAGTTGTGTTCTCCCTTCTGCCGCGGCCTCAGTCTCCCTCGGAAAATGGTTTTGGACTCGATGGCAGTGCTTGCCCGCATTCACACAGCCAAAGGTTTCCACCCTCAGGAAGGCCTAATTTGGCCGAAGTCGGGATTTTCTAGTGTGTTTCCCTCGACTCGGCTCTCGGCCTGCAAGCACACCGGGGCGAGGTTACTAGCCCCAGGAACAAGAGGTGAGCCGAGAGGCGTCTCCGCCACCGGACTTTCTTTCCCTCGGTTTTACTTAAGGAAGCCGTTCGCCGGGCTCTCAAGCACAGTGCACAGCATACAGCGACCTCTCCGCTACGGACCGGCGGGAGGTAAAGCGCGCTTTCTCCACAGTGTTGTGCCTTCCAGGGTGGGGCCTGCAACTTAGGCCTGCACGTACACAGGCCTGAGGAGTGCTAGCATTCTGATCCTTAGAGCTGGTGGGCGAGGTGCGGCTGCACGAATCCGTTTCTCTCGCCCAGGAACTTAGGGGACTCGTGTGCCAGGCTCTTACGCACAGGCACTCCAGGTGTTCCCACTCCCCGCAACAGTGAGGCTATCTACAACAGGGTTCCGCTACAGTGCTGTTACGTTGTTTTAGTGAGCGAGCAGTGAGACTTGCATTCCCAAGGGGGCGGCCGCTGGGCTGGCTTGAGGAAGCAAGTGGGGAGTTGTGTTCTCCCTTCTGCCGTGACCTCAGTCTCCCTCGGAAAATGGTTTTGGACTCGCTGGCAGTTCTCGCCCGGATACATACAACAAAAGGTTTTGACCCTCAGGAGGGCCTAATCTTGCCGAAGAAGGGATTTTCTACAGTGTGTTTCCCTCGACTGAGTTGGTTGGCTCTCGGCCTGCAAGCACACCGGGGCAAGGGTACTAGCCCCAGGAACAAGAGCTGAGGCGAGAGGCGTCTCCAGCACCGGCCTTTCTTTCCCTCGGTTTTACATAGGGAAGCCGTTCGCCGGGCTCTCAAGCACAGCGCCGAGCATACAGCCTCCTCTCTGCTAGGGACCAGGGGAGCTAAAGCGCGGTTTCTCCACAGTGTTGGGCCTTTCAAGGAGGGGCCCGCAACTTAGGCCTGCACGCACACATGCCGGCGGAATGCTAGCATTCTGCCACTGAGAGCTGGTGGGAGAGGTGCGGCTGCCCGAGTTCGTTTCTCTCACCCAGCAAAGTAGGGGACTCCTCTCCCAGGCTCTCACGCAGATACACTCCAAGTGTTTCCACTCTCGAGAACAGTGAGGCTCTGTACAACACGGTCCCCTACCCTACTGTTTCTGTGCGTTGGTACCCGAGCAATGAGAGTTGCATGTGTAAGGGGGCGGCCGCAGGCCTGGATTCAGGAATCAAGTGGGGAGTTGTGTTCTCCCTTCTGCCGCGGCCTCAGTCTCCCTCGGAAAATGGTTTTGGACTCCCTGGCAGTGCTCGCCCGCATTCACACAGCAAAAGGTTTCCACCCTCAGGAAGGCCTAAACTGGCCGAAGTCGGGATTTTCTGCAGTGTGTTTCCCTCGACTGAGTTGGTTGGCTCTCGGCCCGCAAGCACACCGGGGCAAGAGTACTAGCCCCAGGAACAAGAGCTGAGCCGAGAGGCGTCTCCACCACCGGCATTTCTTTCCCTCCGTTTTACATAAGGAAGCCGTTGGCCGGGCTCTCAAGCACAGCGCACAGCATACAGCGTGCTCTCCGCTAGGGACCGGCGGGAGCTAAAGCGCGCTTTCTCCACAGTGTTGGGCCTTTCAAGGAGGGCCCTGCACCTTAGGCCTGCACGCACACAGGCCGGAGGAGTGCTAGCGTTCTGCCACTGAGAGCTGTTGCGAGACGTGCGGATGCCCGAGTTCGTTTCTTTCGCCCAGTAAAATAGGGGACTCGTCTCCCAGGCTCTCACGCACACACACTCCAAGTGTTTCCACTCTCCGGAACAGTGAGGCTCTGTATAACACGGTCTCCTACCCTACTATATCCTTGCGTTGGTACGCGAGCAGTGAGACCTGTATGCTGAAGGGGGCGGCCGCAGGCCTGACTTCAGGAATCAAGTGGGGAGTTGTGTTCTCCCTTCAGCCGCGGCCTCAGTCTCCCTCGCTAAATGGTTTTGGACTCGCTGGCAGTGCTCGCCCGCATTCACACTGCAAAGGTTTCGACCTTCAGGAAGGCCTAATCTGGCCGAAGTCGGGATTATCTACAGTGTGTTTCCCTCGACTTAGGAGGTTCGCTCTCGGCCTGCAAGCACACCGGGGCAAGGTTACTAGCCGCAGGAATAAGAGCTGAGCCGAGAGGCGTCTCCGGCACCGGCCTTTCTTTCCCTCGATTTTACATAAGGATGCCGTTCGCCGGGCTCTCAAGCACAGCGAACAGCATACAGCGTCCTCTCCGCTAGGGACCGGCGGGAGCTAAAGCGCGGGTTCTCCACAGTGTTGTGCCTTCCCGGGAAGGGCCTCCAACTTAGGCCTGCACGCACACAGGCCGGAGGAGTGCTAGCATTCTGATACTGAGAGCTGGTGGGAGAGGTGCGGGTGCACGAATCCGTTTCTCTCGCCCAGTAACTTAGGGCACTCGTCTGCCAGGCTCTGACGCACAGGCACTCCAGGTGTTCCAACTACCCGCAGCAGTGAGGCTATGTACAACACGGTTCCCCTACATTACTGTTTCCTTGTTTTGGTAAGCGAGCAGTGAGACTTGCAAGCCCAAGGGGGCGGCCGCTGGGCTGGCTACCGGAAACAAGAGGGGAGTTGTGTTCTCCCTTCTGCCGCGGCCTCAGTCTCCCTCGGAAAATGGTTTTGGACTCGCTGGCTGTTCTGGCCCGCATTCATACAGCAAAAGGTTTCCACCCTCAGGAAGGCCTAATCTGCCCGAGGTCGGGAATTTCTACACTGTGTTTCCCTCGACTTATTTGGTTGGCTCTCGGCCTGCAAGCACACCGGGGCAAGGGTACTAGCCCCAGGAACAAAAGCTGAGCCGAGAGGCATCTCCGGCTCCGGCCTTTCTTTCCCTCGGTTTTACATAGGAAAGCCGTTCGCCGGGCTCTCAAGCACAGCGCAGAGCATACAGCGTCCTCTCCGCTAGGAAACGGTGGGATCTAAAGCGCGTTTCCTGCAGAGTGTTGGGACTTTCAAGGAGGGGCCTGCAACTTACGCCTTCACGCACACATGCCAGAGGACTGCCAGCATTCTGCCACTGAGAGGAGGTAGGAGAGTTGCGGCTGCCCGAGTTCGTTTCTCTCGCCCAGTAACGTAGGGGACTCTTCTCCCAAGCTCTCACGCACACACACTTCAAGTGTTTCCACTCTCCGGAACAGTGAGGCTATTACAACACGGTTCCCCTACATTCCTGTTTCTTTGTTTTGGTACACGAGCCGTGAGACTTGCAAGCCCAAGGGGGCGGCCGCTGGGATGGCTTCAGGAAACAAGTGGGGAGTTGTGTTCTCCCTTCTGCCGCGGCCTCAGTCTCCCTCGGAAAATGGTTTTAGTCTCGCTGTCAGTCCTCGCCCGCATTCATACAGCAAAAGGTTTCCACCCTCAGGAAGGCCTAATCTGGCCGAAGACGGGATTTTCTACAGTGTGTTTTCCCTCGACTTAGTTGCTTGGCTCTCGGCCTGGAAGCACACCGTGGCAAGGGTACGAGCCCCAGGAAAAAGAGCTGAGACGAGAGGCGTCTCCGCCAACGGCCTTTCTTTACCTCGGTTTTATATAAGGAAGCCGAGCGCCAGGCTCTCAAGCACAGGGCACAGCATACAGCGTCCATTCCGATAAGGACCGGCGGGAGCTAAAGCGCGGTTTCTCCACAGTGTTGTGCCTTCCAGGGACGGGCCTGCAACTTAAGCCTGCACGCACACAGGCCAGAGGAGTGCTAGCATTCTGCCACTGAGAGCTGGTGCGGGAGGAGCGGATGCCGGAATTCGTTTCTCTAGCCCAGTAACGTAGGGAACTCGTCTCCCAGGCTCTCACGCACACACACTCCAAGTGTTTCCACTCTCCGGAACAGTGAGGCTCGGTACAAAACGGTCCCCTACCTTACTGTTTCCTTGTGTTAGTACGTGAGTGAGACTTGTAGGGTTAAGGGGCGGCCGCAGGCCTGGCTTCAGGAAACAAGTGGGGAATTGTGTTCTCCCATCTGCCGCGGCCTCAGTCTCCCTCGGAAAATGGTTTTAGACTCGCTGGCAGTGCTCGTCCGCATTCACAGAGCAAAAGGTTTCGACCCTCAGGAAGGCCTAAACGGCCGAAGTCGGGGTTTTCTACAGGGTGTTTCCCTCGACGTAGGTGGTTGGTTCTCGGCCTGCAAGCACACTGGGGCAAGGTACTAGCCCCAGGAACAAGAGCTGAGCCAAGAGGGGTCTCCGCCACTGGCCTTTCTTTCCCTCGGTTTTACATAAGGAAGCCTTTCGCCGGGCTCTCAAGCACAGCGCACAGAATACAGCGTCCTCTCCGCTAGGGACAGGCGGGAGCTAAAGCGCGGTTTCTCCACAGTGTTGGGCCTTTCAAGGAGGGGCCTGCAACTTAGGCCTGCACACACACATGCTGAAGAAGTGCTAGCATTCTACCACTGGGAGCTGGTGGGAGACGTGCGGCTGCCCGAGTTCGTTTCTCTCGCCGAGTAAAGTAGGGAACTCTTCTCCCAGACTCTCACGCACACACACTTCAAGTGTTTCCACTCTCCGGAACCGTGAGGCTCTGTGCAACATGGTCCCCTACCCTACTGTTTCCTTGCGTTGGTACGGGAGCAGTGAGACTTGTATGCTCAAGGGGGTGGCCGCAGGCCTGGCTTCAGGAAACAAGTGGGGAGTTGTGTTCTCCCTCTGCCGCGACCTCAGTGTCCCTCGGAAAATGGTTTTGGACTCGCTGGCTGTTCTCGCCCGCATTCATACAGCAAAAGGTTTCCACCCTCAGGAAGGCCTAATCTGGCCGAACACGGGATTTTCTACAGTGTGTTTCCCTCGACTTAGTTGCTTGGCTCTCGGCCTGCGAGCACACCGTGGCAAGGGTACCAGCCCAAGGAACAAGAGCTGAGCCGAGAGGCGTCTCCGCCACCGGCCTTTCTTTATCTCAGTTTTACATAAGGAAGCCGTTCGCCGGGCTCTCAAGCACAGCGCACAGCATACAGCGTCCTCTCCGCTACGGACCGGCGGGAGGTAAAGCGCGGTTTCTCCACAGTGTTGGGCCTTTCAAGGAGAGTCCTGAAACATAGGCCTGCACGCACTCATGTTGGAGGAGTGCTAGCATTCTGCCACTGAGAGCTGCTGGGAGAGGTGCGGATGCCCGAGTTCGTTTCTCTCGCCTCGTAACGTAGGGGACTCCTCTCCCAGGCTGTCACGCACACACACTCCAAGTGTTTCCACTCTCTGGAACAGTGAGGCTCTTTACAACACGGTCCCCTACCTTACTGTTTCCTTGCGTTGGTACGCGAGCAGTGAGACTTGCATGCTCATGGGGGCGGCCGCTGGGCTGGCTTCAGGAAAGAAGTGGGGAATTGTGTTCTCCCTTCTGCCGCGGAATCCGTCTCCCTGGAAAATGGTTTTGGACTCGCTGGCAGCGCTCGCCCGCATTCACACAGCAAAAGGTTTCCACACTCAGGAAGGCCTAATCTGGCCGAAGTCGGGGTTTTCTGCAGCGTGTTTCCATCGACTTAGTTGGTTGGCTCTCGGCCTGCAAGTACACCGGAGAAAGGGTACTAGCCCCAGGAACAAGAGCTGAGCCGAGAGGCATCTCCGCCACCGGCCTTTCTTTCCCTCAGTTTTTTTTTAATTTTCTTATTCTTATGTTAAACACCATATATTACATCATTAATTTTTGCTGCAGTGTTCCATGATTCATTGTTTCTTCATAACACCCAGTGCTCCATGCAGAATGTGCCCTCCTCAATACCCATCACCAGGCTAACACATCCCCCTACGCCCCTCCCCTCTAGAACCCTCAGTTTGTTTTTCACAGTCCATCATCTGTCATGGTTCCTCTCTCCCTCTCACATACTCCCCTTCTCTTCCTTTCCTGTTACCTTCTTCTTTCTCTTTTTTCTTAAAATATGTTGCGTTATTTGTTTCAGAAGTACAAATCTGTGATTCAACACTCGCACAATTCACAGGGCTCACCGTAGCACATACCCTCCCCAATGTCTATCACGAAGCCACCCCATCCCTCCCAACCCCAACCCCTCCAGTAACACTCAGTTTGTTTCCTGAGATTAAGAATTCCTCATATCCGTGAGGTCATGCGATACATGTCTTTCTCTGATTGACATATTTCACTCAACATAACACCCTCCAGTTCCATCCACGTCGCTGCCAATGGCAAGATCTCATTCCTTTTGACGGCTGCATAATATTCCATTGTGTATATATACCACCACTTCTTTATCCATTCATCTGTCGATGGACATCTTGGCTCTTTCCACAGTTTGGCTATTGTGGACATTGCTGCTATAAACATTGGGGTACACGTACCCCTTTGGTCCCTACATTTGTATATTTGGGGTAAATACCCAGTAGTGCAATTGCTGGATCAAACGATAGCTCTAATTTCAACTGTTTGAGGAACCTCCATACTGTTTTCCAGAGTGGTTGCACCAGCTTGCATTCCCTCCAACAGTGTAGGAGGTTTCCCCTTTCTCCACATGCCCGCCAACATCTGTCGTTCCCTGACTTGTTCATTTTAGCCATTCTGACGGGTGTGATATGGAATCTCATTGAGGTTTTGATTTGGATTTCCCTGATGCCGAGCGATGTTGAGCACTTTTTCATGTGCCTGTTGGCCATTTGGATGTCTTCTTTGGAAAAATGTCTCCTCATGTCTTCTGCCCATTTCTTGATTGGATTATTTGATCTTTGGGTGTTGAGTTTGATAAGTTCTTTATAGATTTTGTATACTAGCCCTTTATCTGATATGTCATTTGTAAATATTTTCTCCCATGCTGTCGGTTGTCTTTTGGGGTTGTGGACTGTTTCTTTTGCTGTGCAAAAGCTTTTTTTTTATTTTTTAATGTTATGTTAATCACTACATATTACATCATTAGTTTCTCGTGCAGTGTTCCATTATTCATTGATACTGGAATGGTTGGGGTGGGAGGGATGGGGTGGCTGGGTGATAGACATTGGGGAGGGTATGTGCTATGGTGACCGCTGTGAATTGTGCAAGATTGTTGAATCACAGATCTGTACTTCTGAAACAAATAACGCAACATATTTTAAGAAAAATAAAAGAAGAAGATAACAGGAGAGGAAGAGAAGGGGAGTATTTCAAAGGGGGAGACGAACCATGAGAGATTATGGATTCTGAGAACCAAACTGAGGGTTCTAGAGGAGAGGGGGTTAGGGGGATGGGTTAGCCTGGTGATGGATATTGAGGAGGGCACATTCTGCATGGAGCACTGGGTGTTATGAACAAACAATGAATCATGGAAGACTGCACCAAAAAAGAATGATGTAATATATCATTGTTATGTTATGATTAACATAACAATTAAGAAAAAAGCTTATGCACAGCAAGACAAACACTCCACATACCCAAAAGACAACCGAGAGAATGGGAGAAAATATTGGCAAATGACATATCAGATAAAGGGCTAGTATCCCAAATCTATAAAGAACTTATCAAACTCAGCACCCAAAGAACAAATAATCCAATCAAGAAATGGGCCGAAGAAATGAACAGACATTTTTCCAAAGAAGACATCCAAATGGCCAACAGGCACATGAAAAAGTGCTCAACAACGCTCGGCATCAGGGAAATCCAAAACAAACCTCAATGAGATACCACTTCACACCCGTCAGAATGGCTAAAATTAAGAAGTCAGGGAACGACAGATGTTGGCGGGGATGTGGAGAAAGGGGAACCCGCCTCCACTGTTGGTGGGAATGCAAGCTGGTGAAACGACTCTGGAAAACAGTATGGAGGATCCTCAAACACTTGAAATTAGTGCTACCGTTCGATACAGCAATTGACTACTGGGTACTTAACACAAAGATACAAATGTAGGGACCGGAAGGGGTACGTGTACCCCAAAGTTTATAGCAGCAAAGTCCACAATAGCCAAACTGTGGAAAGAGCCAAGATGTCCATCGACAGATGAATGGATAAAGAAGAGGTGGTATATATACACAATGGAATATTATGCAGCCTTCAAAAGGAATGAGATGTTGCCGTTTGCAAAGACGTGGATGGAACTGGAGGGTGTTATGTTGAGTGAAATAAGTTAATCAGAGAAAGACATGTATCGCATGACTCACTCATATGAGGAATTCTTAATCTCAGGAAACAAACTGAGTGTTACTGGAGTGGTTGGGGGTGGGAGGGATGGGGTGGCTGGGTGATAGACATTGGGGAGAGTATGTGCTACGGTGAGCGCTGTGAATTGTGCAAGACTGTTGAATCACAGATATGTACTTCTGAAAGGAAAAACGCAACATATTTTAAGAAAAAGGAAAAGAAGAAGATAACAGGAGAGGAAGAGAAGGGGAGTATGTCAGAGGGGGAGACGAAACATGAGAGATGATGGACTCTGAAAAACAAAGTGAGGGCTCTAGAGGGGAGGGGGTAGGGTTTTGGGTTACCCTGGTGATGGGTATTGAGGAGGGCACGTTCTGCATGGAGCACTGGGTGTTATGAAGAAACAATGAATCATGGAACACTGCACCAAAAACTAATGATGTAATATATGGTGATTAACATAACAATAAAAAAAAGCTTTTGCACAGCAAAACAAACACTCCACAAAACGAAAAGACAACCGAAAGAATTGGAGAAAATATTTGCAAATGACATATCAGATAAAGGGCTAGTATCCAAAATCTATAAAGAACTTATCAAACTCAACAGCCAAAGAACAAATAATCCAATCAAAAATGGGCCGAAGATATGAACAGACATTTTTCCAAAGAAGACATCCAAATGGCCAACAGGCACATGAAAAAGTGCTCAACATTGCTCGGCATCAGGGAAATCCAAATCAAAACCTCAATGAGATACCACCTCACACCCGTCAGAATGGCTAAAGTTAACAAGTCAGGGAACGACAGATTTTGGCGGGGATGTGGAGAAAGGGGAACCCTCCTCCACTGTTGGTGGGAATGCAAGCTGGTGCAACCACTCTGGAAAAGAGTATGGAGGATCCTCAAACAGTTGAAATTAGTGCTACCGTTCGATCCAGCAATTGACTACTGGGTATTTAACACAAAGATACAAATGTAGGGACCCGAAGGGGTACTTGTACACCAAAGTTTATAGCAGCAATGTCCACAATAGCCAAACTGTGGAAAGAGCCAAGATGTCCGTCGACAGATGAATGGATAAAGAAGACGTGGTATATATACACAATTGAATATTAAGCAGCCGTCAAAATGAATGAGATCTTCCCATTTGCAACGACGTGGATGGAACTGGAGGGTGTTATGTTGAGTGAAATAAGTCAATCAGAGAAAGACACGTATCGCATGACCTCACTGATATGAGGAATTTTTAATCTCAGAAAACAAACTGTTTGAATGGAGTGGTTGGAGGTGGGAGGGATGGGTTGGCTGGGTCATAGACATTGGGGAGGATATGTGCCACGGTGAGCGCTGTGAATTGTGCAACACTGTTGAATCACAGATCTGTACTTCTGAATCAAATAACGCAACATATTTTAAGAAAAAAGTAAAAGAATTAGATAACAGGAGACGAAGAGAGGGGGAGTATGTCAGACGGGGAGAAGTACCATGAGAGATGATGGACTCTGAAAAACAAACTGAGGGTTCTAGAGGGGAGGGGGGTAGGGGGATCGGTTAGCCTGGTGATGGGTACTGAGTAGGGCACGTTCTGCATGCAGCATTGTGTGTTATGAACAAACAATGAATCATGGAACACTGCATGAAAAACTAATGATGTAATATATGGTGCTTCACATAACAATAAAAAATTTTAAAAAAAGCTTTTGCAGAGCTAAAGAAACAGTCCACAAAACCAAAAGACACCCGACAGAATGGGAGAAAATATTTGCAAATGACATATCAGATAAAGGGCTAGTATCCAAAATCTATAACTAACTTATAAAACTCAACACCCAAAGAACATATAATCCAATCAAGAAAGGGGCCGAAGATATGAACAGACATTTTTCCAAAGAAGACATCCAAATGGCCAACAGGCACATGAAAAAGTGCTCAACATCGCTCGGCATCAGGGAAATCCAAATCAAAACCTCAATGAGATACCACCTCACACCCGTCAGAATGGCTAAAATTAACAAGTCAGGGAACGACAGATGTTGGCGGGGATGTGGAGAAAGGGGAACCCTCCTCCACTGTTGGTGGGAATGCAAGCTGGTGCAACCACTCTGGAAAACAGTATGGAGGATCCTCAAACAGTTGAAATTAGTGCTACCGTTCGATCCAGCAATTGACTACTGGGTATTTAACACAAAGATACAAATGTAGGGACCCGAAGGGGTACGTGTACCCCAAAGTCTATAGCAGCAATGTCCACAATAGCCAAACTGTGGAAAGAGCCAAGATGTCCATCGACAGATGAATGGATAAAGAAGAGGTGGTATATATACACAATGGAATATTATGCAGCCTTCAAAAGGAATGAGATGTTGCCATTTGCAAAGACGTGGATGGAACGGTAGGGTGTTATGTTGAGTGAAATAAGTCAATCAGAGAAAGACACGTATTGCATGACCTCACTGATATGAGGAATTCTTAATCTCAGGAAACAAACTGAGTGTTACTGGAGTGGTTGTGGGTGGGAGGGATGGGGTGGCTGGGTGATAGACAATGGGGACGGTATGTGCTATGGTGAGCGCTGTGCATTGTGCAAGACTATTGAATCACAGATCTGTACTTCTGAAAAAAATAACGCAACATATTTTAAGAAAAAGAAAAAGAAGATAACAGGAGAGGAAGAGAAGGGGAGTATGTCAGTGGGGGACACGAACCATGAGAGATAATGGACTCTGAAAAACAAAGGGAGGGTCTAGAGGGGAGGGCGGGAGGGGTTTGGGTTATCCTGGTGATGGGTATTGAGGAGGGCACGTTCTCCATGGAGCACTGGGTGTTATGAACAAACAATGAATCATGGAATACTGTAGGAAAAACTAATGATGTAATATATGGTGATTAACATAACAATAAAAAATTTAAAAAAAAGCTTTTCCACAGCTAAAGAAACAGTCCACAAAACCAAAAGACACCCGACAGAATGGGAGAAAATATTGACAAATGACATAGCAGATAAAGGGCTAGTATCCAAAATGTATAAAGAACTTATCAAACTCAACACCCAAAGAACAAATAATCCAATCAAGAAATGGGCCGAAGACATGAACAGACATTTTTCCAAAGAAGACATCCATGGCCAACAGGCACAAGAAAAAGTGCTAAACATCGCTCGGCATCAGGGAAATCAATCAAAACCTCAATGAGATACCACCTCACACCCGTCAGAATGGCTAAAATTAACAAGTCAGTGAAGACAGATTTTGGCGGGGTTGTGGAGAAAGGGGAACCCTCCAACACTGTTGGTGGGAATGCAAGCTGGTGCAACCACTCTGGAAAACACTATGGAGGATCCTCAAACTGTTGAAATTAGTGCTACAATTCGACCCAGCAATTGACTACTGGGTATTTAACACAAGTTTGAAATATAGGGACCCGAAGGGGTACGTGTACCGCAATGTTTATAGCAACAATGTCCACAATAGCCAAACTGTGGAAACAGCCAAGATGTCCATCGACAGACGAATGGATAAAGAAGTGGTGGTATATATACACAATGGAATGCTATGCAGCCTTCAAAAGGAATGAGATGTTGCCATTTGCAAAGACGTGGATGGAACTGGAGGGTGTTATGTTGAGTGAAATAAGTCAATCAGAGAAAGACATGTATCGCATGACCTCACTGATATGAGCAATTCTTAATCTCAGGAAAAACACTGAGTGTTACTGGAGTGGTTGGGGGTAGGAGGGATGGGGTGGCTGGGTGATAGATATTGGGGAGAGTATGTGCTACGGTGAGCGTTATGAATTGTGCAAGACTGTTGAATCACAGATTTGTACTTCTGAAACAAATAAAGCAACATATTTTAAGAAAAAGTAAAAGAAGAAGATAACAGGAGAGGAAGAGAAGGGGAGTATGTCAGAGGGGGAGACGAACCATGAAGGATGATGGACTCTGAAAAACAAAGTGAGGGTTCTAGAGGGGAGGGCGGTAGGGGTTTGGGTTAGCCTGGAGAAGGGTTTTGGGGAGGGCACGTTCTGCATGGTGCGCTCGGTGTTATGAACAAACAATGAATCATGGAACACTGCACCAAAAACTAATGATGTAATATATGGTGATTAACATAACAATAAAAAAAAGCTTTTGCACAGCAAAAGAAACAGTCCACAAAACCAAAAGACAACCGACAGAATGGGAGAAAATATTTGCAAATGACATATCAGATAAAGGGCTAGTCTCCAAAATCCATAAACTACTTATCAACCTCAACACCCAAAGAACAAATAATCCAATCAAGAAATGGGCCGAAGACCTGAACAGACATTTTTCCAAAGAAGACCTCCAAATGGCCAATAGGCACATGAAAAAGTGCTCAACATCGCAGGGCATGAGGGAAATCCAAATCAAAACCTCAATGAGATACCACCTCACACCCGTTAGAATGGCTAAAATTAACAAGTCAGGGAATGACAGATGTTGGCGGGAAGTGGAGAAAGGGGAACCCTCCTACACTGTTAGTGGGAGGGCAAGCTGGTGCAACCACTCTGGAAAACACTATGGAGGATCCTCAAACAGTTGAAATTAGAGCTACCATTCGATCCAGCAATTGCACTACTGGGTATTTACCACAAAGATACAAATGTAGGGACCCGAACGGGTATGTGTACCCCAATGTTTATAGCAGCAATGTCCAAAATAGGTAAATTGTGGAAAGAGCGAAGATGTCCATCGACAGATGAACGGATAAAGAAGAACTGGTGTATATACACAATGGAATATTATACAGCCGTCAAAAGCAATGAGATCTTGCCATTTGCAACGACGCGGATGGAACTGGAGGGTGTTATGTTGAGTGAAATAAGTCAATCAGAGAAAGACACCTATCGCATGACCTCACTGATATGAGGGATTTTTAATCTCAGGAAAGAAACTGTTTGAATGGAGTGGTTGGGGCTGGGAGGGATGGGTTGGCTGGGTGATGGACATTGGGGAGGTATGTGCCACGGTGAGCGCTGTGAATTGTGCAAGACTGTTGAATCACAGATCTGTACTTCTGAATCAAATAACGCAACATATTTTAAGAAAATAGAAAAAAAGAAATAGATAACAGGAGATGAAGAGAGGGGGAGTATTTCAGACGGGGAGATGAACCATGAGAGATGATGGACTCTGAAAAACAAACTGAGGGTTCTAGAGGGGAGGGGGGTATGGGGATCGGTTAGCCTGGTGATGGGTATTGAGGAGGGCACGTTCTGCATGGAGCAGTGGGTGTTATGAACAAACAATTAATCATGGAACAGTGCACCAAAAACTAATGATGTAATATATGGTGATTAACATAACAATAAAAAAATTTAAAAAAAAAGATTTTGCACAGCAAAAGAAACAGTCCACAAAACCAAAAGACAACCGACAGAATGGGAGAAAATATGTGCAAATGACATATCAGATAAAGGGCTAGTATCCAAAATCGATAAAGAACTTATCAAACTCAACACCCAAAGAACATATAATCCAATGAAGAAATTGGCAGAAGACATGAACAGACATTTTTTCAAAGAAGACATCCAAATGGCCAACAGGCCCATGAAATAGTGCTCAACATAGCTCGGTATCAGGGAAATCCAAATCAAAACCTCAATGAGATACCACCTCACACCCGTCCGAATGGCTAAAAGTAACAAGTCAGGGAACGACAGATGTTGGCGGGGATGTGGAGAAAGGGGAACCCTCCTACACTGTTGATGGAAATGTAAGCTGGTGCAACCACTCTGGAAAACACTATGGAGGATCCTCAAACAGTTGAAATTAGCGCTACCGTTCGATCCAGCAATTGACTACTGGGTATTTAACACAAAGATACAAATGTAGGGTCCCGAAGGTGTACGTGTACCCCAAAGTGTATAGCAGCAATGTCCACAATAGCCAAACTGTGGAAAGAGCCAAGATGTCCATCGACAGATGAATGGATAAAGAAGAGGTGGTATATATACACAATGGAATATTATGCAGCCTTCTAAAGGAATGAGATGTTGCCATTTGTAAAGACGTGGACGGAACTCGAGGGTGTTATGTTGAGTGAAATAAGTCAATCAGAGAAAGACATGTATCGCATCACCTCACTGATATGAGGAATTCTTAATCTCAGGAAACAAACTGGGTTTTACTGGAGTGGTTGTGGGTGGGAGGGATGGGGTGGCCGGGTGATAGACATTGGGGAGGGTATGTGCTACGGTGAGTGCTGTCGATTGTGCAAGACTGTTGAATCACAGATCTGTACTTCTGAAACAAATAAAGCAACATATTTTAAGAAAAAGAAAAAGAAGAAGATAACAGGAGAGGAAGAGAAGGGGAGTATGTCAGAGGGGGAGACGAACCATGACAGATGATGGACTTTGAAAAACAAAATGAGGGTTCTAGAGGGGAGGGCGGTAGGGGTTCGGGTTTGCCTGGTGATGGGTATTGAGGAGGGCACATTCTGCATGGAGGACTGGGTGTTATGAACAAACAATGAATCATGGAACACTGCACCAAAAACTAATGATGTAATCTATGGTGATTAACATAACAATTAAAAAATCTTTTGCACAGCAAAAGAAACAGTCCACAAAACCAAAAGACAACCGACAGAATGGGAGAAAATATTTGCAAATGACATATCAGATAAAGGGCTAGTATCCAAAATCTATAACTAACTTATAAAACTCAACACCCAAAGAACATATAATCCAATCAAGAAAGGGGCCGAAGATATGAACAGACATTTTTCCAAAGAAGACATCCAAATGGCCAACAGGCACATGAAAAAGTGCTCAACATCGCTCGGCATCAGGGAAATCCAAATCAAAACCTCAATGAGATACCACCTCACACCCGTCAGAATGGCTAAAATTAACAAGTCAGGGAACGACAGATGTTGGCGGGGATGTGGAGAAAGGGGAACCCTCCTCCACTGTTGGTGGGAATGCAAGCTGGTGCAACCACTCTGGAAAACAGTA